>NC_058134.1:60269285-60388574 GCF_016433145.1 Gracilinanus agilis | reverse complement strand
TATATATATATATATATATATATATATATATATAACTACATTGAAGAGTCTTTTCCATTTGAGGCTATGCCAAAATCATGAAGTCCAGGTAAATGTGTAAGATCTGAGAAACTTCTTAACAAGGTAAAATACTCATCTCCCAAAATGTTTTGGGGAATCATCATTATCATCATCTTCTTATGTTTATATTTTGTTTACTATGTGCACACACACCCTGTGTAGAGTGCTTTACAAGTATTAGCTCATTTGATCATCCTAAGAACTATGGGAGGTAGATACCTTTATTTATCAACCCCATCATTTTACAGATGAGGGCACAAAGGAAGATAAGAAAGAGGTGAAGTGACTTGCCCAGGGTCGCTTAACTAGGAAATGCCTGAAGTGGGATTTAAATTAGGTTCTTCCTGACCTTAGGTCCAGACTTCTATCCAGTGTAGTCCTATTCCTGGAAACCTCATTTCCTTTGAGGAAATGATGAATTGTGACAGATATACTGACATACTAAGAATAACAATTGTTCTGAAATTTTAAAAATTCTTAAAAGGAGCTAAAATGCCGGAATATCACATTGTGATAGAACACATAGTTAATATTCAAGAAATATACCCAAGAAGCCTAAATTAAAACATTCCAGTGGCCCAGAAATTCACACAGTTTAAAACCCATTGGAAACCTCTAGGTTATAATCTAGAAAAGGCTTGGAAAACTGGACTATTAGACAATGGAATATTTAATATTCAAATGCGATAAAGATCTTTTCATGACAAAGAATTAAGGAATATTTGTCATAATCTTGAATACTCAATGCAAAATCATATAAAATAAGTGAATGCAGCAAAAGGAGGATATATAACATTACATTTTTAAGTAGCAAAAAGTTTTAAAAATTATCATATAAGGCTATAAATGTGATTTAAAAAACCCTTACCTTCAGTCTTAGAATTGATACTAAGTATCAGTTCCAAGGCAAAAGAGTGGTAAGGAATAGGTAATTGGGGTTAAGTGACTTGTCCAGGATCACAGAGATATTAAGTGTCTGAGGTCAGATTTGAACCCAAGAAGTCTATCTCCAGGCCTGGATTACTATCCACTGAAATACCTAGCTGCCCCAATAAATGTATTGTTACATATGTGCAAAATAATTTCCATGCTCTTGAATATATGCAGTAAGATCATCATGTTAGGTATATATTCATGTGTATATGTATATATAATGTGTATACTATTCATTTATTTATGTGCATATTTTCTTACACATATTAGGTAGTGCAGTGGATAGGGCACTAAACTTGAATTCAGAAAGATTTATCTTCGTGAGTTTAAATCTGGCATTAGACACTTACTAGCTTTGTGACCCTGAGCAAGTCACTTAACCATGTTTACCTCAGTTTCCTCATTTGTAAAATGAGATAGAGAAGGAAATAGCAAACTTCTCCAGTATCTTTACCAAGAAAAACTTCAAATGGAGTCATGAAGATTCAGATGTGCCTGAACAACTGAGCAACCTAAATGCACATAATTATATATATATATATGCAAACTGTGTATAATTACATGTGTGTCATTTTATATAAGATATACACATACACAAATATCCTCAGCAAAAATACTTCTGAAATACATACATTAAAATATATTTGTCATATCAGATTTTTTCAAAATAGAGAACAGTTGGTTCTGAAAATGTCTTTAGGAAACATAGTAGTACAAAAGGTGTTATTATAGGGTGAAAAAAATCTCCTGATTAAAGAAAAATTGGTAATTAGGCAAGTGTTCTATGTCTGCTCCCCCACCCAGGATGGTGAGTAGCTTTGGGCTTCTTCCAGATGTCTGTAAGAACCAGAGGGAAGCCAAGTCTTTTGGCAGGCATACAGAGTAACTACCCTCCCTGCTTTAGGAATCAGCTGAGGGAAATCTCTAATGAAAGTCATGAAGTCTGGGAGGCCTCATGCCTAGGGTAATAAATTGCTTTTAACTATAAAATGTTTGTTCAGATTCAAATAAATCAATATTATCCTAGGGACACCGTAAGCTTGTTTCATTGTTTCCTGATTCATTATTAGAGTAAAGTAGGAGGTCAACATGACATCCCCTGGTGACTTTGTCTACTACCCTTGGATAAGCAATGACTCCAGAAACTACTATTAAACTCTATTCATGTGGAAAGGACATTTTCTGTGTCATTCATTCATTCTATGTGAGATCAATCAGGTGGGATAAAGGGAGAAGAGAAGAACGTCATTAGGCCTAGCTAACTAGCTCAAATTGGCCCTGAAATTCAAGAAGTAAATTGGTCAAGAATGTTTGAATAATTTCAATAACTTTCATATTAATAGTGCCATTTCAGGAAACCTAGTTTTTTTTGCCCATACCCTAATAACGAATTAATTTGCATAAAATAAAATAAAAGAATACCATATATAATTTAAAAAACCAAATTGTCCTTTTACAAAAATCTTACTTGTTTTCATGAGTCTTCCCTGCCTCTCTTTAGCATATGCAAGGGTCTCAAAATCTGGAAATGGTCTGAGCCTTTCTTAAAGTATGTAAGAATCCTTGAATATGTGGTTCAGTAATATGTAGTTTATAAAGTAGTTCTAAGAATT
Organism: Gracilinanus agilis; assembly: GCF_016433145.1. NCBI lineage: Eukaryota > Metazoa > Chordata > Mammalia > Didelphimorphia > Didelphidae > Gracilinanus > Gracilinanus agilis. The sequence continues at coordinate 60,385,968 of NC_058134.1, read as the reverse complement.
GGGTATAGGACTAAAGAACTGAATGTTTTTGAATGATGTTTCAATGGCTTAATTAGGTATTTAATTACATTTAATAATAAGTCACATAATAAGGTGTTAGAAAGATAGCTTATGTAGCCTCTAACTCCTAGGTCAGTGATGGCAAACCTTTTAGAGACTGAGTGCCCAAACTGCAATTCTCAAAACTGCATGTGAGCACTGCACCTTGCTCCAGACAGGGAAGGGAGGAAGAGCTCCCATTGGGCTGATGGTCAGAGAGGCAGGTTATGTGAGAAATGTCCTTAGATACCCATGGAGAAGTGGAAGGGAGAAACTCCCTCCTCCAGCATGCTCCAGCACCTTTGCCACAGGTTTGCTCCAAATGGTTCTAGCTATTTACAGAAGAGGAAGACTACATTTCTACAGATCCAGGCAATTTGATATCAATATTAAGATAAATTCCCCTTGGTTATAAATATTTCTTAACATATTAGGTACCTTCAGGAAAAACATCATAGTTTATTGTTTTGAAACAATGACACTATTTGTATCTGTACTTAGTACAGTGGCAGGGACATAGTAAACACCTAATAAATGCTTATCCATTTACCCACATTAATATATCATATTTAAAGTTATTATAATTTTCTAAAGGAGTTAATTCATATCCCCAACACATGAATTAAGCACTAAGTGGATTTAACTCAAAACTTTACCTTATTACTATATTTTGACTTGGAAGAAATATTAACATCATTTAGTCCAAACATTAAAGGATGACTGGACCAAAATCACATTACTCATTTTAGGGACAGTCAGGACTAGAACAGAGGATTCATATTTGCAAGTTCATATTTCTACATTATAACATAGTATATTTTTCATGTTCTATTGATCTTTTTCAGAGACATTTCAATCCTAATCTTTTCCAGATGTCTCTTTTAAATTTTTTCTTTATTATGCAAGTAAAATTTTCAGTAATCCTTATCTGACATTTTGCAATCTTTGTTTTCTCTCCACCTTCCCCAAGGTGGCAATTAATATGATATAGGATATAAATGTATATATTTCCATGCTCATCATGTTGTGAAAGAAGACACATATCCCTTATGCTAGAGAAAAAAATATGGAAAAACAACAATGAAGAGTGGCAGGCTTCAATCTACATTCAAACTTTGCCAGTTCCTTCTACAGTAGTAGATATCCTTTTTCATCATGAGTCCCTTGGAGTTGTCTTGGATCCGTGCATAATATTTAAGTTGTTAACACTAGATGTGTTTTTATGTACAGTGTTCTCCTGGTTCATTTGTGTCTCCCTACTTTAAATGTGTTCCTTATAGATAGCATATTGTGGGATTTCACTCTGATATTATCTTCTTTTTTATGGTTGATTTCAGCCAGTTAACATTTATAGTTATCATTACTGTGCTTCCCTCCATCTTGTTTTTCCCATGTTATCTTTCTCATCCTTTCCTTTCATTCTTTCTTTGATAACAAATATTTTTTCTTTCTGACTACCATCTTCCTGAGTTAATCCTCCCTTTTGTCTATTCTCCATTTTCTCAATTCATTTTCTTTTCTTACTTCCCTATGACGTAAGATTGATTTCTTTAGCTAACTGCATCTGTATGTTCTTTCTGCTTTGTGCCAATTCCAATGAAAGTATGGTTAAAGCATTGCCCATCACTCCCTCCCCCATTTCTCCCTCCACTGTATTGATGCTTACATACCTTCTCATGTGAGATAATTTAACTATATTTTTCTCTCCTTTTCTCCTTACCAGTATAGTCCTTTCTTTGTTATCCCTTGATTTCATTTTTTCTTTATTTTCTAGGGATTGGATATCATTCTATCATATTCAATTTACTTCTTGCTTTCTATGCCATAATAGTGATAAAATTAAGTATCTTACATGCCTTAAGTATCTGAAGTAATTTTAATAAATTAAGTAAAAGTAGGTACTTCAAGTATTATAGATATATTAAGTATCATAGTTACCACCTTGTGTAAATGTATCATTGTTTCCATTCATTACTTTATGTATCTTGAGTACCTTAAGTTTGCTTGTATCATAAACATCTTAAGTATCCTAGTTAACACTTTCTTTTTTTAAACATTTATTAATATTTGCTTTTTTAACATGGTTACAAGATTCATGCTCCCACTTTCCCCTTCACCCCCCACAACCACCCTCACCCATGGCTGACACATTTCCACTGGTTTTATCATGTGTCATTGATCAAGACCTATTTCCAAATTGTTGATCATTGCATTGGTGTGGTAGTTTCGAATCTACATCCCCAATCATGTCCACACCAACCCATGTGTTCAAGCAGTTGTTTTTCTTCTGTTTCCACTCCTGTAGTTCTTCCTCTGAATGTGGGTAGCATTCTTTTCCATAAGTCCCTCAGAATTGCCCTGGGTCATTGCATTGCTGCTGGTACAGAAGTCCATTACATTTGATTTTACCATAGTATATCAGTCTCTGTGTACAGTGTTCTTCTGGCTCTGCTCCTTTCACTCTGCATCAGTTCCTGGAGGTCTTTCCAGTTCACCTGGAAGTCCTCCAGTTTATTATTCCTTTGAGCGCAATAGTATTCCATCACCAGCATATACCACAATTTGTTCAGCCATTCCCCAATTGAAGGGCATACCCTCCTTTTCCAGTTTTTTGGCCACCACAAAAAGCGCAGCTATAAATATTTTCGTACAAGTCTGTTTATCTATGATCTCTTTGGGGTACAAACCCAACAATGGTATGGCTGGATCAAAGCATAGGCATTTTTTATAGCTCTTTGGGCATAGTTCCAAATTGCCATCCAGAATGGTTGGATCAGTTCACAACTCCACCAGCAATGCATTAATGTCCCAATTTTGCCACATTCCCCCAGCATGCATTACTCTCCCCTTCTGTCATTTTAGCCAATCTGCTAGGTGTGAGGTGATACCTCAGAGGTGTTTTGATTTGCATTTCTCTAATTATTAGAGATTGAGAACACTTTCTCATGTGCTTATTGATACTTTTGATTTCTTTAACTGAAAATTGCCTATTCATGTCTCTTGCCCATTTATCAATTGGGGAATGGCTTGATTTTTTATACAATTGATTTAAACTCCTTGTATATTTGAGTAATTAGACCCCTGTCAGAGTTTTTCGTTATAAAGATTTTTTCCCAATTTGTTGTTTCCCTTCTGATTTTGACTACATTGTTTTTGTTTGTACAAAAACTTTTTAGTTTAATATAATCAAAACCATTTAATTTACATTTTGTTATTTTCTCTAACTCTTGCTTGGTGATAAAATCTTTCCTTTCCCAGAGATCTGACAAGTATACTATTCTGTGTTCACTTAACTTATTTATAAGTTATAGATGAATGACTTTATATTCAAGTCATTCATCCATTCTGAATTTATCTTGGTGTAGGGTGTGAGATATTGATCTAAACCTAATCTCTCCCATATTGTTTTCCAAATTTCCCAACAGTTTTTTTCAAATAGTGGATTCATGTCCAAAAGTCAGACTCTTTAGGTTTATCATACACTGTCTTCCTGATGTCATTTACCCCAAGTCTATTCCACTGATCCTCCCTTCTGTCTCTTAGCCAGTACCATATTGTTTTGATGACCTCTGCTTTATAGTATAATTTAATATCTGGTACTGCTAGGCCCCCTTCCTTCACAATTTTTTTCATTATTTCCCTTGATAATCTTGATCTTTTGTTATTCCAAATGAAATTTTTATAGTTTTTTTTCTAATTCAGTTAAGAAGTTTTTTGGTTGTTTGATAGGTATGGCATTAAATAGGTAAATTAATTTGGGTAGAATGTTCATTTTTATTATGTCAGCTCGTCCTACCCATGAGCAATCAATGGCTTTCCAATTGTTTAGATCGAGTTTTATTTGTTTGGAAAGTGTTTTGTAGTTGTGTTTATATAATTCCTGTGTTTGTTTTGGTAGATTCCCAAGTATTTTATATTGTCTAGGGTGATTTTAAATGGTGTTTCTCGTTCTACCTCTTGCTGCTCTAATGTGTTTGAAATGTATAGAAATGGTGATGATTTATGTGCATTTATTTTGTATCCTGCAACTTTGCTAAAGTTGTTGATTATTTCTACAAGCTTCTTAGTTGATTCTCTAGGATTTTTTAAGTAGACCATGATATCTGCAAAGAGTGATAGCTTAGTCTCCTCATTGCCTATTTTGATACCTTCAATTTCTTTTACTTCTCTAATTGCTAATGCTAGTGTTTCTAGTACTATGTTGAATAGTAGAGGTGATAATGGGCATCCTTGTTTTACTCCTGATCTTATTGGGAAAGCTTCTAATTTATCCCCATTGCATATGGTGTTTGTTGATGGTTTTAGGTATATACTGTTTATTATTTTTAGGAAAAGTCCTTCTATTCCTATACTTTTCATTGTTTTCAAAAGGAATGGATGCTGTATTTTGTCAAAGGCTTTTTCAGCATCTATTGAGATAATCATGTGGTTTTTGTTTGTTAGATTTTTGATATGGTCAATTATGTGGATGGTTTTCCTAATGTTGAACCATCCTTGCATTCCTGGTATAAATCCCACCTGATCATGGTGGATGTTCTTCTTAATTACTTGCTGGATTCTTTGCTAATATTCTATTTAAGATTTTTGCATCTATATTCATTAGGGAGATTGGTCTGTAGTTTTCTTTCTCTGTTTTTGATCTCCCTAGCTTTGGAATCAGTACCATGTTTATGTCATAAAAGGAATTTGGTAGGACTCCTTCTTTGCTTATCATATCAAATAATTTGTATAGTATTGGGATGAGTTGCTCTTTGAAAGTCTGATAGAATTCACTTGTGAATCCATCAGGCCCTGGCGATTTTTTCTTAGGGAGTTCTTTGATGGCTTGTTCAATTTCTGTTTCTGATACGGGATTATTTGGTGTTCTATTTCTTCTGCTGTTAATCTAGGCAATTTATATTTTTGTAAATATTCATCCATATCTCCTAAATTATTATATTTATTGCTATATAATTGGGTGAAATAATTTTTAATGATTGCCTTAATTTCCCCTTCATTAGAGGTGAGGTCTCCCTTTTCATCTTTGATACTGTCAATTTGGTTTTCTTCTTTCCTTTTTTTATTAGATTGACCAGTACTTTGTCTATTTTATCTGTTTTTTCAAAATACCAGCTTCTAGTCTAATTTATTAATTCAATAGTTCTTTTACTTTTGTTTTTATTAATTTATCCCTTGATTTTTAGTATTTCTAATTTAGTTTTCATCTGGGGTTTTTTTATTTGTTCGCTTTCTAATTTTTTGAGTTGCATGCCCAATTCGTTAATCTCTGCCCTCCTTAATTTGTTAATATATGCACTCAAGGATATAAATTTCCCCCTTAGTACTGCCTTGGCTGCATCCCACAGAGTTTGGTAGGATGTCTCATTATTGTCATTTTCTTCAATGAAATTGTTGATTGTTTCTATGATTTCTTCTTTGACTAATTGGTTTTGGAGAATCATATTATTTAATTTCCAATTGGTTTTTGATTTGCCTGTCCAGGTGCCCTTACTAATTATTATTTTTATTGCATTATGATCTGAGAAGGTTCCATTTATTATTTCTGCTCTTTTGCATTTGTTTGCAATGTTTCTATGCCCTATTACATGGTCAATCTTTGTGAATGTATCATTCGCACTTGAAAAGAAGATGTATTCCTTTTTGTTCCTATTTATTTTTTTCCACATATCTATTAAGTCTAATTTTTCTAGGACTTCATTTATCTCTCTTACCTCTTTCTTATTTACTTTTTGGTTTGATTCATCTAGATCTGAAAGAGGAATATTTAGATCTCCCACTATTATGGTTTTACTATCTATTTCCTTCTTGAGCTCTGCCAGTTTCTTCTTTGTGAATCTGGATGCTATGCCACTTGGTGCATACATATTGAGCAGTGTTATTTCCTCATTGTTCATACTGCCTTTTATCAGGATGTAATGACCTTCCCTGTCTTTTTTAATCATATCTATTTTTACAATGGCTTTGGCAGAAATCACAATTGCCACTCCTGCCTTCTTTTTCTCATTAGACGCCCAAAAGATTTTGCTCAAGCCCTTAACCTTAAACTTGTGGATGTCCAGCCTCCTCATATGTGTTTCTTGTAGACAACATATGGTAGGATTTCAGTTTCTAATCCACTCTGCTATTTGCTTCCGTTTTATGAGCAAGTTCATACCTTTCATATTCAGAGTTATAATTATAAGTTATGCATTCGCTGACATTTTCATAGCCTCCCCAATTCCTACCCCTTCTTCTTAAACTATTTCCTTTTAAACCAGTGGTTTGCTTTAAGCCAGTAACCCTTATCCCCTCCTTTGTTTAACCTCCCTTTCTACACCATCCCTTATTATTCCCCTCTTTTTATTTTTAAAGGCCTAAGAAATTTCCTCCCCCTTCTTCTCCCCTCCCTGTTTTGACCTCCCCAATCCCCTGATCCCCTATTTTATCACTTCTGACTTTCTCAGTAGGGTTAAATAGAGTTTTATATCCCAATGGATAATATAGCTACTCTTCCCTCTCTGGGTTGATTACAGTGAGAGTAAGGTTTAAATATTACCTCTTAATGCTCTCTTCCTCTCCTTCTTATAATAGTATTTGTCCCCTCCCCTTCCCCTGCCCTCTTTGTGTGTAATAGAATATCCTATTTTTCTTATTCTCTCAAGTTTCTCTTGGTGTCCCCTGCTATTCAACCCCCACTTTCCCACCCCCCATATCATCTTAGACCATTTTTATTCTACTCTCTCCCTATGAATTATTCTTCTGATTACTATAATAGTGAATACTATAATAGTGAATAGAGTTCACTACAGAGAATTATACATAGCATTTCTCCACATAGGAATACAGATAATTAGATCTTACTGAGGCCCTTAAAAACGCGAATGTAAAAATTATGATTTTTCTTTCTTTCCACTCTGTTTCTTATTTACCCTTTCATGTTTCTCTTGATTTTTGTGGTTCGATATCAAACTTTTCATTTAGTCCTGGTCTTTTCTGAGCAAATACTTGGAAATCTTCAGTTTTGTTGAATGCCCATACTTTCCCCTGGAAGTATATAGTCAGTTTTGATGGGTAGTTGATTCATGGTTGAAGGCCCAGCTCTCTTGCCTTTCTGAATATCATATTCCAGGCCTTGCGGTCTTTTAGCATGGAGGCTGCCAGATCCTGTGTGACCAGTATTGGTGCTCCTTGATATTTGAATTGTCTCTTTCTGGCTTCTTGTAAGATTTTTCTTTTACTTGGAAGCTCTTGAATTTGGCTATTATATTCTTGGGGGTTGTCTTTTCTGGGTCTAGTGTAGAGGGTGATCTATGGATCCTTTCAATGTCTATATTACCCTCTTGTTGTAGAACTTCAGGGCAATTTTGCTGAATAATTTCTTTTAGTATGGAGTCCAAATTTCTATTAATTTCTGTTTTTTCAGGGAGACCAATGATTTTCAAATTGTCTCTTTTAGACCGTTTTTCTTGGTCTGTCACTTTCTCATTGAGATATTTCAAGTTTCCTTCTATTTTTTCAGTTTTTTGACTTTGTTTTATTTGTTCTTGCTGTCTTGAGAGATCATTAGCTTCTAATTGTTCAATTCTATCCTTTAGGGCCTGGTTTTCCTTTTCATTCTGGTCATTTGTGGTGTTCAATTTGCTTATCAGTTCATTTGATTTCTGAGCCTCACTTTCCAATTGCAAAATTATGCCTGTTAAACTGTTATTTTCTTGCCTGATTTCCTTTTGAGCGATTTCCCATTTCTCTAGCCAAATCTTTTCCAACTTTCTCATCATCTCATATTTGAACTCTTCAAGAGCTTGTGAACAGTTTTCATTATTTTGGGAGGACGGTCCAGATGTGATTGCTTGTTTGTTCTCCTATTCTGTCTGCTCGGTTGTCTGGATTTTCTCTGTGTAAAAGTTTTTGAGTGTTAAAGATTTCTTCTTCTTATTGTTAATCTTTCTCTTTTGGCCTTCCTGATTCTGGGTTGCCATTGTTAGCCCAGCCCATTCTCAGCTTTATCCTCACGCTCAGGTTCTGTCTGTGCTCTTTAGGCTCCTGAGGTCTCAGTTCTGGTTGTTCTCAAGGTCATGCCCCCTGGTGGACCCCCTTGTTTGATCCTCTGCTGGAGGTTCCTTTAGAGGTCTCAGGGTGCTTCTTCCACAGTCGTATACCTGTCTGCACTGGTTCCCCACTCAGGGTTTCAGAGCCTTCACTCACACCTGTGTCTGCCTCCACCCACACCTGTGCTCCGTGTCTGAGCTCAAAGTCCGTGTGTGCTCTTTAGCCTTTTGGGGTCCTAAGTCTTGCTGCTCTCAGGAACAGGCCCTGGAGCTGCCAGTGACTCAATGGGTACCCCAAACTTGCTCTATTTCTTTTGAGCTGGCTTTGGCATTGTAGGTCGTGAGTGTGTGTGTGTGTGTGTGTGTGCGTGAGAGAGAGAGTTTATGGGGTTGCTCAGCCGGTGATTTAGTGAGAGCTGTTTCACCCCTTTATAGCATGGAAATGCCCCAAACCCACGTACCTTCCATGCCGTGCCCTGTTGTGGCATCCCTCTGTTCGTCTGGATTTGTTTATATGTCCCCTTGAGGAGTCCTTTATATTTCAGTTAGGAGAGGTTAAGCGCTGCTTTTTACTCTGCCACTATCTTAACCCAGAAGTCTAGTTAACACTTTCTGATGTAAGACTGTCATCAGTTTTACCCCCAGTGAGTCTTTCAGAGTTTTTCTTTTTATCTTTTTGTTTCTTTTGAGTGTTGTATTGGATCACTGAATTCCTTTTCAGCTCTGATCCTCTTCTCAAGAATGCCTAGAAGTCTTCTATTTTATTAAATGTGTATTTCTCCTCTGGGTATATTATGCTCAGTTTTATTGGGTTGATGATTCTTAGTTGTAGTACTAGATCCTTTGCCTGGCAGACCATCATATTCCACATCTTTTGGTCTGTTTTTTAGAAGCCACATCAAAGATATAAGGCAACACGCTAGCTATATCCACGATTCCCAAGCAAAAGAGCTTAAAGCAGGCAGGGAATCTGATACAGAAAAAGACTCAATTATTGCATTTTAAAAGACACCTCAAAGAGACAAAAAAGGAAAAAAGAAAGAGAAGAAATAACAAACTTGGCTTTGCAAGCAAGTAGGTGTCACAATCAATCCAGACAGTCCAATAGCTATAACAACAACAGGAGAAATAGCAATGCAACACGAACTTTCTACCCTTGTGGGCACCAGGGCCATATTGCAAAATTTTGCAAGTTTAAGAAGCAAATAAACTTCAACAAATCCTACAACAGTGATAACAGGGACAGCACTAGAAAGACCTAATACAATTCAAAATGTTCTAACAAACAGAACCAACATGAAGAAAATAAATCACATAACAAGTGCTGTGAACATAACTGCAGGACATAGAGCCAAAGACTGCCCCTAGATGAAAGGGAGAGTTACCTGAAATTAGTAGAGAAGCCAAAAACAATATATGAACCAATTGCCTGAGAACAACAAAATATAATGAGGGTAGAGACTGCAAAAAGGCAAAAGAGAAAGAAAGCACACTGCTTAGGCTGGGTATTAATGAGAGTGAATTACTGCATTAGATAGAAGAGGAAGAAAAATGACTGCTGAAGAAAAAGATGAGTTGCAGGACATCTTGCAGATGAAAAAAGATGTCTACAGGACATCAATCAATGAGCTTGAGGAAAGTCAGTTGGCATATTCCTCATTGCGTAGTTTGGATATGCAATAAAAGGACTTTATGGAAAGGATCAGCAATGGCTTTCAAAAATATGAAGCATTATGATCCAGCTTGATGGTGGAAAAACCACAGTTTCAAGACTTTATTTCAAGCTGTAATCAAAAAGCAACCTTGAATAGAGACAAAGAAAGGGATTTACAAAGAAAGTTAACACACTTGCTACATATGTAACCTAAGAGTTGAAGCTGTGTCCTGTAGAAGAAGCAACACCCCATGTAAATGCAGTAAAATAACACAGTAACCACAGTGTAAAGCAGAAGTATCTCTAGCATTCTAAAGGAACCTCTGTAGTCCTTCAATTTGAAACAGAGTTACATAGGAACACACATACAAATGAAGGCTACCTAGTTTCAAGTCTAAATCCATAGGCTGAAGAGTATAAGCCACAGTCTTGTGTGAAAAAGGACCATCATGAGATCAAATTAACATCTAGTGGGTTAGCCAACAACGTTGACAAGAGTAAGTCACTCAGAGAGAGAGTTCCAGTGAATTGCCAGAATCTTCACAGACATGTGAAGGAGAGATTAACTGTCAACAAATCTTAGAGATAGGAAAACTTGAATCTAAGGCAGTGAATGGTGAAAGCTCAATCCACATACCAGAACCAGAAGCTGCCAAAGAAATAGCTTATACTTCTCTAGACTTGGAAATAAAAGCTAACAAATTAACTGAAAGCTTTATTCTAACTTCAAGAGGAGACCTGCTAGACTCTCAACATTCTGTGAGCTTAGGCAGAGTCATCATGGCAATTCAGAATCCTGAGAGTCGGGCTGGTGCAGCCTGTCAACACTCTGGCAACACAGACCAGCAGGATGATACCACAGACATGATTTTTTTTTAAATCATAAGGACATTTTTGCACTGACGCTAAAAAATGACAACAATGATGACACACTGCTATGGGAAGAAAGCCATATGCAGGACAGGTCTACACGAGAACACATGGTATCTTTGGAGGAATCACAAATGCCTCTTGTACCTATAAAGGCAAATAAATTGAACGAACCTCTGGTGACCATAATGATCTGAGGAACCTGTAATGATGCCATGTTGGACAAAGGGGCAGCATGTTCTACTTTTCAGACAATGCCAAAAGGGTGTAAATATGAAGGGAGTTTGAGGGTCTGTGGGGCATCCAGTTTATCACAATCTATACCAAAATTCAAAGCAAAAATGGTAAAATTGGGCTTGCTTTCTCTTGATCATTCCTTCTTAATACCATCGTTCCCATCCAAACTGTAAATTACATCCAACAATGTAAATTAGCAGCCACTATCCGATGCAATACGAGTGGGGAGATCTATCTGCATTTGCCAAAAAGATTCCTGAAACATCATCCAATATTGTATCTAGACCAAATGGAAGAGAAATCTGAATATCAACAAGACAACAATGTTTATGAGACTCCTGACACAATCCCAAATGAAATCTGGGCAAAGAATTCTATAGAGGTTGGAAGGACCCTGTCTGCAGATCCTGTAAAAATAGAAATTAAAGTGGGAAAACCACCTAGGATTCCTCAGTTTAAACTAAGCAAAGAAGCAGTGGAAGGTGTAAGACCAATAATCCAAAGTCTCCTGGATCAAGGCATACTTGCCTATGGCTTCTCAGAATTCAGCACTCCCATCATGCCAATCAAAAAACCAAAACTGGACTCTGAAGGGAAAACTCAGTGGAGAAGGATTCAAGATCTTAGAGCTGTCAATGACTATGTAAAGAAGGCACATGCAATAGTACCAAGTCCATCTCAGATCATTGGGGAGATACAAAGTACAGCAAAATGGTTCACCATGGTTGATCTCAGCTCTGCATACTTTTCCATCACTGTGCACAGAGACAGCCAGAAGCTGTCTGCTTTCTCTTGGGAGGGAAAATCTGTCCTATGACCACGAATTCCACAGGGATTTGTGGATAGCACCACAATTTTTTGCCAAATGTTACAAAAAGCTCTTGAATCTATTACTTTTAATGAAAGCAAGATGGTGCATTATGTAAATGACTTCCTGCTAATATCACTATCAGCATCCATATGCCAAAGAAACACTGTGTACTTGCTGAAAGAATTGTGTAAGAGAGGTCACAATGTGTCCAAAATTAAACTGCAATGGCCCAATATAAGGGTGGAATATTTAGGATTCATCATAGAAGAAAGCACCAGAAAAATAACCCAAAAGAGGATTGCTGACATCCAAAAGTTGAGCTTGCCTAAGACGAAGAAATAACTTAGAGCAATAACATAGGCATGGCATTGCCTAAGACGAAGAAATAACTTAGGGCAATAACATAGGCATGGCAAGTTTCTTTAGGCAGTGGATATCTGGCTATGCTATAATTGCCAAACCATTAACAGAGTTAACCAGGAACAATGTCATAGAACCATTGAAGCTCAATGGAGAACACAAGCATTCAATAGAGAAAATTGAGGCTGTGATCTTGTCATTACCAGCCTTAGGCATCCCTAACCATGAAAAGCTTTTCTACCTGTTCATTCATGAAGATAAAGGGATAGCTTGTGGAGTATCAATGCAGACTCTAGGGGATAATCTAAGAACAATTGCCTTATACAATTCTACTTTGGACCCAGGAATCCAAGGAATGCCAAGCTGTTTGAAGATTTTTGCTATAGTAGCCATTATGGTTTAAAAGCCCTCTACCTTGATATTGGGACAAGAGCTCAGATTATATTTCCCACACTAAATACAAACAATGTTGAGGAACACTAATCTGCAGGCTTTCACATTGCAGAGGCTCTCTCAGTATCAAGGAATATTGTTAACTAATGAGAACTTATCTTTCCATCAGTGCAAAAACATCAATCTAGCAACTTTATTACCAGATTTACAATTGAGGGGTGAGAGTATTCACAATTGCAATGAGACCTTGCAAAGTGTGCAGAAAACTAGAGAGGATTTGTCCGATATTCCCTAGTTGATTCTGACATGAATCTTTATACCAATGGATTATCTTACATGGTAAAAGGAAGGAGAATACGTTGGAGCTGCAGTGGTAACACAAAATAAAACCTTGTGGTTTACAGCCTTATCACTGAAGATCAGTGCACAAGGTGGAGAACTCCTAGGATTAACAAGAGCACTACAGATTGCAGAAAATAAATGAGTTAACATCTTTACAGGTTCAAAATATGCATTTGGAGTAGTTCATTCTTTAGGAGAAATCTAGAAAAACCATGGTTTTATAACTTCAAACAAGAAGGCAATAGCCTATGGAAATTTAATAAGTGACCCATTGTAAGCTATACAACTACCAGCAAAGGTGTCTGTAATTCATTACAAAACTCACCAAAGATTAGTAGGAACAGTGCAGATAGGCAACCACAGAACAGCATCACTGCGAAATTCAGTGCTAGATTTGGACCACTTTCAGTATTGCACTTATCCTCAGTGGATGAAACTGAATTATAAAATGGAATTGCATTAAGACCTAGAGACAGGAGGTCCTAGGTTCAAACCCGGCCTCAGCCACTTCCCAACTGTGTGACCCTGGGCAAGTCACTTGACCCCCATTGCCCACCCTTATCAATCTTCCACCTATGAGACAATACACCGAAGTACAAGGGTTAAAAAAAATGCAATTGCATTACATTACAAAATTACAATACTTCACAGGATGTGGCGTATTGGAAGGAACACCTTGGAGCAAATCTAGTAAACAGAGTCTGGTTAATGGTTTGTGGCAAACCATTTTTGCCCAAAACTCTGTTCTACACTTTATGCAATGCTTTACACAAAAAAGGACATTATGGGACTTTAGCCCTGGTGGATTCTGCGAAGAAACACTGGATCAGAATAGGAATAAGCACAACAGCATTAAGAGTCTGTCAAAAATGTAAAATCTGCATGCAGTTCAATCAAGACATTACAATAATCAGAAGCCTGGGAGGAAAACAACTTGCATACACTTCCTTTGAATACTTGCAGATCTATTATATAACCATGCCCAAATGTCAAGGGTATAGGTATGCACTAGTGATTGTAGACAGACTGACCAAATGGTCACAAGCATTCCCAGCTAGACGTAATAATCCGACTTTCGTTGTCAAGATCCTACTGAGAGAAACTATACCAAGGTTCTCCATCCTTGCTATTATTTTGTTAGATTCAGGAAGTCATTTTGCTCATTGTATTTTAAAAGCAAATTAAACAAGTTTTAGAAATAAAAAGACATCTCTGTTCCATCTATTGGCCACAGTCATTAGGCCATGTGGAAAGAGTGAATAGGCATCTCAAAACTGATTGGGAAACTTTGTGCCGAAAATGTTGAAATGGCCAGATGTTTTACAAATGGCTTTATTCCAGATCAGGAGCCAACCAAATAGTATCACTCATTTATCACTTTTTTAGTTACTATATGGTCAACTACCTTGGCATGGCAAGGCACCTCAAGAAACAGACTATCTATCACATCTGGGAGTGGAGTATAAACTCTATGAATACATCAGGCTCTTAAAAGAAAGGCTAGATGAGTTACACAGATTAGCCTTGATCCAGCATGTTATGTAGAGATTACATCCATGCTGCAATCTCTACATAACAGCAAAGAATACCACTTAATTTTAGTTTGTACATCTAATGGGCAAATACTTGTGGGTAACTTAAATTTTACTGGGTTCAGAGAAAGGGGAGAAGGAGAACTGGTTGGATAGGGACAATAGACTGGAACTAACAAACTGGGAAACACAAACCTCACCAAAGTACAAGGAATGGGAAATTATGGATTGGCCGTTGATGCCAACTGCCACCACAGATCCACCTAGCCTGGGAGTCTGTGAAACTAAGAAGTGAGTAGAGTAGGACCAAATAATTATAAAAATACAGGTTTAATACAGACTATAAGGCTAGAGATGATGGGAGAGGTCACACTTAACCTAAAACATTAAAGATCAAAGTCAGGGTTAAAAGTTGAAGATCTGGGAAATCCCTACACTACATTAAATAGGCAGCTAAGATACAAGGGGAAAATGGGATCTCATGTAGATGGTCAATAGGTCTTGATCAGAAGTAGTCCAAGTATACTCCAAGAGCACAGGAACCAGGCGAATAACTCTTCAAAGAAAATCAGGGAGATTGACCTTGCTTGTCCACCAAGCAAGTCAGAAATCTCAACCTCTGATCCTTGATCCTGGCAGTTGTAAGGACCCAGGTGTTGTTTTGAGATACCCCAAATCCACAGGTTTCTCAGGTCAGTGACTTCCCAAACTCCTTCAAAACCCAAACTCCCTTTTTGAGAAAGTTCGCTGTGTTCTGGGTTTGAATCTCAGCTCCTGCCTGTATGTCTAAACTTCCAAATCTGCTTTAAAACCTATTTCCCTCTTATACACAACTATAAACCGGGAGACACAGTATATGTCAGAGAGTTTACCAGGAAATCAATCATGGAACCTAAGTGGCATGGACCTTATGAAATTATTTTGGTGACCCCTACAGCAGTCAAAGTCAGAAGCAGAGATCCTTGGTTCCATGTTACACACATTAAGTTATCTAAAGAATTGCCTCAGCAAACAGATCCAGCCATAGAACAACAGTAGTCAAAAGATCAAAGTGCAGTAGAGCAAAGTAGTGATACTGAAGAGTAAACATGAAGGCAGCAAGTGAAAAAGTAGACCACAACAGCATTTATAATAACTTTTCAAAAAATTTTTTGTGGCAACAAAAATTTTTTAAAAAACAATACAACACAATGTAACACAATCATGCATGAACGTTCCAGATATCGGAAGGTGACAAGTTCTTCAGTCAACCAGATGGTAGTCAAAATGGGAATGCAGGACAGATGAAAAACAGAAGAGACACCAAGACATTGCAAGGACATTATAAAGGACAATTCAGAAGAACTACACAAAGAACTGAACTATGAACAACATCTATATGACTTGGACAATATCATCACAGAAGTACAACAACATCGTGATCAACTGTGGAAGATTAGGTTTGAATTGTACAAGGTTAACAAATTCAGACAACGATCAGGTTATAAACTCAATGTATCCATACAGTAGAATGCATGCAACAGTCCATGGCTGATTGACAGGAGAATTCTAAAGGAAATGTTGAGTATACAACAATACAAAACATGTTAGGTCAGATGTCCAACACATAAACACTTAACTTTACTTCACATGTATATATTGTAAATAGTTTGGGTAAAGAGTACTTTAACCATGGCAAAAGAGAACTTTGATCTTTGATCTGGTTCACAGTGCTTGATTTACACTCATTTTTAGAACTTCACATGAAAAACCCTTGTACATATGTAATATACTTGATACTAACCCATAGTGATAAGTACTACTAACCATAGGGACAGTATAGTTGGGGATTTTTATATGAAGACAGCATAGGGACAGAAATTATAGCATAAGTTTATTTAGGTAGGGTTGTACATAGTTTAATTAAGAGATAGTCATAAGAAATATTGTGAACTTAGGTAGATATGTTACTAATAAATTAACATTCTAATATAAGATGGAGATTTACTTATATACTAATAAACACTAATGATAACATAGAGATGATATAGGAATTAAGACTGTTAGAAATTGTCGTGTTAATATGAATGTTTGTTTAATGTTGAGTATTGATAGAAGTTTTCTTATTTGGTTTGTTATATTTATGCATTACTACAGAGCAAGTTAAGAAAGTTACAAGGTTTAAAAGTTACTATATTTTGTGTTACAAAACTTACATTCTTGATTGTATAAGCACGTTCAAATTTGTTTACTATTTGTATTCAAATGCCAAGTCTTTCCTCTTTAAAATTTCCCAATCCCTTGTCTTTAGCATAGGAAAGAATAGACAGCTTAGGAAATAGGATAGATAAGAATTTTATTATTTTGGGGGATTATAGATAGAGAGGTAAGAATCATAGTTAGAAATGCATAGTATAGGCTTCAACATAGAAGATGAACATCGGATATTTTCAGGTTGAAAACCATTGAAACCAAAAGCAGCATAATCGTAATGATATTTTTGCAAAGCAATATGTAAAGCAAGATGATGGACAGTTACCTAATTAGAACATGGAATAGACTGAGTCTGGCAGGGGCTGGCTTGTACCAAATAGGTTGATGGTCAAGTATAAAAGGGAGGATTTGAACTAAGACAGGGTCTCAATATGAGATATTTGGAAGAGTGGGAGGTTTGTGGTGGTGGTGAGGGTAGGCCTTAGGTCAACTTGAATTATCAGCAAACTCCACAGATCAATCTCACAGTCCCGGATTCTGTGATATCTTTTTACTGAGTAACCTGTTCCTGATTCATACTCCAAGAAAAAACAACAACATCCTTCAGCAAACACCTGATTTAAGTGAACCAGGCTGGCTCTGCCAGACTGGCTACTGGCAACTATCAATTGACAACTGATAATCCCGATTACCTTTGATTCAAGTACCATCTTTGTCGGCATTAGTTTAGATCAAGATCTTCCTGTTTCCATCCTTCCCAGTAATTTACCCTGCTCCCCTCCTAAGCCTGAAGTACATTAAATCATTAAATTTACCTAGATTTGTGTCAACTTTTTCTTGAGGCTTAGAGATTGTATTCCTGAAACATTTGAGGTAAAGGAGAATAGTAACATTCATAGCAAGATATAATCTGCAGTCAAACTCTAGCGTTATCCTTACTAGGCCAGATTAGTTAGTTACAAGTATCTCTACAATTCTATTCACAGATTCTTCATTTGGCTGGCTATTCTGGGACACTGTTATTCTGAAGTTGAGTTTAACGGATTCAATACAACTATCTTGTGAGCCCTTTGTGTTTTACTATCACAACTTGAGTGTTACACTTAGGTATCACCCATACACACACTCAGCTTTGGCTCCTATCACCAGGACCATTATAACAATTGCTGATAGTAGCCAAGTTGTTTTTGTTTTTTTTTAAACCCTTGTACTTCGGTGTATTGTCTCATAGGTGGAAGAGTGGTAAGAGTGGGCAATGGGGGTCAAGTGACTTGCCCAGGGTCACACAGCTGGGAAGTGGCTGAGGCCAGGTTTGAACCTAGGACCTCCTATCTCTAGGCCTGACTCTCACTCCACTGAGCTACCCAGCTGCCCCCAGTAGCCACGTTTTCACAGATAATCATCATACAATATTGTTGTTATTGTGTACAATGTTCTCTCAGTTCTGATTATTCACTATTTATCAGTTCCCACAGATCTTCCCAGATTTTTATGAAATCATCTTGCTTATCATTTATTATAGCAGAATAATATTCCATTACCAACATGTACCACAATTTGTTCAGCCATTCCCCAATGGATGGACATCCCTTCAGCTTCCAATTCTTTGCCACCACAAAAAAGAGAAGTTATAAATAGTTTTGTACAAGTGGGCCCTTTCCCCTTTTTTATTATCTCTTTGGGATATATAAAGCCAGTAGTGGCATTGCTGGATCAAAGGGCAGGCAGTCTTTAAAGCCCTTTGGGCATAATTCCAAATTGTCCTACAGAATGGCTAGATCAATTCACAATTCCACCAGCAATGCATTAGTGTCCCAATTTTGCCACATCCCCTCCAACATTTATCACGTTCTTTGCTGCCATATTGGTAAATCTGCAAGGTGTGAGGTGGTATCTCAGAGTTGTTTTAATTTGCATTTCTCTAATCAGGAGGCATTTAAGACACTTTTTCATGAGATTATTGATAGTTTTGATTTCTTCATCTGAGAATTGCCTATTCATATACTTTCACCATTTGCCAATTGGGGAATGGCTTGATATTTTTATAAACTTGACTTTGTTCCTTATATGTTTTGGAAATTAAATCTTTGTCAGAGAGTTTTGTCATAATTTTTTCCCCTAGCTTGTTGCTTTCCTTCTAACTTTGATAGCATTGGTTTTGTTTTCATAAAATCTTTTTAATTTGATTAGTCAAAATAATTTATTTTATATTTTGTAATATTCTCTATCTCTTGGTTGGTCTTAAATTCCTCCCTTTCCCAGAGATCTGACAGGTATACTATTCTATATTCATCTAATTTACTTATAATTTCCCTCTTTATTTTTTTAAGTCATTTACCCATTTTGAATTTATTTTGGGTTCCCATACTTTTTTGGCCTACTGCCCCCTTCCCAGAAAAAATATTACTTAGCCCCCTGGAAATTAATTTTTAAAAATTTTAATAGCAATTAATAGGAAAGATAAATGCACCTGTGACCATCACCCCCCCCAGATCGCTGCAGCACCCACCAGGGGGTGGTAGTGCCCAATCTGGGAATCACCAGATAGGGCATGAGATGTTGATCTAGATTTGATTTTTACCATACTGTTTCCCAATTTTCTCAGCAGTTTTTGTCAAATAGTGAGTTCTTGTCCCAAAAGCTGGGAACTTAAGATTTATCAAACACTAGTTTGCTGAGGTCACTTACCCCTAGTTTATTTCATTGATCCACCCTTCTGTCTCTTAGCCAGTACCATATTATTTTGATGATCACTGCTTTATAGTGGTCTTTAGACTGCTAGGCACCCATATTTCACATTTTTTTCCTTAGTTCCCTTGATATTCTTGATCTTTTGTTCTTCCGGATGAACTTTGCTATATTTTTTTCTAATTCTAAAAAAAATTTGTTTTAGTATTTTGAATTGTATGATACTGAATAGGTAGATTAATTTGGGTAAGATTGTAATTTTTATTATATCAGCTCATCCTATCCAGGAGCAATTAATATATTTTTTAAATTATTTAGATCTAGTTTTAATTGTGTGAAAAGTATTTCATAGTTGGGTTCTTATAATTCCTGTGTTTGTCTCAGTAGATAGATTCATAAATATTTTATATTGTCTAGAGCAGTGATGGGCAAACTATGGCCCATGGGCCAGATGCACCCCCTGAAACATTTTATCCAGCCATGTGATATTATTCCTAATTTGATGAATACAATGAATAGGATACAATACAATTAAACTTCAAAAGAGTTGCCTTAGAAACAGATTGACAGATAAGCATTTCCTTTCCTTTGGTCCCCTCTTTAAAAAGTTTGCCCATCACTGGTCTAGAGTGATTTTAAATGGAGTTTCTCTTTCTAACTTCTGCTGTTGAGCTTTATTGGAAATATATAGAAATGCTGATCATTTATGTGGGTTTATTTTGTACTCTACCACTTTAATAAAGTTGTTAATTATTTCCACTAGTCCTTTCGTACTTTTTTTAAGAAAGTCATTTTCATGTTTGAAATTATATTTCCTTTTTAGGTCTGTTTTCTTCAGTGAGATTTTGCTATCAGCTATTGTCTTTTTCTATTTTTTTTCATTTTTTTTCCTTCTAAGAATCCTATTTGTTTTCCAGATCTTTTTTCTGATCTCTTTGAGTTCATTTTGGACCTGTGGTTTCCCATTTACCTTTGAGTTTCACTGAATTCCATCTTGGCATTATTGTCTTCTGAACTTGCATTTTTGTCTTCCCTTTTGCTGAAATTGCTTTCTAAGGTCAAATCTATTTGATTTTTTTGATCATTTGGGGGAACTATTTTCTTGATCTTGTCTATATATTGAGGCTCTACTCCACTTCTGGTGTAGAGAGAATATAGTCTCTTGCTTCCCCAGGGTGTCCTGTGCAGTAGATTTAACTAGATTCCACTTCTCAGCTGCCAGTTCTCTCACATGTTGCTAGTCCAAATATTTTTCTTTCTTTTGGGGTGGAGGGTTATTCTTGCTGTTCTTGCAGTGAGTCAGTCCTCTAATTCCTGAAAAGGTTCTTTGTCTTTGTTTTGTTTTGTTTTGTTTTTATTCAAATCTAATTTTATTTTTTTAGAAAAAATTTTTTCCATGGTTCCATGATTCATGTTTTTACTCTCTCTCCCCAAACATCATAACTGTAGACAATGCGCATTTCCAATGGTTACTTCATGTGTCATCAATCAAGAACTATTTCAATATTATTGATAGTTGTACTAGGGTGGTTGTTTAGAGTTTACATCCCAAATCATGTCCGCATCAACCCACGTGTTCAAGCAGTTGTTTTTCTTCTGTGTTTCCAATCCTGCAGTTCTTCCTCTGAATTTGGATAGAATTATTTTCCATAAATCCCTCAGAATTGTCATGGGCCATTGCATTGCTGCTAGTACAGAAGTCCATTACATTCAATTTTACCACAGAGTATCAGTCTCTGTATACAATGTTCTCTTGTCTCTGCTCCTTTCACTCTGCATCAATTCTTGGAGGTCATTGCATTTCACATGGAATTCTTCCAGTTCATTATTTCTTTGAGAACAGTAGTATTTCATCACCAACAGATACCACAATTTGTTCAGTCATTCCCCAACTGAACGGCATACCCTCATTTTCCAGTTTTTTTGCCATCACAAAGAGCATGGCTATAAATATTTTGTACGTGTCTTTTTCCCTATGTTCTCTTTGGGGTACAAACCCAGCAATGGTATGGCTGGATCAAAGGGAAGTCACTCTTTTAGTGCTCTTTGGGCATAGTTCTAAATTGACATCAAGAACACTTGGATCAGTTCACAACTCCACCAGCAATGCATTAATGTCCCGATTTTGCCACATCCCCTCCAACATTCATTACTGTCCCCTGCTATCATTTTAGCCAATCTGCTAGGTGTGAGGTGGTACCTCAGAGTTGTTTTGATTTGCATTTCTCTAATTATTAGAGATTTAAAACACTTTCTCACGTGCTTATTGATAGTTTTGATTTCTTTATCTGAAAATTGTTTATTCATGTCCCTTGCCCATTTATTGATTGGGAAAAGGCTTGATTTTTTGCACAATTGATTTAGCTCCTTGCATATTTGAGTAATTAGAGCTTGGTCAGAGTTTTTTGTTATGAAGATTTTTTTCCAGTTTGTTGTTTCCCTTTTGATTTTGGTTGCATTATTTTTGTTTATACAAAAACTTTTTAATTTTATTTAAAGAATTATTTATTTCACATTTTGTAATTTTTTTCTAACTCTTGCTTGGTTTTAAAATTTTCCTTTCCCAGAGATCAAAGAAGTATACTATACTGTGTTCAACTCATTTACTTATAGTTTCCTTCTTTATATTCAAGTCATTCACACATTCTGAATTTATCTTGGTGTAGGGTGTGAGATGTTGATCTAAACTTAATACCTCCCATATTGTTTTCGAATTTTCCCAACAGTTTTTGTCAAATAGTGGATTTTTGTCCCCAAAATTGGGCTTTTTGGGTTTGTCATAGACTGTCTTGCTGATCTCACTTACCCCAACTCTATTCCACTGATCCTCCCTTCTGTCTCTTAGCCAGTACCATATTGTTTTGATGACTACTGCTTTATAGTACAGTTTAAGATCTGGTACTGCTAGACCACCTTCCTTAACTTTATTTTTCATCATTTCCCTTGATATTCTTGATCTTTTGTTCTTCCAAATGAAATTTGTTATAGTTTTTTCTAATTCAGTAAAGAAGTTTTTTGGCAGTTTGATAGGTATGGCACTAAATAAGTAAATTAATTTGGGTAGAATGATCATCTTTATTATGTTAGCTCATCCTACCCATGAGCAATCAATGTTTTCCAATTGTTTAGATCTAGTTTTAATTGTTTGGAAAGTGTTTTTTAGTTGTGTTCATATAATTCCTTTGTTTGTTTTGGTAGATAAATTCCTAAGTATTTTATATTGTCTAAGGTGATTTTAAATGATGTTTCTCTAACTCTTGCTGTTGCGATGTGTTGGAAACATATAGAATGCTGATGATTTATGTGCATTTATTTTGTATCCTGCAAATTTGTTAAAATTGTTGATTATTTCTACATGCTTTTTTGTTGATCCTCTAGGATTTTTTAAGTAGACCATCATATCATCTGCAAAGAGTGATAGCTTAGTCTCCTCATTGCCTATTTTAATACCTTCAATTTCTTTTTCTTCTCTAATTGCTACTGCTAGTGTTTCTAGTACAATGTTAAATAATAGAGGTGATAATGGGTATCCTTGTTTCACGCCTGATCGAATTGGGAAGACTTCTAATTTATCTCCATTGCATATGATGCTTATTGATGGTTTTAGATATATACTGTTTATTATCTTTAGAAAAGGTTCTTCTATTCCATACTCTCTAGTGTTTTCAATAGGAATGGGTGTTATATTTTGTCAAAGGCTTCTTCAGCTTCTATTGAGATAATCATGTTTTTTTTTCATTTGTTAGCTTGTTGATATAATCAATTATGTGAATGGTTTTCCTAATGTTGAACTATCCTTGCATTTCTGGTATAACTCCCACCTGATCATGATGGATAACCCTCATGATCACTTGCTGGAGTATTTTTTCTAGTATTCTATTTAAGATTTTTGCATCTATGTTCACTAAGGAGATTGGTCTACAGTTTTCTTTCTCTGTTTTTGGTCTACCTGGCTTTGGAATCAGTACCATATTTGTCTCATAAAAGGAATTTTATAGGGCTCCTTCTTTACTTATTATGCCAAATAATTTGTATAGTATTGGGATTCGTTGTTCTTTGAATGTTTGATATAATTTCCTTTTGAATCCATTGTGTCCTGGTGATTTTTTCTTAGGGAGTTCTTTGATGACTTGTTCAATTTCTTTTTCTGATATTGGATTATTTAAGTATTCTATTTCTTCTGCTGGTAATCTAGGCAATTTATATTTTTATAAATATTCATCCATATCACCTAGATTGAGATTGCTATATTTATTGCCATATAATTGGGCAAAATAGTTTTTAATTGTTACCTTAATTTCCTCTTCATTAGAGGTGAGGTCTCCCTTTACATCTTTGATACTGTTAATTTGGATTTCTTCTTTCCTTTTTTAAAATTATTTTTACTGGAAATTTGTCTATTTTATATTTTTTTCCAAGTACCAGCTTCTGGTTTTATTTATTAATTCAATAGTTCCTTTACTTTCAATTTTTTTAAATTTCTCCTTCGATTTTTAATATTTCTAATTTAGTTTTCATTTGGGGATTTTTAATTTTTTTCACTTTCTAATTTTTTAAGTTACATGCCCAATTCACTAACCTCTGTCCTCCCTAATTTGTTAATATATGTACTCAATGATATAAACTTTCCCCTTAGAACTGCTTTTGCTGCATCCCGTAGGTTTTAGTAAGAAGCCTCATTATTTTCATTGTCTTCAATGAAATTATTGTTTCTATGATTTGTTCTTTAACTAACGTATTTTGGAGAATCATATTATTTAATTTCCAATTAGTTTTTGGTTTGTCTCTCCATGTGTCCTTACTAATACCTATTTTTATTGTATTATGATCTGATATGGTTTCATTTATTATTTCTGCTTTTTTATTTGTTTGCCATGTATCTATGCCCTAGTACAAGGTCAATCTTTGTGACTGTTCCATGTGCAACTGAAAAGAAGGTGTATTCTTTTTTGTCCCTATTTATTTTTCTCCATATATCTATTAACTCTAATTTTTATAGGATTTCATTCACTTCTCTTATATCTTTCTTATTTATGTTTTTTTTTAATTATCTAGATCGGTTAGGGGAAAGTTGATGTCACCCACTAGTATAGTTTTGCTATCTATTTCTTCCTTGAGCTCCACTAGCTTCTCCTTTAGAAATTTGGATGCTATACTATTTGGTGCATACATGTTGAGTAGTAATATTTCTTCATTGTTTATACTGCCTTTTATCAGGATGTAATTACCTTCCATATCTCTTTTAACCAGATCTATTTTTACTTTGGCTCTGTCAGAGATTATGATGGCAACTCCTACCTTCTTTTTCTCAGTTGAAGCCCAATAGATTTTGGTCAAGCCTTTTATTATTACTCTATGTATGTTTGCCTGTATCATGTTTATTTCTTGTAGACAACATATGGTAGGATTTTGGTTTGTAATCCACTCTGCTATTTGATTCTGTTTTATGGATTAGTTCATCCCATTCACATTCAGAGTTATAATTTTCAACTGTGTATTCCCATAAATTTTGATTCTTTCTCCTTATCCTGCCCTTTCTTCTTTCACTATTTCCTTATACGCGAGTGTTTTTTTTTTATCAGTTCCCCTAATCCCCTCCATTATTATACTTCCCTTTCTTCCCCCTCCCTTCTTATTCCTCTCTTATTCTTCTTTAGGGTCTTTTTAAGCTACCCCTATCCACCCTCTCCCTCCCTCATGGTGCTTCCCTCTCCACCAGTCCTTTTGTTAACTTTCTACTTTTTTATAGGGAACAAATCAATTCTCTCTCCCAGTGGATCTGATTATTCTTCCCTCTTTAAGTTAATTTCAGAACACTTAAGAATTAAGTATTTCCTCTCTCCAACCTCTTTACCATTCCAGTGTATTGATCTTCTCCCCCTGTTTGCCCCTTGTGCTTCTTTATTGAATATAAATTTACTCAAATTTGTCTGTTTTCCCATTTTTCTTAATATTATCTCTTTTTTCCCCACTAGTTATATATATATATATATATATGTATATATATATTGGCATTTCATCCTATATAGTTTGTCACTGTTCCCTCTAAGTAAACTTCTTGTACTTACCTCTGTTGATAATATTTACCAATATCTCCTTTTCTTCTAGGGATACAAATCAATTGAACTTACTGGGTTTCTGAAAGATAAGATTTCCCCCCTTCCCCTCTCTCTTAATTACCTCATGGTGATTCACTTGAGTTCTGTGTTTGGACAACAAACTCTCTGTTTAATTTCATTTTTTTTTCTTAATTAATTCTTGGAAGTCTTCAATTTTTTTGAATGACTATACTTTCCCCTGCAAAAATATAGTCAGTTTTGCTGGATAGTTGATTCTTCATTATAGACCCAGTTCTCTTGCTTTCCAGAAATTATATTCCATGTCTTCCGGTCCTTCAATGTAGATGCAGTCAGATCCTGTATTATCCTAACTGGGGTTCCCTGGTATCTGAATGACTTCTTCTTAGCAGCTTATAATATTTTTAGCTTGGTCTGGTAGTTTTTGAATTTGGCTATAATTTTCCTTGAAGTTGTCAGTTGTGGATTAAATGTAGGAGGTGATCTGTGGATTCTTTCAATTTCCACTTTTCCCTCTTGTTTGAGAATTCTGGGAAGATGGCAGCTTAGATGGAGCAAATCTTAAAACCTCCACACCTTTTCCACAATGAGGAAAAAACCAAAATGCTTAGAGAGGAAAGAGGACCAAATCTAACAACAGCACAGAACAGGGGAATCCTACTACTGGACAGCTCAAGAGGTACAACAAGAAAAAGGCTTGAATTCTGGAACTATTGGGTGTGAGGGTATAGAAGGGGAATCCCAGGACCCCTCCCCCATGTGTCATGTGGAGTCTTCAGTGGCTCCTGAAATCTCAGGGTTGGCGGGTGCACCAACCTGGAGAGAGGGCCTTTTAGGCACTGGACTCAGGGAATTGAATACAGGCACCGGGGAGGTGGCTAGAGGAGAAAGCCAGAGAAACACAGCAAAAAAGTTTGGAAGATGGTGGCTTAGATGTAGCAAAACTTCAAACACACTGAGTTAAAGAACAGAGCACTTCTAGAGGAATGAAAATCAGGTCTAACAGTAGAACAGAAGAGGGGCAACCTACTGCTAGACAGCTCAGCAAAAACATTCCCCCCCCCATTTTTTTCTCAAGGTTTTAGCCTCAAGGCATATTAACCACTACAGACTAACCCAGTCCAGGGTCAATCCCATCAATTGGACAGACAAGAAGTCTTCAGATCCCAGGGAAATTCCAACATCCCTTCTCCATAGACTGTAGAGAAAGTAACTACAAACCTCCATTGCCAGCTAGGGGAAGATCTTTCATCAAAGACAAATGAATAAACAAAATAAATAAATAAATGAATTAATGAATAAAGATAAATAAATAAGTCTTTCATCAAAGATAAATCCATCTGCTTAAACTAGCAGTGCAGAGAAGAAAAATGAATATGAGTAAACAGAAAAAGAGAAAAGAAATTTCCACTGACAGATTCTTTCCAGGAAGAAAAAAAAAGAGCAAATGAAATAGATCAGTTAGCTCCAGTGAATTGGACACAGGCTTTGGAAGATCTCAAAATTCAATTAAGTCAAGAACTTCAGGAACTCAAAAAACAATGAAGAGAGGCTGAAGACAATTTGAAAAAGGAAATACAAGAACTAAAACAAGAAAATTAAATCTTAAAAGCCAAAATTGTCCCACTCGAAAATAAAGCAAAGAAGACAAAAGATGATCTATAAAGGAAATCAGACCAGAAGGTGATGGATGACCAAAAAACCAGAGATGAAATTCAGTCTTTAAAAAATAGAACTCAACAACTAGAAGCAAATGACTTCACAAGGCAGCAAAATATATAAAACAAAATTTAAAAAATGAAAAATTTGAGGAGAATATAAAACACCTCACCAATACAACCAAAGATCTGGAGAACAGATCTTGAAGAGACAATTTAAGAATTATTGGTCTATTGGAATATCATGACAAAAGAAAAAGTCTGGAAATCATGCTACAGGAAATTATCCAGGAGGTTTTTATAACAAGCTGATCCTCACACTGTCAGTTCCACTGCTCTCACCTCTTACTCTAGTGAGATGGTCCCTTCTTGTTGCCTCTCTATATTTTTTTTGGCTGAATTCCTGCTTCATATTGTATTCTGTTGGTTCTGTTACTTCTTCAGGAAGTAAGTCTCTTACTTACATATGCTTTATTTATTTATTCATTAATTTTCAAGGTAGCTAATTGGCATAGTTACTAGAATGTGGAAATTGGAGTAAAAACATCTGAGTTCAGATTCAGACTTAGACGTTTCTTAGTTCTGTCATTCTGGACAAATCACTTAATCACCTTCTGCCTTAATTTATTTATCTATAAAATATGAATGACAGTAGTATCTTCTTTAAAGGAAATGATGTAAAGTTTAAATAAAATATGTAAATGATTTGTAAACTTAACCATTTTTAAAATGTTGACTATTATCAAATAACATAGAAGGAAATGACTTTTACCATTCTGATTTTATTCATAAAGTAGTATATTATATGTGAGACAAATAGTTGTTTTAGTTTTTCAAAGTACTTTTCATGTAATGACTTATTAATCAATTAATCAATCAAAAGCGACTAATATTGCCAGTAATTGGGGTCAGGACATAAATACTATATATAAATACAAAAAATGAAATAATATGTAAGTAAGGAAAAAACCAATGATCTCTAAAATAATCCTGTGAAATAAGTGTTATTTTATGATATTTTATGGATGAAGAAACTGGAGATTTCAGATTTATTCAAACATAATGCCTAATAAGTGTTAGAGGGAGAAATCCAAGTCAGTATTCTCCTGTCTCAGAGTCACACATTCTTGCTACTTAATGATATATATAAAAGTCATTCAGGAGAATTATTGAGATGTTATATTATTGAATTTCCCTTTGGAAAACAGCATCAAATCTACTGTGGTAGGATAAAGTTTGCAGATGAGAAAAATGCCAGGATGAGAATTTCCCCTTTCTTTGTCCTTCAATCTTTATCTCCAAGTATAGTTTTGCTCTGATAAGAAAGTGCCACATAAGCTTTATCCAGATTGTTCTACTTCATTTTCTTTGAGAAAGCAGGCTTTTATGACTGTTTTGCCCTTGACAGTGTCTTAGGAACATGTTTTTTTAAGAACAAATAAAAAAGGGTTAATTAACTACTATTTTAAAAAAAAGTATGAGAAAACTTAAGAAGCCACACCCACGAAAAACAAAAAATAACTAGCATGACCTCCTAAGTCACCAGCCTGTTGAAGAACAGTAATGAATTGTAACATTTTACATGGATATTTTATTTCAAATACTGATAGCTTTAGAATACAAATACTGACACTAGAAGTCAATATAGGACCTTTTGCTATACCACCTTTCCTCCTTGCCATAGTCCTTCAATTTTTCTGATATAATCTTTGGGACCTGATTTTGTGCTATCACGTTATGCCAGGAAAACTAGAAAACAAAATCTCATTTTCTAACTAATGTTCTCAGTATTGAGTGTTAAAATACGGTACTCCCCATGAAATAATGATCAAACCTTTATTTAATCATTTTGAAATATACAGTTATTGCAACTGCTACTTTTCCCCTTGAATGCACCATTGTTTAGTGAATCAGGAAACACCTTGCTACTAGCTACTTTCTTGAGAAAATTATCTCAATGGACCTTAGTTTATTTATCTATAAATCTAAACTCTCCTCTATTCTTGACCTTTCATCTTTTCTATGGTTATATGTCACCTGAGATAAATTCTTTGAGGAAATCTATTGGTGGGAATAAAAAATACCAATGTCATAGGCAGTATTGATCAGCCAAAATTGTAGGAAAATAAAAAGGAATAGGAAAAAAGAAGGGCTAAAAGAAGTAGGAAAAGTAGGAGGATAAAGGGAGAAAGGAGGAGAGTGAGGAATGATAAGAAAGAAGAGCAAAAGATATGGGAGGAAAATTAATAATAATTTGCTAATAATGCCATTTGTCTAGTACAGTGATGGGCAAACTTTTTAAAGAGGGGGGCCAAAGGAAATGCTCATCTGTCATTCTGTTTCTAAGGCAACTCTTTCGAGCTTTCATTGTATTATATCCTACTCATTCTATTCATCAGATTAGGAATAATGTTGCTCAAACAGATAGAACATTTCAGGGGCTTGTGGGCTGTAGTTTGCCCATCACTGGTCTAGTAGCATCAAAATTTCTAGTGGCTCTAGGCTAAAAGTTGCCAACTCTTGTCCTAGAAAACTCACGAAGTTCCAAGCTTCAAGTTTTCTCATTTGTTCTATTTCTACAACCTAGGAAAAATATGAAAGATGTCTAAGCATATTGACAAGTCTAATGCCCTACTATCTAGAGAACAAAGAATTCTGTAAGACATTTTTTCAGGTTTCATAGTTCCTAGTTTGGGGTCCAGTAAGGTTAGTTATTTTTTTTTATTTTATTCTGGGCTTTATTTTATGGCTTGGTGTGTGAGAAGAATATGCCAAGAAAAGCTTATTAGTTGAAACCAAAGAATCTGGGAAATTATCCAATGCTTTGTGACATGCTAGAATATTTTGTTCAACAGATGATAAAATATATCACTTACTTTCTTGGCTGTTTCCTCTTATAAAGGAAACTGAAAGCAGCAATTGCCAGGTGAGTTGTCAGGAAAGTCAATCCAATAATTAAGATTGTCCAAATACCTGCAATTCCAAACCAATCAAACATCAACAACCATAGGAAAAGTTAGTGAAAAAGCAATGACTAAGTAATTTATGTAGATTCAAAGGTACCTACCACTCTGGGTGAACATGACCTCTGGTGGTGAGGCAGAGCTAAGTGGGATGTGGCATCGATTTCCTCTCCACTCTCTTACACATCTGGAAATAAAATGAAATTATGGTTAAGAAAGAAGTAAATGAGCACATCTTCAAATAGGTGTGTCAGAAATCAAAAGAGGGATCTCTGTAAATAACATCTGCAAAAACAAGAGATTACTCACTTGACTTTAGAAAAGATGCTCAAAATATCTAAGCAGACATACTTCATTATTTCAATGTACCTATTATTATTTTTTGGTGCACTATTCAGTTCCATCCCAATTAAATTATCAAAGCATTATTGAACTAGAAAAAAAATAATTAAAAATTCATTTGAAAGGACAAAAAGTCAAGTATATCAAAGGAATACATTCTCTCTGATATTGCAGAAAAGTGAGTTCACACCAAATTCAATTGATCCACATGTATGTATCATGTATCAAACATGGTGCGAGGTACTGGGTATACAAAATAGAAATGAAACACTCTCGGTCCTTCAAAAGGTTACACATGATTGATGGAGACTATGTGTACATATATAATTATATACAAAGCAAATACAGGCAAGTTTAGAGGAAATGTCACTAGCCAATTGCAGGGGATAAGTGTTATGATGATAATAACAGATAATTTGGAGAAGCAGATAAATGTGTCAGGGCCAGTAGACCTTCAAGTCACAGATACTGATTGACAGGCGTCAGTGAGAAAGGAGGGGGTTACACACTCCTGGATCTCAAACCCCTCCCCCCTAAGCAGTTGATGCTCCAATTGGAAAATGGAGACTGACTAAGATTCTTCTGGTAAGTTTCTGTTATGGTTGAACCCCAATGATGTTACCTTTCTTTAATTTATATTCCCCACAGGTCTGATAGAGGAATAAGTAGAAACTAGTTATCTAACTCTTGAGGACTGAGATAAATGATCTTCTTAAAACTGGCAGCTGACAGGATTCAAACTAGATGACCAGACTTGAGTTGTGAGTATTCCCCCAAATAATTTCCAGGCACAGATTTTGAAAGTAAAGCTTATATTAAGAAGTAAAAAGGAATACTAGAGGAGCTAATGAAGGTATTTGGATAAGGAAAGGTGACCCTGATCTATTAGGTTGAAGCTGCCCTTCCCCCCGCCCCCCACAGGAGGGGGTGAAGGCACTTAACTGAACTGGCTCTCTTGTTAGATAATTTATATATCTAATTCACTAAATCACTAAATAATTATTATATTCATATTGATAAGGATTAATTCTAACAAACAGGCTAACCCCTGAGTAGAAACCACACTGGCTTATGCCACAATGGCCACTCAGGTGAACCCCCAAGTCAGGAGCAGGAAGCAGTGAGTCTGCTCACCTCAACCCCCCCAAAGCAACTGCCAGCTCTCCTCAACTGGCCCCTCACCCAAAGTTCTCCAGGGGAGGTCCCCTGGAATTCTGGGTGAGGCTGTCTCTGTATCTTTGCAGGGATTCCATGCATCCATCTCTACATAACATAAGGAAAGACTTCTTGTAGAAAGCAATGTTGAACTGTGTCTTGAAACAAATGAAGGGTGCTAAAAAGTGGAGGTGAAGAGGAAGTGATTCCAGCTATGGGGCCAAGTAACTGCAAAGGTATAGAGATATAAGATAAAATTATATAGAAAAGGAACAGGCATGTAATATTATTTAATGTTATCTGCTCTACTTCTTATGATTCAAGTATATATTGAGGATTTAAGATGTTATCTATATAGAGCTGACTATTGAGAATCATTGTAACTTTATCATGACAAAAATGGTCTTAATGAATTTCTACACACACACACACACACACACACACACACAAACACATCAACAAAAATACTTGGCAGACTTTCTGAACTTAGCTGACCTTAACCATCCTCAAGTCTCTTCTCATGGTATTTTTTTTACCTGTGAATTGCCTATCACAACTTATGTTCTGTTGTCATAATTTTCTAAACATTAAGTCAATTTCTAGCAACATGATAAAGGATAAGAGAAGGATTCTATTGAATAATAGTCATAAACATTTTTAAATGAGCCAGAAGAAAGGCTGAATGTTATATTTTTCCTGAAACATATGATCACGCTGTAATATATTTGATATATTCAATTTTTCTCCATCCTTAATTTCATTCTGAAGATAGATGCTCTAAGTGAGACAAGGATCTACATCCTTCAGATAAATTATTATGAAGATGGCTACTAACTTTTTGATAGAGATGTGATGGATACAAAATGGAGAATGAGACACTTCCTTTTCTTTCCTCCATTTGCCCTCTAATTTAAAAATGGTCTTAAAGACCATCGAACAACATACAGGAGTTATGATGTATTTTTACCTCCATTTGGACACAAAATGAACTATTTCTTTACAAAAGATTGAACCATCAGCCCATGTGTTCAAACAGTTGTTTTTCTTCTATGTTTCTACTCCCACAGTTCTTCCTCTGAATGTGCATAGTTTTCTTTCTCATAAGTCCCTCAACATTGTTTTGAATCCTTTCATTGCAGCTAGTAGAGAAGTTCATTATGTTAGATTGTATCACAGTGTATCAGTCTCTGTATTCTCCTGGATCTGCTCCTTTCACTCTGCATCAATTCCTAGAGGTCATTGCAGTTCACATGGAATTCCTCCAGTTCATTATTCCTTTGAGCATAGTAGTATTCCATCACCAACAGATACCACGATTTGTTCAGCCATTCCCCAATCAAAGGGCATCCCCTCATTTTCAATTTTTTTGCCACCACAAAGAGCATGTCTATAAATATTTTTGTATAAGTCTTTTCCCTTATGATCTCTTTGGGGTACAAACCAAGCAATGGTATGGCTGGGTCAAAAGGCAGGCAGTCTTTTAGAGCTCTTTGGACATAGTTCCAAATTGCCATCCAGAATGGTTTGGATCTGTTTACAACTCCACCAGCAATGCATTAATGTCCCAATTTTGCCACATCCCGTCCAACATTCATTACCCTCCCCTGCTGTTATTGTAGCCAATCTGCTTCATGAGAGGTGGTACCTCAGATTTGTTTTGATTTGCATTTCTCTAATTATTACAGATTTAGAACACTTTCTCATGTGCTTATTGATAGTTTTGATTTCTTTATCTGAAAATTGTCTATTCATGTCCCTTGCCCATTTATCAATAAAGCAATGGCTTAATTTTTTGTACAATTGATTTAGTTATTTATATATTTGAGTAATTAGACCTTTGTCAGAGTGATTTGTTATAAAGATTTTTCCAAATTTATTGCAAATTGGGAAAAAATTATTGCATTTTTTAAGGAAAATTAGGAGAAGGAATATTTTGGAATTTTATTTTTAACAAAGGGAAATACTTATAGAAGTTCAGGGTAACTTGTTTAACTAATCAATTCATCAAGTATTAAGTTTTATGAAGTTTCAAGAACTCTTCAGGGGAAATAAAGATAATAATTTTTGCCCTATAGGTTATAATATTTTACTTAGAGTGGAGTGGAAGGATTCCCAGAAAATTAGCATTCTGATTTAGTTTCAATAGTCTTTCCATGATGGATCATGTAAGTATGAAATGGAATGCCATGAGGAGGAACAGGAAAGCTAGTTTAGCTGAAACCTAACAAATTCCTGAAAAGAAGGTGATTTTTTATCTGTCCAAAAAGAAGAGTTAAAGTCAGAGAATGGAGGATACAAAATACCAAACAAAGGTGTCTATATTTTATTTGGAGAAAAAAGTTAGCTCCTGAAGCTCACCATTCTAAGTTCTAAATATGTGTTTAGATCCAGGTTTAAAATCTTGGTCCTCACTTCTTTTTCCGGGTCAAGATGGCAGCATAGTAAAAAGCAGCTGCTTGACCTCTCCTAACTCACACATGTGGATTCCTCAAAAAGACATAAAAACAAATCCAGACAAATGAAGGGACCCCACAACAGGGCGCAGAATTTAATGTATGTGGAATTAGGGCATTTCCATGCTCTAAAGAGGTGAAACAGCTCTCACTAAAACATGAGCTGAGCAATACCCCACACACACACATACAGCCTACAGTGCCAAAGACAGCACAAAAGAGTCCGAGTGAACTTGGGGCACCCATTAAGTCCTTGGCAGCCACCTGGGGTCACCTGGGCCAGCTCCTGAGAGCAGCAAGACTTAAGACCACAAGAGGCTAAAGAACATGTGGACTTTGAACACAGACCTTAAGCACAAGCACGCATGTGGATCTTGAGCGCAGGTATGGACATGGATCCTGAGTGCAGGAGGATCTTGGGTGGGGAACCATTACAGAGGGGTGCACAACTGTGGGAGCAGTGCCCTGAGACTGTTAAAGGAGCTTCAGGCAGAGGAACAAGCAAGGGGACCACCAGGAGGCTTGACCCTGAGAAAAATCCAGACCTGAGACATCAGGAGCCTAAAGATAGCAGACAGATCCTGGGAGTGATGATAAAGCTGAGAGGGTGCTGGGCTAAAAATGGCAAGCCAGACTCAGAAACCCCAGAAGAGAAAGATCAGCAAGAAGAAATCTGTAACACTCCACAACTTTTACAAAGAGAAAATCCAGACAACAGAGCAAACAGCAGAGGAGAACAAACAAATAATCATATCCAAACCTTCCCCAAACAATGAAAACTGGTCACAAGCTCTTGAAGAGTTCAAATATGAGATGATGAAAAAGATAGAAGAGATCTGGCAAGAAAATAAAAGTTTAAAACGCAGATTTTCACAATTGGAAAAGGAAAACTAGTCTCTAAAAGCTAGAATTGGATAATTTGAAAAAGATGCACCCAAATCAAAAGAATTGGTAAGCAAATTGGAGACCAAAAACAAATAGCTGGAAAATAGGATAGAACAAATTGAAAAGGGAAATCAAAACATTATAGCAGAAAACCAGTCTCTAAAGACAAGAATTGGGCAATTAGAAGCCAATGGTCTCTCAAGACAGCAAGAACAAATAAAACAAAGTCAAAAGACTGATAAAATAGAAGGAAACATGAAATATCTCAATGAGAAATTGACAGATCAAGAAAACAGGTCTAGAAGAGACAATCTGAGAATCATTGGTCTTCCTGAAAAACAGAAATTAATAGAAATTTGGACTCCATACTAAAAGAAATAATTAAGCAAAACTGCCCTGAAGTTCTACAACAAGAGGGCAATATAGACATTGAAGGGATCCATAGATCGCCCTCAAAACTAGACCCAGAAAAGCCAATTCCCAGGAATATAATAGCCAAATTCAAGAGCTTCCAAGTAAAAGAAAAAATATTACAGGAAGCCGGAAAGAGACAATTCATATATCAAAGAGCACCAATCAGGATCACACAGGATTTGGCAGCCTCCACGCCAAAAGACCACAAGGCTTGGAATATGATATTCAGAAAGACAAGAGAACTGGGTCTACAACCAAGGATCACCTACCCATCAAAACTGACTATATACTTCTAGGGGAAAATTTGGGCATTCAACAAAATTGAAGATTTCCAAGTATTTGCTCAGAAAAGGACTAAATGGAAAGTTCGATATACAACCACAAAAATCAAGAGAAACATGAAAAGGTAAATAAGAAACACAAGGGAAAGAAAGAAAACTCTTATTTTTTAAATTTTCCCCTTCAAGAGCTTCAATAAGATCTAATTATTTATATTCCTATGTGGAGAAATGTTATGTATAATTCTCTGTAGTGAATTCTATTCACTATTATAGTATTCACTATTATAGTAATTAGAAGAATTATTTATAGGGAGAGGTTGGAATACTAAATGGTCTAAGATGATGTGGGAAGTAGGAAAGAAGGGGGTGTGAATAGTAGAGGACACCAAGAGAAACTTGAATGAATAAGAAAAATAGGATATTCTATTACACACAAAGAGGGCATGGGAAGGAGAGGGGATGAATACTATTATAAGAAGGAGAGGAAGAGAGCATTAAGAGGTAATATTTAAACCTTATTATCAGTGTAATTAACCCAGAGAGGGAAGAGTAGCTATATCGATTGGGATAATAAACTTTATCTTATCCTACTAAGAAAGTCAGAAGGGATAAACCAAGGGGATCAGGGGATTGGGGAGGTAAAAACAGAAGAAGGGGGATGGAATTCATTAGGCCTTAAAAATAAAAAGAGGGAAACAATAAGGGAGGGGGTAGAAAGGGAAGTAAATCAAGGGAGGGGACAAGGGTTACTGGCTAAAAGCAAACCACTGGTTTAAAAGGAAATAGTGTAAGAAGAAGAGGTAGAACTAGGAGAGGATTCTAAAATGTTGGCAGATACACAACTGATAATTATAACTCTGGATGTCAATGGGATGAACTCCCCCATAAAACGGAAGCAAATAGTAGAGTGGATTAGAAACCAAAATCCTACCATACGTTGTCTACAAGAAAAACATATAAGGCAGGGTGACATACCCAGGTTTAAGGTAAAGGGCTTGAGCAAAATCTTTTGGGCTTCAAATGAGAAAAAGAAGGCAGGAGTGGTGATCATGATTTCTGACAAATCCAAAGTAAAAATAGATATGATTAAAAAAGACAGGGAAGGTGCTTACATCCTGATGAAAGGCAGTATAGACAATGAGGAAATAACAGTGCTCAATATGTTTGCAACAAATAGCATAGCATCAAAATTTGTAAAGGAGAAACTGGCAGATCTCAAGAAGGAAATACATAGTAAAAACATACTAGAGGGAGATCTAAATATTCCTCTTTCAGAGTTAGATAAATCAAACAAAAAAATAAATAAGAAAGAGGTAAAAGAGGTAAATAAAGTCCTAAAAAATTAGATTTAATTGATATATAGAGAAAAATAAATAGGGACAAAAAGGAACATACCTTCTTTTCAGCTGTACATGCTACATTCACAAAGATTGACCATTTTATAGGGCATAGAAACATAGCAAACAAATAAAAAAGAGCAGAAATAATAAATGTAACCTTCTCAGATCATAATGCAATAAAAATAATAATGAGTAAGGGCACCTGGACAGGCAAAACAAAAACTAATTGGAAATTAAATAATATGGTTCTACAAAACTAGTTAATGAAAGAAGAAATCATAGAAACAATCAATAATTTCATTGAAGAGAATGACAATGATGAGACATCCTACCAAACTCTGTGGGACGCACCTAAGGTATTACTCACGGGGAAATTTATGCATATATTAACAAATTATGGAGGGCAGAATTTAATGAATCAGGCATACAAATTGAAAAGCTAAAAAGAAAGCAAATTAGCAATCTCCAGAAGAAAACTAAATTAGAAATACTAAAAATCAAGGGAGAAATTAATAAAATCAAAAGTAAAAGCTATTGAATTAATAAATAAGACTACAAGCTGCTGCTCTGAAAAAACAGATAAAATAGACAAAGTACTGGTCATTCTATTTAAAAAAGGAGAGAAGAAAACCAAATTGACTGTATCAGAGATGAAAAGGGAGACCTCACCTCTAATGAAGGGGAAATTAAGGCAGTCATTAAAAACTATTTTGCCCAATTATATGGCAATAAATATAACAATCTAGGTGATATGGATGAATACTTAACAAAAATATAAATTGCCTAGATTAACAGCAGAAGAAATAGAATACCTAAATAATCCCATATCAGAAACAGAAATTGAACAAGCCATCAAAGAACTCCCTAAGGAAAAATCATCAGGGCCTGATGGATTCACAAGTGAATTCTATCAAACATTCCAAGAGCAACTAATCCCAATACTATACAAATTATTTGATATAATAAGCAAAGAAGGAATCCTACCAAATTCCTTTCGTGAGATTAATATGGTATTAACTCTAAAGCCAGGTAGACCAAAAACAGAGAAATAAAACTGCAGACCAAACTCCTCAAAGAACATAGATGCAAAAATCTTAAACAGAATACTATCAAACAGAATCCAGCAAGTGATCAAGAGGGTTATCCATCAAGATCAGGTGGGATTTATACAAAGAATGCAAGGATGCTTCAACATTAGGAAAAAACATTCACATAATTGACGATATCAACAATGTAACAAACAAAAATGACATGATTATTTCAATAGATGCTGAAAAAGCCTTTGACAAAATACAGCACCCATTTCTATTGAAAACACTGGAAAGTATAGGAATAGAAGGATCTTTCCTAAAAATAATAAACAGTATATACCTAAAACCATCAACTAGTATCACATGCAATGGGTATAAATTAGAAGTCTTCCCAATAAGATCAGGAATAAGACATGGTATGCCCATTATCACCTCTATTATTTAACATAGTACTAGAAACACTAGCATTAGCAATTAGAGAAGAAAAAGAAATTGAAGGTATCAGAATAGGCCATGAGGAGACTAAGCTATCACTCTTTGCAGATGATATGATGTTCTACTTAAAAAATCCTAGAGAATCAACTAAGAAGCTTGTAGAAATAATCAACAATTTTAGCAAAGTTGCAGGATACAAAATAAATGCGCATGAATCATCAGCATTTCTATATATTTCCAACACATCACAGCAGCAAGAGGTAGAAAGAGAAAAACCATTTAAAATCACCCTAGACAATATAAACTACTTAGGAATCTATCTACCAAAACAAACACAGGGATTATACGAAAACAACTACAAAACACTTTCCAAACAATTAACCTAGATCTAAACATTGGAAAAACATTGATTGCTCATGGGTAGGACAAGCTAACATAATAAAAATGACCATTCTATGCAAATTAATTTACCTATTTAGCGCCATACCTATCAAACTACCA
Organism: Gracilinanus agilis; assembly: GCF_016433145.1. NCBI lineage: Eukaryota > Metazoa > Chordata > Mammalia > Didelphimorphia > Didelphidae > Gracilinanus > Gracilinanus agilis. The sequence continues at coordinate 60,347,287 of NC_058134.1, read as the reverse complement.
AAAAATATTTTTACCGAATTAGAAAAAAAACTATAACAAAGTTCATATGGAATAACAAAAGATCATGATTATCAAGAGAAATAATGAAAAAATGTGAAGGAAGGGGGCCTAGCAGTACCAGATATTAAACTATACTATAAAGCAGCGGTCATCAAAACAATATGGTATTGGCTAAGAGACAGAAGGGAGGATCAGAGGAATAGACTTGGGGTAAGTGATGTCAGCAAGACAGTGTATGATAATCCCAAACAGCCCAAATTTTGGGACAAAAATCCACTGTTTGACAAAAACTGCTGGGAAATTTGGAAAACAATATGGGAGAGATTAGGCTTAGATCAACATCTCACACCCTACACCAAGATAAATTCAGAATGGGTGAATGACTTGAATATAAAGAGGGAAACTATAAACAAGTTAAATGAACATAAAATAGTATACTTGTCAGATCTCTAAGAAAGGAAAGATTTTAAAACCAAACAAGACTTAGAGAAAAATACAAAATGTAAAGTAAATTATTTTTATTATATTAAAGTAAATAGATTTTGTAAAAAAAAAACAATGTAGCCAAAATCAGAAGGGAAACAACAAATTGGGAAAAAAATCTTTATAAGAAAAAATTCTAACAAGCGTTTAATTACTCAAATATACAAGGAGTTAAATCAATTGTATAAAAAAATCAAGCCATTTCCCTATTGATAAATGGGCAAAGGACATGAATAGGCAATTTTCAGATAAAGAAATCAATAGTATCAGTAAGCACATGAGAAAGTGTTCTAAATCTCTAATAATTAGAGAAATGCAAATCAAAACATCTCTGAGGAAACACCTCATACCTAGCAGATTGGCTAAAATGTTAGAAGGGGAGAGTAATGAATATTGGAATGGATGTGGCAAAACTGGGACATTAATGATTTGCTGGTGGAGTTGTGAACTGATCCAACCATTCTGGATGGCAATTTGGAACTATGCTCAAAGGGCTATAAAAGAATGCCTGCCCTTGGATCGAGCCATACCATTGTTGGGTTTGTACCCCAAAGAGATCATAGATAAACAGACTTGTACAAAAATATTTATAGCCGTGTCTTTTGTGGTGGCAAAAAACTAGAAAATGAGGGTACGCTCTTCATTTGGGGAATGGCTGAACAAATTGTGGTAAGCTGGTGATGGAATACTATTGCACTCAAAGGAATAATAAACTGGAGGAATTCCATGTGAACTGGAAAGATCTCCAGGAATTGATGCAGAGAGAAAGGAGCAGAGCCAGAAGAACATTGAACAAAGAGACCAATACACTGTTGTAAAATAGAATGTGGTGGACTTCTGTACTGGCAGTAATGCAGTGACCTAGGAGAATTCTGAGGGATTTATGGAAAAGAACGCTATCTACATTCAGAGGAAGAACTGCGGGTGTGGAAACACAGAAAAGGGGCTTGAACACATGGTTTGAAGTGGACATGATTCGGGATGTAGTCTGGAAACTACCACACCAATGCAACTATCAACAATTTGGAAATAGGTCTTGATCAATGACACATGTTAAAACCAGTGAAAATGCGCAGAGGCTGTGGTGAGGGTTGGGGTAGGTCGTGGGGTGAAGGGGAAAGTAAGAGCATGGATCATGTAACCATGTTAACTTTTCTAAAAAATAAATATTTAAAAAAAATCTTGGTCCTCTGACCCAAAACTGAGATTCTCATTTCTGGTTTCCAGGACCTAGAAAGATGATAACTTCTAATATAACCAACATTTTAATATACAATATTAGGGTGGAATAAGATATTATAAATATATAATATTATGGTTAACCTATAGATAGGTGGAGTTTTAAAAAGGAATTTCTACATACTTATTATTGAGATATACTTCATAGCAATATTATTGAATCATAAATTATCAATGCTAGAAGAGACATTTAGGATAATCTAGTTCACCTTTCTCATTTTTAACTGAGGAAACTAAAACTCAGTGATGTGCTCAGGGACACAGAGCCAATTAGTGTGAGAGTAAGATCTAAGATTCATGTCTCTTGTCTTTTTAATATTATGTGCAACATACAGATTTAGTTTGGTTATGCATATATTTTTGAGATAAGACAATAATCAGCTTGTCTACACATAATAATTTAGTAAACATCTTTCTACTGAACTTTGGCAAAATATGGTCATTTACAGAGCAGATCCTCACAGGACAGAAAGCACAGGAGAGATTTCTGTTCTGTTTTCCCTTATAGTCAGATCAATTCATCCCTCTGCCAGATCATATGCAATTAACAAAATATGGTTATATAATTTCTACAGTTTGGCACATATGATCACATGCTTTCTCTTACAATTTAAGGCAAATTCCTCTGGAATAACTCATCTCAACCAGTATTCAGAAGTTGGAAAGGACAGGGCAGAGGAAATCCATTATATGTCCAAGTAGGCTGCTAAAATTGTTCCTCTACTCCTGAAAAGCCTTCAGTTTTTGATAAATTGTGCCATTTAAAATAAAGGTTTTAATGCTAGACCAAGACTAATTAAATTAAACACTGATCTATTAAAGTCTGATCAATCAAATGGGCATAATGAAGTTCAGGAGACATATGCAAGCATGACAATGTAGGAACTACTATATTAAACTTAACATGAACTTTAAAAAAACAACAAATGTTCCAGATACAGTCTTCCTTTGGTTTCTTATTATGGGAATATAGTCATACTTGATATTTGTCGATTTCATCACAAACTAAAAAAATGTTTTCTTCCCCTTTTGGATGCATGATGGAAGGCTCTCAATCAAGTGTCAAACACTTGGTTTTGATTAAGAAAAAACAAACATTAAAAAAGTGCTTCTTTATCATCTTTCACATTCCTTTCTTGCACTTCTGGAGTGCGATGACTAACTGATTTTCTGCAGTCTTTCTTGGAGGTGACAGACTGACTAACTGCCTTCCCAGCACTGACAGAACAAGTCTGGAAGCAAAAGATCAAGACCAACTGTCATTTCAGATGAGGGCTGAGGCTTTACTAACAGAAGGAAGAATGAAATATTTTGAGGCATTCCTTTAATGAGTTTTTTTTAAATTTTGCCATGGACCAGTTCATTTTATTTGAAGATGGGAAATAAGAAGTCATGAAATAATCCCTTGAGCTAAAAGGCACTGAACTTCTGTATTAAGTACAAGCAATTAATTTGCTTAGACTAATTGCTCCTTGACTAATTAGCAGCAGCACTTTTTGCACTGTTTATAAAAGCCATGTAGAGCCCATCTGAAACAGAAAGATAACCATTCCTACCTATTCATGTAAGGGGACCTGTTATTTTTTTAAACACAAACAGGAAGAAGGAGTAAAAAGCATAATAAATCATAATGATATTCTCTCCTACCAAAGCATATATTCTCATCTATTTTAGATTCTAACAAGCTTTCTGCTCTCAGCAGCTTAAAAATGGAGAATTAGTTGCATTATGATTCCTAATGGTTAATGGCTAGGAACACCTATTTGCAACCCATTAATATTAACTAAGAGAAAAGGATACAAGTGAATGGGGCAAATCTTTTTTTGCATGTGTTTATGATTCATGGAGATGTATTTGAAGGAGAATCAAGCTTGGCATCAAAACAGTTGAATTTGACTTGTGAGTCATATGACCAACAAGATGGAGGACTAAATATTTTTCCAACCATAAATATATTTCAAACCTTTGAAAAATGGGAATTGTGTTCAACAGAAAACAATTTCTGCTGTATCCATGATCTAGGACACCATGAACTCAAATAAGGTTACAATTTGATGAGATAACAGCGAGAAATCTATTTACTAGCCACTGATGTGGCTGTTCAGAATCTCTTTAACCAATATCTACTATAATTGGACTAGATAAAATGCCCCTCAGGTCTGCCACAGAAATTGATTAATCCAGGTTCCCTCTCCAAGTACTAGTGATAAACTTTCTCTGGTGACTATAAAATCAATATTCCTGAAAGGATTAAAAGATGTCAGATTTGTAAAAAATGGAATTCATGGCATGCACAACAGAAATAATCAGAAGAACAGAAGAAGAAAAAAACTTGAAACTACAATGTAGGTCTTAGCAAAGAAAGAAAAAAGAATAACTTATTGGGAATGTAAATAGAAAGTAGTGACAGATCATCTGGAAAAAGAGAAATGAAAAAGCAATAATGTTAGAAGAAAGAATGATCTTCATAGAAGCAAGCATAACAATCTTCAGACAGGATATAGAGAGACAATCTAAGTATTTATGGGACTGAGAAAAAACAAACATTGAAAGAAAACAAGAAATTTGTCCCAAATAAATGACCACAAGAAGCAAATTTGTAATTGATAAGAAACCTATACACATCACTTCTAGAAAAAAATCACATAGAATCAAAACAAAATCTAACCACTCTAACCTGCAAACTCTAATATACATAGATGTTTTGCTATAATTATATCTAACATTCTTCAAATCATTGCATACTTTTCTGTGATAATAAATGTAGTTGAATTCAAGGATCAGGATACAAGGTATTAGAGAAGTAATTGAACACATGCATGGTACAATTTCAGTAACAGAGTAGACATCATGAATTATTTGCAGCATGTTCTGTTCCCAAATGATTTTGAGGCAGTACCAGAGAGAGAAGTGAAAAATAGGGACCTGGGAAGCTGACAGCCTCTGGCAGGAAAAGTGATTAAGCAAAAACATTGGGTGGAGACAATTAGTTTGCTTGCAGTCATTTTGGGGCTTCTCAAAGTCTTTGTAGCATCCATCACCAGAGCCACGAGGCTAGAAATGCAGGAGTTGAGCCCACTACATTATGCGGGGAACCCTCAATAACCAGTGATCATAGAGTTGGAGAGACAAGAGAATACATTAGTGATTTGCCATCAAGGTATCATGCATTGCCTTCTGGCATATTTTGTAGATAATTGCAGATGGAATGCTATATTTGAAATTTCCCTTCCATACAGTTTTGAAACTGACACCTCTGGCCTGTGATTGCCATATGGAATCTATTTTTAATGTAGAAACAGTAAACATACACTGGAAAAGGTCAGAGGAAGCAAAGATGGGACTTAAGCCTCTCATGAGGCAAAAGTGTTATCCCACTATCCAACCATGAACCCACCAAAAAGTCTCACATCAACAGCTTTGAGGAGTATCTGGCTTCCACTTCTGCTATGCTCCCCAACTGCCTGCTCCAGAAGGTGTCCATGCAAAACTTGAATAACTCACAGAACCAATATTGACTCTTCTTGGAATTCTGAAGCAAGTGACACCAATTGCATTCAATGGCCATTTCTGAAGTTTAACTTGTGCTCCTCCATTTAATCTGATATAGTCCCAGCTGCTTCTTTCCTAAACTGAACAAACTACTCTCTGAAGGGAGTCACTGATCAAATGAAAATCCAGTACTCTGATCATCCAAACATGTTGTGATGACTTAAAGGCAGTGTATAGCCCTCCTAGTGTAAAGAATCCATCATATTTAATTCTTCCTTATTTTTCCCCCATTATACCATTAATTTTCAATGAATGTCTCTTTGTGGCAACCTTTCTGGAAGTGTGTTGAAGAGTGAATTAGTTGAGGAGGGATGCCTCTGATTTTTCAGAATGAGGGGTCAGAATTTCTTGAGAAAATTCAAAATGACAACCCTCCAAAAGAAACCATCAGCTTTTTTTCTCAACCTCTGAAGACAGTACTTATTTAAAAGTGAAATCAATGAGCGAATGGCTCAGAGGTAGAAAAATTTAGTTTTGAAGTGGATCTCTCCCTCTTTAGGAATTCCTGATTCAGAAATCTGCCTTTTGACTAAAGCAAAGACATCTCCTCCTCTATTTGTTTACATTTAGAGTTTCTGATCTTTCTCTAAGCAGAATGTGAAAATGGACACCCATCACTCTTTGAGAAGAGGGGTATTTTTCTGAATCTGGGAAGATACCATCCTCTTTGAGCTACTTGTATTTGTATCTTTTGTGGAAGGTGGATGAGAATCTGCACCTTTATTTCATGGAACTTGGACATTAGGTTGTGTCTCATAGGAGCTGTGCCAGCCTATGAAGGAAGCAATATCGTGCTTGTGAATACTGACAAGGTTAGAAAATATTCTTGGGAGTTGTTTCCTGAAGAGTTATGAATCAGAATTTAGAATGGCTTGGTATAAAACCAGCTGGTTATTGTCTTCTTGTTCTAAGGTAGACAAAGCACCAGTCAGTAGACTACATTGAAAGATTTGAGGAAGAGAAGAGAAGAGAAGAGAAGAGAAAAGAAGAGAAGAGAAGAGAAGACAAAAGAAGAGAAGACAAAAGAAGAGAAGAGAAAAGGTCCTTTCTCTAGGATTCTTTTCTCATTATCCTCTTTTTCAGAGTGTCTGAGGAAGACTATACCCAGTTTCAGTTTGGGATTATTGAGCATTTGTGGTGTCTCTAGCATTAGTGCTAAGGACAGGGGAGATAGGGGCATGGCTACAGAAGTTGACATTATCCCTGTCAAGTTAGATCCTACTATTTGGAGTGCAGTGATGAGCAAGACTTCAATAATACATGAATGCTCTTTAATTGCCATTTCCTCTTTGTCCAATGTGGAAAGAGGACTCTCATGGGGAATGCATATATTATGCTTAAGAGAAGAGTTGAAAATGGGTGGGCAGAGGTAGAGACAGACCAAAGTGCCTCATAGTTTAATCAATAAACATTTATTAATTAACTCTCTGGAGTGAGTCATTGTGCTAAGGGATAAGGATAAAAAAGGAGACAAAAGACAATGTCTGCCCACAAGGAGGGATAGTGTCCATTTAGAATTCATACTTGATCATATTTATTTGCAGTCCATTGACAAGTAGACTCATACAGATTGTCATAAACCTAAGGTTTCCCCCTTTCTTACCATCATGTCAGATACTCACCTCCCCTTGTGAATGTTCAAGCTGGAGCACAAGTGCATGTTTATATATGAACCATATAGTTTGGGACTCATTTTGTTCCTTATAGATTTTCTGGTGTTTGGTTTCTTGGTCTCATTTCTGTTTTTAATTAACAGAGTGGGGGCCAAGAATAGAATTTTGTTTAATCATTTCATTGTAAGGGTCTCTAGTCTCTAGTGCAGTGGTTCCCAAACTTTTTTGGCCTACCACCCCCTTTCCAGAAAAAATATTACTTTACTTAGCCCCCTGGAAATTAATTTTTTTTTAATTTTAATAGCAATTACTAGGAAAGATAAATGCACCTGTGGCCATCACCGCTCTCCTGGATTGCTACAGAACCCACCAGGGGGTGGTAGTGCCCACTTTGGGAATCACTGCTCTAGTGTGTTTTTCTCTTCATTTAAAATAACGATCTGGCTTTGCCTAATGAGAGAATTTTAATTTTAATTTTGGAAGAGTTGAGGAGGATGAGTATTTCGAGAAATCCTAGAGATGATATTACTTTCCTTAGAAGCATGTAGTAGCTTAAGCTATGCTGAAATATTTTATTATGGGGTGTGCTTTCCATACAGGGTCTTGATGGGACTATTGACTTTTATTTTTCTGTCTAAGAGGAATGAGTTTTTCTAAACTTTGTATATTTGTTTGAGGGACACAAGCTGCTTTTTAAAAAAAATTCCCCCTATTTTATCCTGAGAGTGGCAAAACTTTTTAAGAATTAAGGGAGGGGAGAAACTGATCAAACCACATCTATGTAATGTTTTTATTTGTAATACTTGCAATTTATTTTAATGTTATTTTCATAGCAAAAAAATCTATATTCATTTAATATGTATATATGGCAGAGAGAGAGAGAGAGAGAGAGAGAGAGAGAGAGAGAGAGAGAGGCAGGCGGGGGAGAAATATTTTTGAGGTTGTGGAAGGTTGTTTTGTTTTTGGCCTAAACTTGTGACCTATTAGGTGTGCTTCATGTTTCTCTTAAATAATCACCTGGGATAAAACTCTGCATCTAATGGGCAGCTAGGTGGCTCAGTGGATTGAGAGCCAGGCCTAGAGACTGGAGATCCTAGATTCAAATCTGCCTCAGACACTTCCTAGCTGTGTGACCCTGGGCAAGTCACTTAATCCCCATTGCCTAATGCTTACCACTCTTCTGCCTTAGAACCAATACACAGTATTGGAAGGTAAGGGTTTAAAAAAATGAAAACAAAACAACTCTGCTTGTAAACAGGGTATGTCTTTCAGAAATTTGTTAATTTTGCAATTTCTAGATAAATGAAATATTTTGTTAAAGTACAAAAATGATTTTGAATTGTTATGGTAGTTCTTTATATTTTCAAAGCTTTTTATTTTGTGTAAACTGAGCATTGTGAATTTGACAAAATCTATTAAAATCATTGTTCTTAAATGTTTTCTTATATTTCAATGTTATGTTCGGACTTTTGTGAGTGATAATAGTTTACTCTGAAAATGGTCCAATTATATAGTTTACTGGTTGTTTTATAGGACATTTCAAAACCAATAGTTTTGAAATGGTGATTTCTCAAATGTCAATTACAGAGGGATTTAGTGTGTAATTCTATCTGCCAGATATTCTATCATGCTAATATTTGGTAGGTGCTAATTTTTAAAAAAATCATTAGTGAGTTTTGGCAAAATTTCAATAATTCTTTCTGAATAATTTATATTATTCACTATAGTGGTAATGACCTCGGTAGGTATCACAACCCTTTCAATTCCACAAACACAGTTCAATCACAATTATTTGTTTGCTACTTATTTGTTAATGTATTATGTATATGTCAAGCATTGAGGCTCATTTGATTCCACATGTGGATCTCAGAAATTTTCTCTAAGTGCTCTCTGAATATCTATCAATCCTTTTCTCTATTTTGGCAAAGAAATTTCCTTAGGGTAAAATAGGTTTCTATTGCTGACTGAGTGTAGGTGTTATTATAACTTTGAATTAGTTCCAATAAAAGTAAAGTTCAATCACCCCTTCTCCATCTTCTTCACTCTATTTGCCACTTATTTATCTCTTAATGAGAGATAATTTATTCTTCTCTTTCTCCTTTTCTCCTCTCTCCATATATTCCTCTTTCCTATCCCCTTTTATTTTTTTAAACCCTTGTACTTCGGTGTATTGTCTCATAGGTGGAAGATTGGTAAGGGTGGGCAATGGGGGTCAAGTGACTTGCCCAGGGTCACATCCCCTTTTATTTTGACCCAACTTATTTTGCTTCCTACCTTCTTTCTATACACATATACACTACTTTTCATTGCTCAAATTGTGGTAAAATTCTTAAATTTTTTAGATGCTTTTGGTCTTGCATACTTTAAGTACATTTCTTTTCTCAGGTATCATAGATATCTTAATTATTTCAATTATGAACTTCTGAGTTATGGATGTACTCAATTCAACCTTATCAAACTAACTTTACATTTTTATGCTTTTCTTGATTGTCAAATTTGCTCATCAAATTTTCTTTTCAGCTCTAGCTTTTTGGATCAAGAAAGTTTGAAATTCTGCTTTTTCATTAAGCATTAGGTTTTTTCCCCCTGCAAAATCTATGCTAAGTTTTTCTTGATAGATTGTATTCATTGAAATTTTGCCTTTTCGAATATATTCCATGCTTTGGGTCCTTTAATTTAGAAGCAGCTAGCTTCTGTGTGATCATGACTGAAGCTACTTGATATTAGAATTGTTCTGGTATCTTTTAGTACTTTTTCCTTGGCCTGGAAGTTCTAGAATTGGGGTAAAGTAGTCCTGGCATATTTTATTTTCTGGTCTCTTTCAGGGGATTGTTGGTGGGTTCTCTTGATTTCTCTTCCGCCTTCTTGTTCAAGGATATCTGGGCAATTTCCACTGATGATTTCTTATAAGATTGTGTCCAGGCTCTTTTTTATTGTGGCTTTTAGGTATTCTGATGACACTTAAGTTGTGTCTTTGGGGTCTATTTTCCAGGCTAAGTTTTTTCTTTTGTTTGGTTTGGTTTGGTTTTGGTGGGTGTTTTATATTTTCTTCTATTTTTTCATTTTAAAAATTTTGTCTTACTGTTTCCCAATTTATTATGGTTTCATTACTTCCATTCTCTAGCTCGAATTATTAGTAAGCTGTTTTCTTCCTTGAATTTGTGAGTTTTCTTTTCCATTTGGCCAATCATACTTTTTAAAGAGTTATTTTCTTCAGTGTTTTTTTTCCTTTTGTCTCCATTTCCATTTCGTGCATTCTATTCCTTAGGGCAGTGATGGGCAAACTATTCTCCATGGGCCAGACCCAGGATGTAGTTTGCCCATCACTGCCTTAAGCAATTCCCTAATCACTACATCTGGATGTGGGGGTGTAGTGATTAGGGAATTGCTTAAGGCAGTGATGGGCAAACTATGGCCTGGATCTGGTCCACTGGGAATAGTTCGCCCATCACTGCCTGAGGGAGTTGTTTTCTTCAAAGAGTTTCTATAATTCACTTTCTTTTTGGCCTATTCTAGTTTTTTAGGGAGTTAACTATTTCTCATGGAGTAGTGTGTGCAAGTAAATACAGTGGAGGAGGAGGTGGGGTTGCAGACAATGTTTGAATCTTACTCTCATTTGAATTAGTTAAAAGTGAGAACAACACTCATATTCAGTTAGCTATAGAAAACTTTACAGTTGAAGTAGGAGGATAAAGAGAATATGAGTGGGGAAATGGATGAATAGAAGGATGAATTGGAGGAGGTTCTATGAATAGGGAAAGGCTAAAAGAAGATAGAAGAATAAACAGGGAAAATAAGATAGATAAAACACACAATTTGTAATCATGAATGTGAATGGTATAAACTCACCCCCAAAATGAAAAGGATTAAAAATCAGAATCCTGCAATATGATGTCTACAAGAAACACATTTAAAATAGACACACACACATATAGAGTAAAATAAAGAGGCTGGGGCAGAATTTACTCTACCTCTGCTAAAGTTTTAAAAAAGGCAAGAGTAGTCATCATGACCTCATAGAAAACAAAAGTTAAAATTGATCTAATCAAAAGAGATAAGGAAGGAATTTTCATCATGAAAAAAGGCACCATAGACAATGAAACAATATTAAAATTAAACATACATACAACAAATGGCATAGTATATGGATTACTAGAGGGAAAGTTATATGAGTTATAGAAGGAAATAGATCATGAAATATTACTGGTGGGAAAACTTAACCTTCCCCTCTCATAAGTAGATGAATGCAAACAAAAAGTAAAGTACCAGGAAATTTAGTTGGTAAATAGAACTTTAGAAAAAAATTGGATATTATAGAACTCTGGAGAAAAATGAATAAGAAAAGAAAGGAATTAACCTTTTTCTCAGCAATATATGACACCTTCATAGAAATTAACAACATAATAGGGCATTAAAAACCTCACATCCAAATGTAGAATAACAGAAGTAGAAAATGCAGACCTTTCAGATCATAATGCATTAAAAATTACATTCAAGTAAGGGTAGCAGAAAAACTAAATATTAACTGGAAGCCAAATAATCATGTCCTACAGAATGGATATGTCAAAGAACAAATCAAGGAGACGATACATTATTTCAAATAACAATGAGGAGACAACAAAAAATTATGGAATGCAACAAATAGGTACTTAGGAGAAATACATACATATATATGTATGCATGTGTATATATATATACATATATATATAAATACATGTATATAAAAGGTAAAATTAATAAAATGGGGAAAGATCAGATCAATGAATTTAACATGAAACAACTACAACAAAAAATAAACTAGAAAAAGAATAAATTAATAATCATCAATTAAATATCTTTGGAAATCTGGAAAATTGAGGGAGAGATTAGTAAAGTTGAAAGTAAGAAAACCATTGAACTAATAAGTGAGATAAGGAGTTGGAAAATATTGGTTAACTTGATTAAAAAAGAAAACCAAATTACCAGTATCAAAAATTAAAAAGACAAAACCAAAACTAATGAATAAGAAATTAAAACACTGTTACATTTCCCCAACTATATGCCAGTAAATCTGAGAATTTAAAGGAAATAAAAGAATATATATATATATATATATACATATATATATATATATATATATATATATACACACACACCTCATAGATTAATGAAAGAGAAAATAGAATGTATATACACTTACATAACATAGAATATATAAACACCTACATAACAGAAAAAGAATCAAAAATTTTTCTAAGAAAAAGGCCCCAGGGCCAGACAGATCCATAAGTGAATTCTACCAAACATTCAAAGAACAATACAGTACTACATAAACTATTTAGGAAAAAATAGGGAAGAAGGAATTCCCCAAAATTCTTCTTATGATGTAAATAATAACCTAAAGCAGAAAGAGCTAAGTCCAAGCAAGAAAAGTACAGACAGATCTCCTTAATAAGCACCGATAAAAATTTTTAAATAAAATACTAACAAGGAGATTAAAACCTTATATCACAAGAATTATATACTTTGATTAGGTGGAATATTTTGAAAACTATCAGTATAATTGACCATATATGTAATGAAATGAATAGAAACCACATGATTATTTCAATAGATGAAGAAAAAGCATTTGAGAGAATACAACACTCATTTCTTATAAAAATATTAGAAAACTGTGGAAGAAATGGAACCTGTCTTAAAGTGATAAATGGCATTTATATAAAACCATCATCAAGTACTATCTGTAATGGGGAAAAAATAAAACCCTTACTAACAAGATCAAGTGTAGAACAAGGATGCCCATTATTACTACTCTTATTAAATATTGAACTAGAAGTGCTTGCTATAACAATGAGAGGGAGGGAATGAAAGAATTAAAATAGGAAATGAAGAAACAAATTTATCACTCTTTGAAGATAACCTGATGATATATCCAGAGAACTCAAGAAATTACATTCAAATTAACTCTAGACAATATAAAAGATCTTGAATTTTGCCTACCAAAATAAACCCAGCAACTATATGAATAAAATTACAAAGCACTTCATACAAATAAAGTCAGTTATAAACAATTGAAAACACATTAATTGCTCATGGATAGGCCAGTCCAATAGAGGGAAAATGATAATGCTACCTAAATTATTTTAACTATTCAGTATCATACCAAAGTACCCCAAAATTATTTCATTGAAGTAGAATAAACAACAACAAAATTCATGTGGAAAAACTAAAAGCCAAGAATATTAAGGGAGATTAAAAAAAAGATGAAAGAAGGAACCCTGACTATTCCAGATGTCGAACTATACTATAAAGCCATAAGCATCAAAATAATTTAGTACTGGCTAAGAAATAGAATGGTGTATCAATAGAATAGAATAGGTAATCAACACCTGGCAGCTAATGTTCTTAGGAACTTATTGTTTGATAAAGATGCAAGCTTTTGGGGAAAGATCTCACTATTTGACAAAAACTGCTGGGAAAACTAGAAAGCAGTATGATAGAGATTAGGCATGAAATAATACCTCACAGAATATATACCAGGATAAAGTCAAAATGGATACTAATTTATAAAATGGTGACATCACAAACAAATTAGGGGAATACAGAAAGGTTTACCTGTCAGACTTATGGATAATAGAAGAATTGATGACAAAAGAAAACAAAGAGAACTTTATGAAAACTGAAATAATTATTTTGATTAGATTAGATTAAAATGGTTCTATAAAAATAAAATCAAGGCAACCAATGCACTTCTTTATGCAATATAAATTTACCTCATTTTATGTCTTTTCCCATTTCTTTTAGTATTATCTTCTTTTTTACCTCTACTTATATATATATATATATATATATTTTTTTTTTTTAATAAATTAATTTATTTATTTTTTGGACATTTCATCCTATACAGTTTGTCACAGTTCCCTCTAAGTATAGGAATACAAATCGTTTGAACTTATTGGATCCCTTAAATTTTGTTTTGTTTTGTTTTTGCCCTTTCTTAACTTTTGGTGATTCTTTTGTGTTCTATGTTTGGGCATTTTTGCTGGGTAGTTGATTCTTGGTTGTAGACCCAGTTCCCTTGCTTTCTGGAATATCATACGCCATGCCTTCTGGTTCTTCAGTGTGAATGCAGCCAGGTCCTGTGTATCTGTGGTTCCATGATATTTGAATGGTTTGTTTTTAGTAACTTGTAGTATCTTTTACTTGGTCTGGTAGTTCTTGAATTTTGCTATAGCATTCCTGAGCATTGTCAATTGGGGATTAAATGTAGGAGGTGATCTCTGGATTCTTTCAATCTCCACTTTTCCCTATTGTTCAATAATATTGGGGCAGTTTTCTGGGATCATTTCTTGTAGAATGATGTCAAGGCTTTTTCTTTTGTCATGATTTTCTGGTAGTCCAATAATTCTTAAGTTGTCTCTCCTGGATCTATTTTCCATGTCTATAGTTTTATCAATGGGGTGTTTCATATTTTCCTCAATTTTTTCATTCTTTTGATTTCTTTTATAGATTCTTGCCGCTTTGTAAAGTCATTTGCTTCTAGTTTTTGTATGCAAATTGTTAAAGACTGAATTTCATCCCTGGCTTTTTGGTCATCCTTCTCCTTCTGGTTTGATTTTCTTTGTAGGTCTTTTTTTCACTTTGCCACATTTTCAAGCTGGTCAATTCTGGATTTCAAGATACTATTTTCTTCTTTTAGCTCATGTCCCTCTGTTTACAGACAATTTACTTTGCTTTTTAAGTTCTTTTACGAAATGTCTTCAGCCTCTTGTTTTTTGCATTGTGTTTTGAATTCTTCCAAAGCCTGTGTCTAATTCACCAGTTTCTGAATTTTTGCTTGATGTTCCTTGGTCTTCTTCTGTTCCCTTTGTTTTTTGTTTATTACATGGATAGAAGCTGTAGAATGTAATTACTTTTTTATTTTGTTGTTGTTTGCTCATATTTTTCCTTCTTTCCCCCTGCCATTGGCTATAATCTTAATCCTCTGTTTATTTCAGCTATTCTGTCCTGTAGGGTATTCTTCTCTGCTCTGTTGACTGACTAGATTAGGCTGGTGGAATATTAATGAGCCCTAAGGTTAGATCTTCCCCAGTTGGCAGCAGAAGCTGAAGGTTTAGGTGAAGGTGTGGAAGCTGAAGGAAGTTGGGCTTCCTGCACAGTTAGAAAAGTATTCTGTCAACATTTGCCCTGTGATTCCAGTCAGATGGATTCTTACAGTTATTCTCAGTGGAGTCTGTGGGTGAGAGGTGTTAGAGATTGAGTTTCCCTGCCCTCTGAAGGCTTTTTATCTGCCCTATAGATAGACTAGATTAAGCTAGGGGTAGAGCTTATCTGGGGAGCTGGGTGTAGCCTGAGGCCAAAACTTCATGAAGCTGTGGCTGCCAAGATGGAGAGTGGTGACTGGGACCTGGCTGAACTGCTGTCCATACCTCTCCTCCAGCTGCCTCCCTGCTAGCTGTGGTTAGCACCCTGTGCTTGGTCCAGCTGTGGCAGCAAGGCACTCCCTCCCAGCTAAAGCCCTCATCCCAAGATTTTAGTGACCACGGGAGACTCAGCATAGTAGGTGTGGCAGGGGTCTTGGGACCTTCCTTCTTCCTTTTCCTTAATCCCATGTACCTTTTAAATTGAGTCAAGAAGGAGGGTCCCCTGGCTCTGTCCTGTTGTTAGATTTGGTTTTCTGTCCCCTCAAAGAGCTTTGTTTTTGATTAGTGTGGAAGGGTTTTCACAGACGTTTGGCTTTTGCTGCTTCTAAGTGTCCATTTTAATTCTTCCTCTACCTCATTCCCCTTTTTGGCACCTTTTTAAAAGGACAATATGGCACCTAAAATTTTTATTTCATGTTTTACTTATGTGGAAGATATTTTTATAATTCTCCATTGAATTTTTAACCACCTATTTTTCTGAGGGCCTCATGAACTCTTACATTGACAATATCAATAATGTTTTAATTCCTCTACCTGTCTCAAGTCTTTCCACTCTGCAATTTATCTTCTATTAAGCTTCCAAAGTGATTTTCCCAATGTATAATTTTGCCTCCCTACTGAAGAGACCCCAATGTCTCCCTATTACCTCAAAGAACAAATATAAAGTATACTGTTTGACATTTAAGCCTTTTTACAACCTGATCCCTTTTATCTTCCCAATTTTCTTATATTTGACTCCCTCCTACTCTGCAATTTAACTATAATAGCATCCTTGCTTTTCTTTACTCATGATACTTCATCTCCCACATCTGTACCTTTTTTAAACTTAGTCTATCCCCAAAGACAACTCTACCTCTTAGATTCCTTGACTTCTGTTATGATTTTGCTGAAATTCCGTCTTCTGTAAAAGACCTTTCCTGCTACCCCAGATGCTAATACTTTTCTCTCTGAGATTATTTTTCTATTAACTTTCTGTTTTAACCTTTCTTTGTATCTCTAGGACTTGTCAGAATGCCTGATTCATTAGCAATTATTGTTGGCTAAAATTTTAGGCAACAATGTATCTGTCAATGACACAGTAGGAATGTGTTGTGATGTAGAAGAATAACCTACATTAATGAAATCATATATCCACAGATACAACTGAAAACTGTATTATGCTTTCAATTTTGCAAAGCACTTGTCTACTTTTTATCATTGAATTTTCACAAGACCCTTAAATATAGGAGTAAAAGGTCTGAATATTCCTATTTTCTCGATGAAGAAATTGAAGCTGAAGTTGAAAGAACTCGAGGAACTTCCCCAAAAGAGGAACATTTTAGTACTTTGGGTAATATATAAGCTGCTACTAAGAGGATTACAGGCAAAGAGAGAACCTTGAGAGGTCATTTCATCAGACTGAAGGGCACTTCAACTGTCCCAGACAAATGAAAACTTATTTTCTTTTTAAAGGCATTCAGAGAGCTCCCTAGAGCTTATTTCAAGAGTCAGTTGCAGTAGCAGGAAATTCTTCCTCCTTTCCCACATAGCATTGTTGACTTTATATCAGGTTCTGTCCTTAGCGAATGATAAATTACAGAATGTGTAAATAAGATATCATTTCCATTGGAACCACTAGTTAAGCTGAATAGATTTGCAAATGAAGAAAGCAAATACTTTAACAAATTATGTTTTAAAATCTTTTCCAGTTGGGGATAGCTAGGTGGCTCAGGGGATTGAGAGCCAGGTCTGAGATGAGAGGTCCTAGATTCAAATCTGATGTCAGACACTTTAGCTGTGTGACCCTGAGCAAGTCACTTAACCCCCATTGCCTAGTCCTTAACATTCTTCTGCTTTAGAACCAATACATATTAGTGATTATAAGATGGAAGGTAACGGTTAAAAAACATCCTCTCCAGCAGAGTAAGCAACAGCTCAGTGACTGCAATGTAGAAACCCAGCTGAAAGAAAAAATTCTTCTTTTTTTTTTACTGGGCCCAAAGAATTAGGTATTAGACTAAAAGATAAAGTGAGGCTCAGCTATCAACAAGAGGATAATATTTTTCAGTTTTGAATTTCTCTTGACTATCCTTTGATTCAAGTCCTTACCTGAAGCAACATCTTCAGAAAATTGAGTCAGAGGCAAAAATAAAGGCAAATTGAATAATCTACAAACTGGTAAGCTAGGTAGCTGAGTGGATAGAGAGCCAGGCCTGGAGATGGGAGGTACTAGGATCAAATTTGGCCTTGGACATTTCTTAGCTGTATGACCTTGGGCAAGTCTCTTATCTTCAACTGCCTAGCACTTATTGCTCTTCTGTCTTAGAATCAATAAGTACTTTTGTATAGATTCTAAGACAAAAGATAGTTTAAAAAAAGAATAAAAGAGAAATGTGTTTGAAAAAAGGTAAGGAAAGAAGAGAATGACAACAGCAAAGGGGAACAATGAGAAGGGAGAAAATAATGCCATAGACTTGACTCAGTGCCAGCTTATAAGCCAACAGGCTCACTGAACTCTTGAGAAGAATAATTTATGTGCAAGCTTAAATTGTCATTATTTTTACTCTTACAAAGAACAAAATTGGCCTATTTGTGTTCTCTGAAGAACAATGGGCTCTGAGCTCCACACTTCTCATCTTTAAAATGAAGGAAGTTAAATTCATGATCTCTAAAATCCAGGTCTCTTGATTCTATGACTGAGGACTGAGGAATAATTACTGTTAACTCATATTCCTTCTGGTTTTGCAAGGAACTGCTTTCAGACAGAATTGTTAAATGGTGCCCTTGAAGCTTAAGGATTTAGTAAAGTAGAGAAGGATGGATTGACCAGATTTTAAAGGGGCCAAAACTTCTGATGAAGTCTCCATTTCCTTATTGGTGGTGTTTGCTGTGCTGGTATGTGATCTAATTTCTAAGAAGTCTTGCTTAGAGAGACTTCTTGGTGGAGCAGAAATATTTTAACTTTGATAGTTCTTAGCTAGATGACCATAGACCAATCACTTGAATTCTGAGATTCTGTTCCCTTATTAGAAAAATTAGGATAATAGTAATTACATAATTTTATTTATCAAAGCTACTGTTAATAAAATATTACATACATATAAGTTAGTAGTAATCATAGTACTTTTAATAATAACTTTACTGATATCCACTTAGTAATAAAGATAGTACCAATATTAGAATATAACTATTCCATTATCTAAGTTCCTGTTATTTGCAAAAAAATCATCAAGAGGCAGGATGGTACATAGGAAGGAAACTTACATTGAGTCATAAAGCTTGACTTCAAATCTCAGCTCTCCTAAATGCTACTTTTGTGACCTTAGGAAAGCTGCTTCTCCTCCCTGGGCCTCAGTTTTCTTCATCTGCAAGGTAAAAAGGATTGAGCTAGATGATCCTCTATAGACCCTTCCAACTCTGATCCTTTTCTATCCAATAGAATGTGCTAAACTGATTAAACTCTTTTAAAAACTTTTATTGAAAAATTTCAAATTTTCAATTGAAAGCAGGTAATTCTTGTATGTCAATATTTCAGGACAAAATCAAAAGGTATGAATATACTATTACTGGTAACAGGAGACTAACAGTTTATCAGGGTTGACTTCCTGTAACTGTTTGCCTGTTTTCATGGCAATCTTATCATTTGCTATTTCCTCTCAAGTGACCATCTCTAAGGGTTTTTGGATTGATGGCATTGGAGACACTGGAAAAGTCTGTTGTTTCTGTAAGCATGCAAAAATAATAAGCTCACATTACCAAAAGGACCTCTGGAAATTGCTTTCCTGTTTAATAAGCAAACTGGGATGATAAACTAGTTCTTTATGGGACTATTATCACTGTAACGAATTGGGTTCTTTTTCCTTTTTACAGGACAAAGGGGATTTGAAAAGCTTTCAAGAATTCACTTCAACTGTTAGATATATTTTGATAAAACTTCAATTTGTACCTATTATTAGAATATAAGCTGTCTGTATGATTGTAGGATTATGGCATAACTGTATAGCTATTGTTCCAGAAGGGTAGAGAAATTCTGCATTCATGAGAAAAAGGGTAAGGGTATATTTTTCTAGAGAAGAATATTGACATTTCCAGATAAAATAGTACTGTGAGAGGTACAGAGGAACCCAGTTCTCTACTTATTCTAGCAGTTATCTAAAAGGAGCACCAGACTTAATAATAACCCAAAAAAATCAAAATAGAGATTTTTGTAGATCCTTCATTCAGCCCATTGACAATCTAAAAAATATCTAAAAGTTGAAGACACTGGAAAAAGGTCTTTTCAAAGAATTCAGCACAAATATAGGTTAAAAAGACCAGAAGGTTCTCAGTTCAGGCGTACTTCAGAGCACTCTTATGGAGAAAACTTTAGGAAGTTAAGATCTCTGCAGAATCCTATAGGAACTCCAATTTGATCAAAAAGGGATCAAAAGGCCATAAATGAGGCAGTGTTCTGATCATAGGACCCTCAGGGAGACAGATAAATCTGCAAGGCCCTGATCAGGGACAATCAACTGCAGGGCTTTGACTATAAACTCTAAATAAAACTCCAAATAAATGCTGAGGGCCATCAAGTTCAAATTGGATGACAAGGTCATGCATGGACCCTGAAATCTGCAAAGCAAGTTTTACAGGAGGATGGATTCCCACCCAGGCCTCCCTGTATGACTCTTTTCTTACCAACACTACCTATTTATTGATTAATATCCCCATTAAGTCCCAAGGAAATACAGAAGAACACTATAGGCTATATTACTAGAACCCTTACAAACCCCCTACAAACTCCTAGGAAAAGCCAGACATTTATATGTAATAATACAGAAATTCCCCTAGAGTCTCCCTATAACAAACCAGCAAATAGTGAATTAATGTTAAAGATTTAAAAACCCAAACTTAGATACACAAGTGACTGCAAAAATAGGCCAGAACAGTCTCCATGTCTCCCCCCTCCCTGATCCCTGATTTAGTAGTTAAACAATGGATGATAAATGGAGAAATGACCTTCAAAGACTGGTACATCCCATTTCACTGACTGGACTGCTTTCTCCACCCCCTAACCAAGGAGACAAGTAAACACACCTTGAAAAGTTGTTAGTAACAAAATTGTCGGTAACAAGGTTAATGTAAGGCTTATTCACTTTCTCCAAGAAAAAACTTATGTTGCATATGGAGGTTCTATGCCAACCTTATGTGTAATATCAAAGCTTGTAAGAATAAACCTCACATGAGGCAGAATTGAGCAGTATTCATGATGCCTTCCTGGCTGAAGTTTAGACTATCTCTCATTCATCATATGCCGACACTATCACACCACCTGGAGCCTCTGGACCTGGGGGGGCTGCCCCCCCAGCATAATATGTAATTATAAACATCAATGAGAACTCAGGATGAAAAATTTAAGTTGAAAAAAGTTTTGAACATCCCATTTAACAACATAGGAGTTTGTAGACCTTAATGCTGTCAATAAATTCCAAATTAAGAACTCAAACTAGAAATGTGAAGAGATTTTGAGTCAAGTTTCTTCTAAGAGGAATAACAAAAAAAAGATATAGAAAATTGAGTTGTGTTGTTACAAAGAAAAGAGTACCTGGAGAAAATTATTTTCAAGATATAAATAATGTGAAAGACATGGATGAAAAACATGGAAGAAGACTCAATAACTTAGAATAGAAAATACTGTACCTTACTTAAGAAAGATGAAAATTTAATGATTCTGGAAGTACAACTTTTATCCAAGATGTCAGAGTAGAAAAAGTGTTCAGTTGAGTTCTCTTACTATTCCCATCTAGACAAAACATTAGTGGTAGGACTAGGTAAAGATGATGGTGACAGAAGTAGCAGAAGTTTCAGTTGTTCTCAAGCAAGAGATTATAAGGGAATCTGGCAAGTGGTCAGAAAAATATTATAGAAGATCATTGTGTTAGCATTAGATGCAGGATCAGATGTTTGGCAACTCCATTGCTTGTACCCACTTCTGGGTCAAAGTTAAAAGACATAGAGAAGTCCTTTCAGTCAAGAGGGAGCAGGGGCCATGAGGGAAAGTATCCCTTCTAGATCCAAAGATCAGGGATCTTGAGGAATAATATTGTTTCTGGTCCCAAGGGTGTAGGGGCACTGAGAAGCCACATGAATTGCAGCCTCAAGGGATCAGGAACCCTTCCTGGTAAGGACCAAAATGTAGACCAGGAGAACAGTAATCATACCTCTCCCTAGATTACATTATCTTTAAAGCTCTGAAAACTACCAAAACTAGCCTTGAAAACAAAAGGGTAGAAAAAGTTTGAAGGTTCAGACGATGCATCTCCAACCACCACACAAGGAAAAGAGCTTAACATTAACATTAAATTCTGAATCAAAAAGTAGTGTGTAAAATGTACAAACACACAAGAAGGATCTAACCATAAAATTTGCTATGGTTGTAGAAAAGATGAAGATACAAACTCAGAAGAAGATGAATATTTACAAAAATATAAATGGCCTAAATTAATAGCAGAAGAAATAGAATACTTAAATAATCCCATATCAGAAAAAAATTGAACAAGCCATCAAAGAACTCCCAAAGAAGAAATCGTCAGGGCCTGATGGATTCACAAGTGAATTTTATCAAACATTCAAAGAACAACTAATCCCATTACTATACAAACTATTTGATATAATAACCAAAGGAGTCCTCCCAAACTCCTTTTATGACACAAATATAGTACTGATTCCAAAGCCAGGTAGATCAAAAACAGAGAAAGAAAACTACAGACCAATCTTCCTAATGAACATGGATGCAAAAATCTTCCATAGAATACTAGCAAAGAGACTCCAGCAAGTGATTAAGAGATCAAGAGGGTTATCCATCATGATCAAATGGGATTTATGCCAGGAATGCAAGGATGGTTCAACATTAGGAAAAACATCCACATAATTGACCATATCAACAAGCTAACAAACAAAAATCACATGATTATCACAATAGATGCTGAAAAAGCCTTTGACAAAATACAACACTCATTCCTATTGAAAACACTAGAAAGTATAGGAATAGAAGGACCTTTCCTAAAAATAATAAACAGTATATATCTAAAACCATCAACAAACATCAAATGCAATGGAGATAAATTAAAAGCCTTCCCAATAAGATCAGGAGTGAAACAAGGATGCCCATTATCACCTCTATTATTTAACATTGTACTAGAGACACTAGCAGTAGCAATTAGAGAAGAAAAAGAAATTGAAGGTATTAAAATAGGCAATGAGGAGACTAAGCTATCACTCTTTGCAGATGATATCATGGTCTACTTAAAAAATCCTAGAGAATCAATTAAAAAGCTAGTAGAAATAATCAACAACCTTAGCAAATTTACAGGATACAAAATAAATGCACATAAATAATAAGCATTTCTATATATTTCCAACACATCAACAAGAGAAACACCATTTAAAATCACCCTAGACAGTATAAAATATTTAGGAATCTATCTATGAAAACAAACACAGGAATTATACGAATACAACTACAAAACACTTTCCAAACAATTAAAACTAGATCTAAACAATTGGAAAAACATAGATTGCTTATGGGTAGAACGAGCTAACATAATAAAAATGACCATTATACACATATTAATTTACTTATTTAATGCCAAACCTATCAAAATACCAAAAATTTTTTATAGGATTAGAAAAAAACTATAACAAAGTTTGCTTGGAAAAACAAAGGATCAAGAATATCAAGGGAAATGATGGGAAAAAAAACATGAAGGAAGGTGGCCTAGTAGTACCAGATATTACACTATACTATAAAGCAGTGGTCATCAAAACAACATAGTACTGACTAAGAGTCAGAAGGGAGGATCAGTGGAATAGACTTGGGGTAAGTGATGTCAGTAAAACCTCAAAACAGAAAGAGCCCAAATTTTGGGACAAAAATCGACTATTTGACATAAACTGCTGGGAAAATTGGAAAACAATATGGGAGAGATTAGGTTTAGATGAACATCTCACACCCTAAACCAAGATTAATTCAGAATGGAGGAATGACTTGAATATAAAGAAGGAAACTGTAAGTAAATTAAGTGAATGCAAAAAAGTATAGTTTTTTTATTTTTTAGAAAAATTTTCCATGGTTACATGATTCATCTTCTTACTTTCACCTTCACCCCCTTTTCTGCTCCCCCCCATTCCCCATCGCCAACATGCATTTCCACTGGTTTTAACATATGTCATCTATCAAGACCTATTTCCATATTATTGATAGTTGCATTGGTGGGGTGGTTTTGAGTCTACATTCCCAATCATGTCCACATCAACCCATGTGTTCAAGCAGTTGCTTTTCTTCAGTGTTTCCACTCCTGTAGTTCTTCCTCTGAATGTTGGTATCATTCTTTTCCATAAATCCCTCAGAATTGTCCTGGGTCATTGCATTGCTGCTAGTACAAAAGTCCATTACATTCAACTTTACCATAGTGTATCCATCTTTGTGTAAAATGTTCTTTGGCTCTGCTCCTTTCACTCTGCTTAAATTTCTGGAGCTCTTTCCAGTTCAAATGGAATTCCTCCAATTTATTATTCATTTGAGCACACTAGTATTCCATCACCAGCATATATCACAATTTTTTCAGCTATTCCCAACAGAAGGGCATACCCTTGTTTTTCAGTTTTTTGCTACCACAAAAAGTATGGCTATAAATATTTTTATACAAGTCTGTTTATCTATGATCTCTTTAGGGTACAACCCCAACAACAGTATGGCTGGATCAAAGGGTAGGCATTCTTTTAGTGCTCTTTGGGCATAGTTCCAAATTGCCATCCAGAATGGTTGGATCAGTTCACAACTCCACCAGCAATGCATTAATGTCCCAATTTTTCCACATCCCCTCCAACATTTATTACTATCCCCTGTTATCATTTAAGCCAATCTGTTTGGTGTGAGGTGACACCTGAGAGTTTTTTTGATTTGCATTTCTCTAATTATTAGAGATTTAGAACACTTTCTCATGTGCTTATTGATACTTTTGATTTCTTTATCTGAAAAATTGCCCATTCATGTCCATTGCCCATTTACCAATTGGGGAATGGCTTGATTTTTTATATAATTGATTTAGTTCCTTGTATATTTGAGTAATTAGACATCTGTCAGAATTTTTTGTTATAAATATTTTTATCCAATTTGTTGTTTCCTTTCTGATTTAGGTTGCATTGTTTTTGTTTATACAAAACCATTTTTAATTTACTATAATCAAAATTATTCATTTTACATTTCTTCTTTGTAAATAATAGCTTTTAATTTGCCTTCTCTGTGAATTTAAGTCATGCTGGTCTCATGTTTGAAAGATGATAAGTCTAAGAGAAAATTAAAATTGGATTCAGAAAAGTTTAGGTTTTAAAAGAAGAATTTAGCTTCCAATTAAAAATAAGAGGAAAAAAGGGAAAAGATTGATTCTTTGTTAGCATGATTGAGAGAATCTTCATAATTTGCAACCAGACATTTTTAGAGTATATACTCAGTAGTGTGAAAGGAAATTCTTGGTTCTCTGTCCATTCTGAGTTTACACTTGTGAAAAGAGAATCCTTTATTCTCTTTGCCTAGTTGGAGTTAAAACTTTGGTTAACAATAACTTAAGTACCCCTACTTAGTACCTCACTAAATTGTGAGGACAGGTTTAACTCTCCTTTATCTACTTTTTGATTGAATCAACACAGGCTTGAACTAGGTGGAGGAACTTGAAAACCATTTATTGAATTCACACCCTACTTAATGCTAGGTGAGAAGTCAATAAGATACTTGGATAGCTCCATCCTTTTTTCTAACTCAAACAGCCAGAAACTTTTGAATTCTTTTAAGATTTCACACACTCAGAAAAATGTGAATCCTAGGAGGAGAGTTAATACCTCTAGAGTTGAGAAGACAATCCCAGGAACACTGCTCCTGGACAATTTGGAAACTGTTTTTGGCCCTGTTGAAGAGGGGAAGGGACAGGAAACCACCATAAAAACCATGAAATTCTTTGGCTGAAGCAGTCTAGGGAAGTTGAGTCTCATGGAGAGTGTCTCCTGGAGATAGTCTTCAAGAGAACTTCACTGGAAACTGTGGCTTTGATCCTGGCTTCAACTTAGATTGTGACTCCTGAACTGCTTTGTTGAGTAACTGAAAAGGACTGACTCCTTTCCTAGTTTCCTAAGAGACTAGCTTCCATCTTGGAGGAGGCCTTGTAGTTATTCACTACTGGCTCTCTTGGCTGAGGACTAGTATAGGTATTTTCTCTAACCTCTCTCACATTTCTCTACTTTATTGTTTCTCCTCTATTTTGTAAATGAACTTCTGACTTGAGACATAATAACTTTGGAGACCATGTTATTTCACATAATTTAGGTTCAACCACTAAATTTAACCTTTATAGCAGTATATCATAAGGATATAGAATTGAACCATATGGTTCCTGTCCTCAAGGCCCTTACAATCTGGCTGGGAAAATAAGGACTCTTTTTTATTTTTTTTAAACCCTTAACTTCTGTGTATTGGCTCCTAGGTGGAAGAGTGGTAAGGGTGGAAAATAGGGGTGAAGTGACTTGCCCAAGGTCACACAGCTGGGAGGTGTCTGAGGCTGGATTTGAATCTAGAACCTTCCGTCTCTAGATCTGACTCTTAATACACCGAGCTACCCAGCTGCCCCCAAAGACTCTCTTTTAAAAGAAAAATGCAATGCAAGCCTGAATAAAAAAATTTAATTAGAAAAATAATACATGGTAGCAAGTGTCAAATAAGTGGAATAGACACTTCTGGCTACAGATGTGGAGGAGGGAGTTCACTGTCCTAAAATAACACTAATGGCTAAATACCCCCCAAATGGGTAAAAATATTAAATAATTTCTAGTTTAAAAGATGATCTCGGTCAGTTCTTTAAACAAACTTGTTATCCCTCAGCCAAATAAAACATTAACAGAACAACACTTAGAAGATTTATTTTCCAAAGGAAATATTGGTTCAACTGTGTGTTTTCTTTCTCTCTTTCTGGAAAATCTACGATTGTTATTAATGGCATCCGTCTGGATAAAATCAACATCATATGCTGATGGCATTCAGAGGTCAAACCAATGATAGGAAACCTACAGTTTTATTTCAACCATTGCCAACACTGAGTACAGAATAAATGAGAAAAAAAATAAGGAGATGTGTTAAAGAACATGGGACAAAAATGGAAGAGAATCAGAAGGTATTTGAACAAATTCACCATTCCAGTCAAATTAGCAGGTTGGCTTGTCATAGAACATTCCATCTCTTTCCTTCCTGCCTTTGCACACGCTCTCTCTAATGTTTACAATGCATTTCCTCCTTGTCTGCTTCCCTAAAATTCCTCAGGCTCCTTTAAGGTCCAAATCAGGTGTTACTTCTTAAAAGACCTTTTCTGCTCCCCCTAGTTAGCACTAGTTTTCTTCTCATATATAATATATATTATATATATTCTTATATATATATATATTTTTTTTTGGTTTAAATATTGCAACCTCATTCAATACAATATAAACTACTTGAGGGAAAAACAGTTTCCCTCCCTTTTTTCTTTTATTCTCAGCAATTACTATATTGCTTTGTATAGAATATGGGTACAATAGACTGATTTGGTTCCAGTCCATCTCCCTCATAGTTTTGGAACCTCAAATGACTTTCTCAGTTACATATCTAAGTTAGAAACAGAGACAGTAGAAGTCAGTTTCTATTTCAAAGCTCTTTTAAATTAAACCATGACATCTCATTCTCCAGCAGAGTTTTTAACCTGGGGTATATGGTTGCTTTCAAGGACTACATGAACTTAAACCAGAATACATTTCATGTTTATTTTAATATTATCAGACTTCCNATATTTTTTTTGGTTTAAATATTGCAACCTCATTCAATACAATATAAACTCCTTGAGGGAAAAACAGTTTCCCTCCCTTTTTTCTTTTATTCTCAGCAATTACTATATTGCTTTGTATAGAATATGGGTACAATAGACTGATTTGGTTCCAGTCCATCTCCCTCATAGTTTTGGAACCTCAAATGACTTTCTCAGTTACATATCTAAGTTAGAAACAGAGACAGTAGAAGTCAGTTTCTATTTCAAAGCTCTTTTAAATTAAACCATGACATCTCATTCTCCAGCAGAGTTTTTAACCTGGGGTATATGGTTGCTTTCAAGGACTACATGAACTTAAACCAGAATACATTTCATGTTTATTTTAATATTATCAGACTTCCTTTTAATCCTCTACATTTTTATTTTATCCATTTACCATTATTATTTTGAGAGTGATCTCTAGATTTCATCAGACTGGAGAATAGAAATGAATAAAATATTTATTGAACAAATACTATGTGAAAGGTATTATGCCAAGCAATTTAAAATTATTTTCTCAAAAGCATCCATGACACAAAAAAGGTTAGGAACTCCTGGCCTAGAGAGATGTAGTTGAAAGAAATTCAAGTTCAATGAGATGTTTGGGCTCAGAGTGAAAGTAATTATTCTGACTTTTTCAAGATCATTTGTCTCTTTTATCAAAATAGACTCCACCATTATCATTAACAACTTTTTAATATAATTTCTAATATGAAATATAGTTATTTATTTACAGATCAAATTTCTACAATTAGAATTTTATTTTCAAGAGGGAAAGGACTGGATCAGCATAGGGTAGTGGATAGAGTGTCAGTGTTTGAACCTGAAGGGACTGGAAGAAGTCTTATCTTTTAGAAACAATGGCTGTGTGACTCTGGAAAGCCATTTAACATCTTTGTACCTGTTCAAATATAGTCAAATTTTTCTTACTGTAATCTGAGGATAATTTCACATGCTTTGGCAAGAGGGAGCTTCCTCATTCACATATTCTTTATACTAATCCAACCACAGGGTCATTATTTCTTTCCTTATCTCTTATATCTAAGACACTCTATATAATAGATATTTATTTGCTTCTTGAATTTTGAAAATAATAAAAATATAGAATATTTAAGGTATATGATGAATTAAAATGAATTTACATATAATTTAATTAGATTTAATCCTGACAAAACTCCCTGAGAGTTATGATTGATACTGATATTAACCTTGTTCTATAGATGAAAAAGACTAATATTCTACATAGGAAAGAATTATGTGAAATAAATTAAAGGAAAAAAAGCATTATTTATATGTTGTGTATCTATATCAAATATTTAAACAACATTCCTAAGGCAGAAAACATTCAGTAAATATTCAAGAACCAAGACACAGCACATAAAGAATAGCTGTACCTTGTACCTTTCCTTTGCCCTATCTTTCTTATTCTCCATCTAAACCTTTTGCTGATTCCCATTCTATATCCTGATTTCATATTTTCCTTTATTTAATTTTCACTGTTTGAAGGTACTTCATTCCTGTCTTATGGTCTAACATTTTCTTTATTTAAGATATTTGAAATGCCGTGTCTTTCACCTATGATACAGTTTGTAAAAACATAGAATTGGGGCCATTTGATAGAACAGAATGAATTAAGGTCTAAAGGCAACACTCGATGCTAGACACCATAAAAATTTTCCTGGGTCAGTTCTGAGGTCTCCTCTGAAAGTGGTCCTTTGTCCCAGTTGAAGTTAAATTGTGTTTCTGGTTTTCAGTGCTATTTGCTCATAAATATTTTCAAACTTTTCAATCTGCAAAAGTAGCGATAAAATTAAGTAGACTTCTGGGGTACCACCTCACACATAGAAGATTGATCAATATGACAGCAAAGGAAAGTAATAAATGTTGGAGGGGGTGTGGCAAAATTGAGACATTAATGCATTGCTGGTGGAGTTGTGAACTGATCTAACCATTCTGAATGGCAATTTGGAACTATGCCAAAAGAGCTCTAAAAGATTGCCTGCCCTTTGATCCAACAATGCCATTGCTGGGTTTGTACCCCAAAGAGATTATAAGTAAAAAGAATTGGACAAAAATATTTATAGCCACACTCTTTGTTGTGGCAAAAAATTGGAAAATGAGGGGATGCCCTTTGATTGGGGAATGGTTAAAGAAACTGTGGTATCTGTTGGTGATGGAATACTATTATGCTAAAAGGAATAATGAAAAGGAATTCCATGGAAATGGAAAGACCTCCAGGAATTGATGCAGATTGAAAGGAGGAGAGAAACTTATACACAGAGATGGATACGCTGTGGCACAATTGAATGTAATGGATTTCTTCCTAGCAACAATGCAATAATCCAGGACAATTCTTAGGGATTTATGAGAAAGAAAGCTATTCACGTCCAGAGAAAGAACTGTGGGAGTAGAAATGCAGAAGGAAAACAACTGCTTGATCACATGGGTCGATGGGGATATGATTTGGTATGTATACTCTAATCGATCACCCTAGAGCAAATATTAATAATATGGAAATAGGTCTTGATCAAAGAGACACATGTAAAACCCAGTGGAATTGCTCATTGGCTATGGGAAGGGGCGGAAAGGGGAAGGGAAAGAACATGAGACATGTAACCATGGAAAAATACTCTAAATTAATTAATTAAATAAAGTTTTTCAAATGACGACAACAAAAAAGAAAAAAGAAAGTAAACTTCTTGAGGGTAAAAAAAAAAGCAGACTTTCATTTAAAACACTTGAATATTGACCATATCTCACTAGATAGAGCATACCACATAACTCATTAAGGAAAAAAAGTCACAGAACATTCTATTACAAAATTCTCTTCTTTTGTAATCTTAGTTCTGTCTTTTTATCCATCAAAATGGTCTGCTCCCACCTGAGCCTGCCAGGAAAAGACATTACTCCTGCCAGGTAGATGGCAGCACATATGGAAGATTATAAATCATTTTGTCGCTCTGAGACAGTCACAAATTCATTGGCTCCCAGAGAAGACAACATTATATTATAAAGCCTAACATCCTTTCTACATAAGGTGCCCACTGTCAAGAAGTCACAGGGTATATTATTGATGATGCTTATCATTCTTATAATAATTTAATTTTATATTTTACATTAGTAAATCCTTTTATCACTGGACTAGTAGACTTTAGAATGCTAAAAATGAAAGGACCTTAAAGGTCAACCATTCATTCATTCACAGACCCATTAATTCACTCAGATATTATGTGTTATCTGTGGGATGCTAGTGAAAAAAGACAAACCAAAATATCTCCTGCTCTTGACAAGATCATATTCTACCATTTATATCTTGCAGTCTATACCTCCTTTTCAAGGAATTTATATTTTCTGGTTTAATCCCCTCATTTTATTAAAGTAATAATTATGATCATAATAATGATAATAATAAGGCGCATTTATATCTTACTTCAAGGTTTAGAAAGTACTTCCTTACATGATTCTTCATAAAGGGTAATAAATTCACCTATAAGAGAGTGTAAGAATTTCCTAA
The DNA here is from genome assembly GCF_016433145.1 of Gracilinanus agilis. Classification (NCBI taxonomy): domain Eukaryota; kingdom Metazoa; phylum Chordata; class Mammalia; order Didelphimorphia; family Didelphidae; genus Gracilinanus; species Gracilinanus agilis. The sequence continues at coordinate 60,316,644 of NC_058134.1, read as the reverse complement.
GTATTTAAGCTAAAAGAAAGCCAAAATATTTTTCCCATTTTATCAAAAGGGAAACAGAGCATTGGAGGGTCTATGTGATTTGTCCAAAATGTAAACAAGGACACAAATACCATTCTTCTGATTCCAAACCATATATTATTAGGTCACATATCTAATTAGTGGTAGGACTAGGCCCAGAAATTAATTTTCTTAACTTAAAAAACTGCTTTATTTCCATTATAGTAGAAACATTCTTTTTATGAATGGAACCTTTACATCACACTGTTTTAACAAATATAACTCTTTGTCTTTACCAAAGAAAAATCTTATGTATCTTTATAGGTTGTTCCCTATGCAATAGGATATTTTTCAATAGTGAAAAATTGCAATTGTAAATCTGGCATTTGATAAAGAAACTTAATAATTGAAATAATGTTAAACATACTCAGGAGATAATATTACTTTCCACTCTGGATCTTTGAGGTTCAAATCTTTTAAGGTTCAACTTGGGGTTTCGTCTCCACCTGGCTCATTTGATATTCACACAGAAATCAATTGTTGACATCTTCCAGAAATTACTGATGTTTTTGATATTGGAATTTGAATTGATTTCAGATTGAGAGGGACAAAATATATTGATGTCCAGAGAGAGTATACAAACAAGCTATAACTAACATGGAAGATATGTAACTTTGCCTCAAAGTACTGAGGCAAAGTTACATCTCTCTCAGTCTCTCTCTCTGTCTTTCTGTCTTCATCTCTGTCTCTCTGTCTCTCTCTGTCTCTCTCTGTCTCTCTCTGTCTCTGTCTCTGTCTTTCTCTCTCTCTCTCTCTATATATATATATACATATATATATATATATATACACACATACATATACATGTATGTGCTTTCTAAAACTATAAAGCAACACCAGTCATTCATCAATAAACATGTATTAAGTATCTATTATTTGTCAGGCTCCATACCAAATACTAGGGATAAAAAGAATGTTAAAAACAAATAAACAAAAAAATAGTACCTACTCTCAAGAAGCTCACAATTTAACACAGGTAAAACATATAAACAACTAGAAAAAATAGAGAACATTAAAGAGAATTTTCATAAATCCAAAGCATACAAATAAGATTACCTAAGAATTTTATTTTTTAACAAGAGGTATACTCTGCCATATATGAACAAATATAAATAAAGGGAAGTATTTTAGGAAAAACGGATTTGTAGGCATATGCCATTGAGCTACCTGGGGATACTTTGAATGGGAGAGAAGAGAGTTGATTTAGGATAGGAATAAGAGATAAAACCAAAATAAATAACAGGGATAAAGAATAAGAGAGTCTGGGCAACTTCTAATCAGCTCTTCTTTATCTATTGTGGTTTCAGACTCTACTATAAAGAGATGAGTAGGATATAAGCTCTTTGAAAGTAGTGAATATTTCTTTTTCTTTTTGTAATACCAGTACATAGCATGATTCCTGAAATTTTAAATACACAGACATAGACACACACAGAGACACACACACACACATATATACACATACATATATGTATATATGTATATATGTATATATATATATATACACATAAAATACATACACATATTGTGTTAGTGGAAATTTGGGGTTCATTGAGCTTTAATATTCAGATATATGATATAAACTTCCTGTGGATGTTTAGGGGACTTGGAAACTACATTTCCCATGATTCCTCTTACGGAGGAAGTGTGATTATGTAGACAGAGGTATAAGACTCCTGATGTGATTGGGAGACGCTCTCTTTCATATGAAGCAGCCAGGTGAGCAGAAGGTAATGGCAGGTGATTTGAATTAGATCTTATCAGGCTCTTGGCTATAACTATCAAAATGATTTTAAATAAACTATTAATACTTTTAATATCCATCTATATCAATATTATTTTTAAAAGTTATGGCAACCACTTGAAGTTTGGAATTTGGACTCTCAATTTTTCAGATAGCCTACCAAGCCACACAACTCTGAGAGCATTTAAAATCCTCTCCAGAGCTATGGACCTGCTCTTGCCATTTTGGAATTTTTGGTTTCGCTCTTTCTTTTCTCCCTGTTCTCCAAAGCCACGTGGCTGCTTTTCAGGGAAAGGGGAAAGTGGCTTTGAAAGCTGTGATTTTTGTTGATACCAGTTTGTTTTACCTACCCAATTACCCTGGAAGCTGCTTCAGCCAGTTTGAGCCTCTCCTGCCAGACCCTACATGGGTCCTTAGATTTTTCCTGCCACCCAGCTCCTGCTAGGCTGTTCCAATGCTGGATACCTGCTGCTGCCTCTGCCACTGACCCCTACCTGTTCATGCCTATGCTGACCACCATACTGCCCAAATGCCAGTTTCCTGCCTTGCTGCTGCTGCTGTTTCTGCCACTGCCACCACTCTGCCAGCCACCACTCCTGGAGCTATTTCTGCTACCTGAGACTTGAGAAGTAAACCCCCCCTTCTCTCTCATTTCACGTACCTGGGACTTTTCTAGGGGTGTTTCCTCATTGACATTAAAGATTTTAACCTGAAGAAAGCTTCTCTAGCTACTTTCCTCCCCTCACAAGCCCTCCACATGGGATCTCCAACCTGCTGCTTTCTCTAGCCCTTACCCTAGTTGGCTTCCACGTGTGCCCTAGCTTTTACTCTTCAAACAGGAAGTAGAATTTCAAGTGTGGGCCACATGGCCTATTTAAACTATTACTTGCAATTATCTTGCCTGAAACTCAGGGGAGAAATTCACTCCCCCACACACTAGGCCTGCCCAAGACTTTGAACTATATACCCTTATGGAGTCATCCACACTGTGCTCAGTGCAGATCTCAGTTAGAAGGAACTTGAATTGGACCAGAGGTGGATTTTAAAACAGACTGCATGGTTTTTTTTAATGTCTCTGTATCTTATTGTATTTTGCTGATTGTTGTTATGTGATTTAATTTTGCTATTAAGTTGACTTTTCTGTTGCACTGAATCATTTTAAACTAATGAAGTTTTGCCTGCTAGATTAATTCTGTTCATGATTTTATTATAACTCCCAAATAGTGTACATATCTATTAGAACTGGTAAAAAGAACTTTTTTATTGCATTGCTTGTAATCTATTCCTTATATTGTATTTCCTGATTTCTTTAAGATTTCATTTTTTTAAGTTTACCTGTATTAGTTTAATTCTATTATCTGTACCATTTATGAACATCTTAAACATTTTTAAGTTGTAAAAAGCCCATAAGTTTTATGTATACTGGATTTGTCACCTCAACTAGAGGTCACATATTGCTTATGCAGCCTTGGAGATTTTGATGCCTTGAGAATTTAAATTATAATTTTATAAAGGGTCTTTAGAATTGGCTTTAGATGCCTAGTACCTTTCTGTGTGAATGATAAGGTTTTATATATTTATTATAAAGAATGTTGTCTTAATGAGGTAGAGGAAACAAATGGAAGTTTCCTACCCATTTTTTTTTACACAGGAAGCCAGGAGAGCTTCTGTATGTTTTATGTTTTGTTTTTGTTTTATCTTGCTTTCCTATTAGAAGGATCTAGAATTCATGAGGATAATTTAGATCCAGAAGGTTTTTTTAATCAGATTTTTTTTAGGCTCTTCCCCACAACTGTCATGGAGGCAGTAATAGAGTTCGTTAAGAAAATATCTTAGCCATGGTTGAATGATTTACTATAACTGTTGAATTTGTGACAAGTATACAATTTTTATACATCATAGCAAGTGGTTATAATAATGGGCTTATTTGCTATTGTCTTTAAATGTGTTATTGGAAATTATGGTACTTTATTTGAATGTGCATTATGAATCTGCTATTTTGTAAAAACCATTTACACTCACAGTTCATGCAAATGCTTAACAGGAAATGGACCTCATTTTGGGGGAAAAACCTTTCACTAATTCTAAGCTATATATTTTTTTATTTTTTAAAACATTCTTTTATTACTTTTCCTTGTAAGTACAATACAATTTGTTTTTTTCTTTCTCATTTTTATACTTGAAAACATTACATTTTTAATTTTCTTATTGCTTTTCCTTTTATATTTTTAATAGCATTATTGACATTTTTCCCTTTTTCTCATTCTTGTACTTAAAGTACACATAGTAAGTGTTAATCCATTTTTTGATTTTACAGTAATATAAGCTTAATATAAATATATATTTACTATAATATTAATGCATACCCAAAAAGCCTTAGACTATGGTAACATGCCAATTATTGGTAAATATTATGGGGCTGTGATTAATGTCACTCTCTCTGATTCCAGGAGAAGGAATCAAAAGAGCCACAAGGTCATGGAGACTGACTAAGAATCTGCAAAGTACCAAGGAGCAAAAGGTCATGCAGACCATGGACTGAGGAAGTTCTATGCCAATACTGAAGGGGTTGAAACTAGTGTTTGAGTTTTGGGGTTGCAGCTTTCTAACATTTTAGAGGCCAGACTTCCCCTTAACTTCAATTCCTAGCAAGCACCTAAGATTGGCTATCATTATGGTTCATCCCTGAGAAGGTGCAGGCAAATCAGACCAGAGAAAGACATTTCCCTTGCACACATATTTGGCCTTCTTATTTCTCTTATATATAGAATGGCAATTTTCTGTAGTCCTGGCTCCTAAATGGGTAATTGCAAACTGCTTAAATCACTTTAATGAGGCCTTGATTCAAGGACCTGTTATAAGTTTATTTTTTCCTTACATTTTTTGCACATAAGATTTTGACATTTTACATTTTAGTCACAAGTTAATTTTTTTTCTTTATTTGGATTTTATTTTTTTTTATTTCTTTTGCCAATTGATTTAATACAACCCCCAAAACTCAGCCATGTATCCTTGGCTGACCTGGGTGTTGGCCTTAACCCTCTTTAGGGGAAAAGGTATTATTGATTCTCCTCAGGTGTGTGCATAAGTTTTATAATCATATTTGTATTATAATCTATAATGTAAAATTTTTAACTCTTTTAAGAGTAATTTCAGGGTGGAATGTATAATTCTCCTCAGATGGGGAATGTGTGTTTTATAAGCTATAATGTAAAGTTAAATTCTTTGAGAGTAATTTTAGGAAAAGAAATTTGCCATCTCCCCAGAATCCAGACAATTAACCTGTTGGAGAAGGCACAATGAGAATGCCTGAAGAGCCTACACTGCATCATGAAGATCCAAATTGAACTTTGGGGTGCAGTTGATTGAACTATGAGGAGTTGAATGCATTTATTTTGAATGTACACTCTTAAGCCAAAGGGGACTGCCCCAATTGGCTTTTTGTCAATGTGGCTTGTTTTTGTTCTCTTTTCTTTTATCCCCAAATTCCTGTAATTTAAAAGTTGACTATGTTTACAAGATCCATTGAGAAGACCAGTCTTTTCTCTGGATCTCAGGGGGAATGTGTTAGTGGAAATTTGGGGTTCATTGAGCTTTAATATTTAGGTATATGATATAAACTTCCTGTGGACATTTAGTGGGCTTGAAAACTACATTTCCCATGATTCCTCTTATGGAAGAAGTGTGATTATGTAGACAGAGGTGTAAGACTCCAGATGTGATTGGGAGATTCTCTCTTTCATACAAAGCAGCTAGGTGGGCAGAAGGTAATGGCTGGCGATTTGACTTAGATCTTAGCAGGTGTGTGGCCTTCTTAATTTCCAATATGGCTTTAAATAAACTATTAATACTTTTAGTATCCATCTATATACATATTATTCATAACAATATATACATATGTTTATTTAAATTTACTGACAAAATATAGTTTTTTTAAACCTTTACCTTCCATCTTAGAATCAATATTGTATTTTGGTTCTAAGGTAGATGAGTAGTAAGGGCTAGGCAATGGGGGTTAAGTGTCTTGGCCAGGGTCACAAATCTAGGAAATCTGTGACGTTAGATTTGAATCCAGGTTATCCTATCAGTAGGCCTTGCCTTCAATCCACTGAGCCAATCTAACTTCCTCCAGAAAATATAGTCTTGATCTAAATTTAAGATTCTAAGCCTGAAGTCTAGGACATTTAAAAAATTGTCTTTGATGATTATATTATAATATAATAGATTTCCTTTGTAATCATATATATTTTGATTTTTGTATTTAAAAACTTCACGCTAAGAAGTCCATAGATTTTAATAAACTACCAAAGGGGTCCAAGGCATGTTGTAAATGCTTGAAATCTCTTAAAAGTTAAGGGAAAATTATAAAACAGAAAATATTTCTAGCTATATTTTTTAATTCCTACTAGCAGTATCATATTATAGATTTAATACCTGGTCATAGGCCTATAACTATCATCTAATAAATCAGTGACAGTTTGAAATCTCTAAATGTGGCGACTGTTTCCATGTCAGTGAAATTATAGATGTTTTATTATTTGAGAATTTGACTGTCATTTATTATGTAAATCCTATTCCTTAGACACTGTGTTAGGTACTAGGAATAAAAAAAAATGATTGTCACTGTTTTTGAAGGATTCCTATTACTTCATATATATATATATATACATATATATGTACATATATATGTATATACACATGTATATGCATATACATATATGTGTGTGTGTATTTCCAGTGCTTATCACTGAACATAATAGTCACTTAATAAATACCCGTTGGATTGAATTTCTTTTTAAATAATAGTTAAAGAGAATAAAAGTTTGTAGCTTTCTACTCTTTATATTACAAAATTTTGGTGGAAAGACCTTATTTCCTGCTTCAGTATTTATTATCCTTAGTTAAGTTTAACATGAGCATGAATGATTTCTGTTAATCACAAGTGCCATAATGAGGAGGCTGATATTACTCAGATAACTTGAGAGAAAATACTTGATCTCCTTGACAAGCTGAGGGACAAAGTAGCCAAGGGCAATATGAGCTCAGAGTACAAACTCATTTGCAAATCATCATAAAGTAGGATTTTGGAAAACTGAGGTTAATGATCTGGCTACTTTGTTGAAGACCTGTGAGCCTTAAACATTTTCTAAAAATACATAATTGAAAATCAAACTAATGTAACCCTGCATATCTGGATGACAGCTCTAGTGGTAAGATGCCAATCTATGTATACCATTCCAAGAAATAATTTCACTTTTCAGCCTGACTTCAATACTAAAATTACCATTGTTATAAAATACAAATTCTTCATTTACTGAAACTATTTAATTTGCACTCCTCTTACAAAATTTGCCTCCACCATTTTTGTCCTGTTACTATAGAAAATATACCTTTATTGGTTGAATATTCTAAGAATATAAATATTACCCCAAGGGCAGAAAATGCTAAGAATCATATAGTTCCTGGAACATTTATGAACATTATTTAATGGTTGGTGCTCTTAATGTGCAATCTTTGATCAATGACCCATGAGTGGATATGTTACTGAGATAAATGAAACACCTTATTGCCATTTCCCTATAAATTTAAACAGAAGATATAAAGAAGTTGAAGATAAATGGAAATAAAGCTTAGAGGTTTTTCTGAGAGAGGGCAATAAAAGAGTCAGTGAAATTGGTTTCATGATGTGCCCCAAAGCAGCAAGATGTATTGTACTCATCTCACCTTTCAATGATCATGGTAAACATAAGAAAAGAGCCTTCAAAAAGATAATTACATTTTTTTACATCAAAAAATTATCATGATAAACTTTGTAAGAACTTTGAAAATTGGTAAACATAGATTTATGCATGCAATGACTTCAATGAAAAAGTGAGTAGGGGGGACCACAGAGAAATCTGTTTGAAATCAGAGTTTATGATTAGTAAATAAAAAAGACAAAAATCTAATAAACTAATCATGAACTTTTTGCCAAAAATTCAGAAATATTTTTTTCATAACACCAATCTTTCTGGCAACAGTCAAAAAACACCCCAAGGTAGATAGAAGATGAAAGTAAACAGAAAGCATTGCAGGCAGTTATAGCTGACTTGTTTAAATAAAATGTCAACTGCAAAATAAAATGAGAAATGTACAAATGGCAAAACTTATCATAATTTCTTAGGACAGGGATAACTGATGTAAAACAGTTACCACAATGAGAAGGCTGAAATTACTCAGAGATAATCTCAGCTAGCAAACATTTAAATCTCCTGGATAAGCAAAGTTACATGATAGCCTTTGGTAACCATGAGTACAAATGCATGTACAAATAATTGTGTAGGAGGAGCAAGAGAAGATAAAGGCAGTATCATTTCCTAATAAACTAAATGGCATCTGAAGGTAAATAAGCCTGCTAATAAAATTTGGTAAGAGACCAATAAAAGCCAGATCATGCTGGGAGAAATAATAGATAAAACTATTAGAGGGAGGAGAAATCAGTGGAGGAGAAATCTAATGTTATCTAATTCAACCTAATAAATACTTATTAAACACAAATCACAAGACAGACCTATTATTTACAACATATTCTGTTGAGGAATGATTCCCAAGGACAAAAACAAAATGATTCCATAAATGGATGTCTCATAGGAGAGAAATTTCCAAAAAAATAAAATAGATGGAATGTAATTTCAAAAACTGACCAATGAGATATTATCAGCTCCTGGACAATAAACCTACTATCTCAGATCCATAAAATCTTTATCAGAATGATCTATGCTCATAGTCAGATTATTGTTGATAATGATATGAGCAGGGAATAGACAATTTTCCAAGAGATGTTTTCTATGAAATGTCATATTTTTCCAATTATATAATTGATTGAACAGTATAGAGAATGTAAGATACTATGCTTAATAATCATTGATTATTTTAAACTGGCATTTGACTTAATACAACTAAATATGTATTTATAAATATCTTCAAGCAAGAACTCTCCACCAAATATGTCAAAAACATTTCCTTTCAAAATCTAGGTATCCAGCTTAAGTGAAGTATAAAAAGGAAACACAGAAAGTAGATGAGAAAGTATCTATTCCCTAAATTTTGACAGAGAGATACATAGTCCATTTTGCTAACCTACCAGAACATAGACATTGGAAAGTTTCAGAAGATAAAAAATAAACTAGTCCCAGAAGAGAGTAAAGGGAAAACATATGAACTTAGCTAATGTGGTTTAGGGAAGACAAGTTATCCAATTCACTGAAAGGTTCATCCTAATTTCTTTTCCAGATTGGATAAACCCTTCATAATTTACTCTCCATTGCCATAGTCTTCTATATTTAGAATCACTTCTATTTGATGATAAAGCTTTGGAATGTCAAAATACTATCTTTATGGAGAATCAATGTATGTATGTTTATATATAGCTTTTATATGCATTACATATACATGTGTATATACACATATACACAACCTGATTATCAAGGGTTAAAAAGTGAGAGGAGGAGTTAAGGCAATATTTTTCAAAAATTTTGAAGGATATTTAGCTTGAGATAGCTGTAGGTTCTACTGAAGGTAATTTATTTTTTATTTATTGAAGAAATTGTTAAGAATTAATGAGACTTGGCATGGCAAAAGGGAACAGAGTAAGTAACATTGAAGACAATTGAAGATGAAATGGTGGAGGAGGGAGGAAATGGCTAAGCAATATGCTGGAGAAAATAGGATCAAGTGCATATGTAGAGGGAAAAGTTTTCTCAACAACTATAATCTATGATCTGTCTATAAGAGTCAAGGGGAAAGAAAGCTAGTAGGAGTTGATATCAGGGGATTTTTTAGAAGAAATGAGATTTGATGGAGTTTACTTAGAATGATTTTCTTTTTTTCAGTTAAATAAGAGACAACGGCTGAGGGATGCATAAGAGGAATGAGAGACTTAAAGAGGAAAGAGGATATAATTATATAACTCTAGTGATTTTGATACTTAAATCACATTAATAAATTTCTAACTTGGCCTGCCAATGGTCCTCATTATTTATATATGCATATATGCATATGTATATATTTATAATATCAAATAATTACTTTCTTTATAAAATTATTTTATTGTAACTGTATTCCAAACTCCCTGGTTTGTTACTATTCATTCTAAATTGAGATTTTAGTGGGGGGATGTTTATTTCATTAAACTACTACTTTTATATCTTCCCCTACTTTTTATGGGTCTAGGAGAGATTACATTCATAAGAACATTCATAGTTTCTGCTAGAGGTTTTATTAAAAGTTTTAAATATGTATTTAAAATAATTTAAGTGATTTAAAATTATGTTAGTACATTGAAGTATGAATAATGGTCAGTCACTATAAAAAAATTCTCTCCCAAAAAAGTTTAACTTTAGACTTATGGAGAAGGTAAGAATTTATAACCAAACTATACATAGAGAACATAACTAAAAATGAAATGAATCATTTTGATTATATTAAATTAAATTTTTTCTGTACCAAAAAAAAAACAGTACAACAAAGACTAGATGGTAAACAACAATTTGGAGAATGGTTTTAGAGCTTGTATCACTGATAAAGGCCTCATTTCTCAAAATATAGAGAACTAAATCAAATACAGAATAGAAAATATTCTCTAATTGATAAATTGTCAAATAATATGAATAAACAGTTCTCAGAGAAAGAATTAAAAGTATCCTAGAGTCAAGGAAAGATACTCTAACTCCCTATTGATTAGAGAAATGCATACTAAAACCAACTCTAAGATACCACCTGATCAGTTAGAGTAATATGACCAAAAAGGAAAATAATAAGTATTGGATGGGATATGGGGCCATTTGAACACTAATACACTGTTGGTAGAACTGTGAACTGATACTACTTTTCTGAAGAGCAGTATGGCCCTGGGGGCCATAAAACTTTGGATATCCTTTGCTAATTTTTTATTACATGTAGAAACAATTTTAAACAATTCTTTTCTGGTGGGCAGCTGGGTGACTCAATGGATTGAGAGCCATGCCTAGAGATGGGAGGTCCTAGGTTCAAATATGGCCTCAGACACTTCCTAGCTGAGTGACCCTGGGCAAGTCACTTGACCCCCATTGCCTATCCCTTATCACTCTTGTGCCTTAGAACCAATACACAGTATTGATTCTAAGTTGGTAGGTAAGGGTTTAAAAACAAACAAATAAAAAACACAATTGCTTTCTGACATTTTGCCATTCAGTTTCTCTTGCTGCCACTCTCTCCCTCCTCCTCAAGATGGTAAATAATCGGATATTGGGTATACTATTGTTTTCATGTAATAAATATTTCCATATTCCCCATGTTGTGATTTAAGGCACATATCATATATATGATAAAAAATTCATGAATGAAATGAAGTGAAAGATGGCATGCTTTGATCTGAAATCATATTGCAATGGTTCCTTCTTTGACGCCTCTTCAGTTCCCAATTCTTTACAAAAAATCTGCCAAAATATTTAGTATGATTAGGTTATTTCCCCCTATATCTGATCTCTTTGGGCTACAGACCATCTAGTTGTATTGCTGGTTTGGATATACATAGTTTATGGCTCTTTGGGCATAGTTCTCTATTGTTCTCCACAATGGTTTTATCAGTTCACTTTTCCACCAATGATGCATTAATGTACCAAATTTCCCACAACCCCTTCAACATATATAATTTTCCTTTTTGATCACATCAGCCATTCTGTTAGGTGGGAAGTGCTGTCAGAGTTACTTTAATTTGCATTTCTCTGGTCAATAGTGAGTTGGAAAATTTCCTCATATGATTATAGTTTTAATTTCTTCCTCTGAGAACAACCTATTCATATTCTTTGACCTTTTATCAATTGAGGAATGCTTTTTTTTTAATACTTTTGACTCAATTCTACACATTTGATAAATTAGGCATTTGTCAAAGTCGCTTGCTATAAATTTCCCCCAATTTGTTGTTTCCTTTCTAATACTGGTTGCATTTGTTTAGTTTGTATAAAACCTTCTAAACTTTATATAATCAAAATTATCCATTTCATTTTTCATAATGTTCTCTATGTCTTATTTGCTAAAGAATTCTTCCTTTATTCATAAGTCTTACAGATAAACATTTCCATGTTCCCCTAATTAGTTTATGATATCCACTTTTATTTCTAGATCAAGTATCCATTTGGAATTTATCTTGTTGTATGGTGCCAGAAGTTGATCTGTGCATTGTTTCTGCCATACACAAAGTCAGCTCCTTGTCTCATTAATTCAATGAATTGTTTACTTTCAATTTTAACTCTCCTTTGATTTTCATGATTTCAAATTTGGTGTTTAATCAGGGATTTAAAATTTTCTCTTTTTGTAGTTTTTTTTTAGTTGAATTCTTAATTTATTGATATCTTTATATTATTGACATAAGCATTTAGAGATATAAATTTCTTTGTAAGTAAAGCCTCAGATTCATCCCATAAATTATTGGTATGTTTTCTACTTATTGTCATTGTATATAATGAAATTATTTATTGTGTTTTATGATTTGTGCTTGACCCACTCATTTTGGGGGATAAGATTATTAAATTTCCCATTAAAATTTAGTCTTTCTTTCTACTATTTTTTTGGTTGAATTTGTTTTTATTGCATTATGACCTCAAAAGTATATATTTAATATTTTTGGTTTCTTCTACATCTGATTGTAAAGTTTTTATGCTCTATTATATTATTTTTGTGAAGGTGCCATGTACTACTGAGAAAAATGTATATTCCCTTCTATTCTCATTCAGTTTTTTATAAAAGTATATTATGTTTAACTTTTAGAAAGTTTGATTTATCTCTGTAACTTTTTAAAAAAATTTTTTTGTAGATTCTTCTACTTCAGAGAGGTTACCCATTAGTAAAGTTTTACTGTCTATTTCTTCCTGTAACTCATGTAACTTTTCCTTCAGGAATCTGGATGCTATTCCAATTGGTGCATGAGTGTTTGGTATTGATAACTGTTTCATTGTATATATGTATACCATTTGAAGTAGAAATACAACTAGTGAGTCTGTATTCCAAAAAGTTTAGCGACAGGAGGAAAGAACCTATTTGTTAAAAATATTTTAATAGCTCTTTTTGAAGTGACAAAGAATGAAAACTGAGGGTGTATCCATCAATTGGGGAATGGGTTAAGAAGCTTTGGAACATGGTTATAAAGGAATACTGTTGCTCCATTAAAAAAGTGATAAATATGATAAGTTCAGAAAAATCTGAAAAGACTAATATGAAGTGATGCAAAGTGAAGTGAGCAGAACCAGGAGACCATTGTATACAGATATAGAAATATTGTGTGATGACCAATAGTGAAGGACTATACTAATATCAGCAAAATGTGGTTTCAAGAAAACCCCAGGAAGTTTATTATAAAAATGCTATCCTCAGAGAAAGAAGGAACTGTTAGAATCTAATTATATATCAAAGCACACTGTCTTTCACTCTTTTTTCTTCATGAGTTTTTTTATTGCATGTGTGATATGTGTTGTCTATCACAGATGGTGAATTTGGAAATAATTTTTGCATGAAAGCACTGTTATAATGTATTTCAGACTATTTACCACCTCAGTGTGGGGAAAAGGGAGGAAGACAGAGAATCTGATTGTGAAAAAAATGTCAGAAGATAACTGTCAACTATAGTTTCTACATGCAATTGAAAAAATTTAAGTTTGAAAAAAGAATAAAAATTTTCACATTTGAGTTTGTCTTTCAGAGAATATTACTTAAACATAAAAACTACATCTGATTTAAGAAAAATAAATGCTTTACTAAAATGATTCATTTGTTAAGATGAATCATCAAAATTTATTGTACATAAACAGAGACAAAGGAAAACAAGTATTTTCCTAATAACAAAGTGTGGGAGTCAAAACTCCCATAGTTCCAGGTATCTGGAAGGAGGGATGGCATGGGTGACTAAGACAAATGAGAATAATCAGGGTTCAGCCAGAGCCAGGCAGGCTTCATGTAGACTGCTCTGGTCAGCCTTTGGGCTGTCTTTATTTTTTATACCCTTCTCTTAAGATTACATACATGTTGGCATGATTTTCGTTCTCATACATTTTTTCTTAGACATAATGGATTAAGTCATACATTAACTTCTACTGAACTACAAAATCATTTGATTGACATTTCTTACTTATTCTATTTTCTTTGATTATACAAAGGATGCATAAGCTTGGCAAGAAATATTCATCATGGAGTAACTGGGCTGGAAATTGTACTTTCCATTCATCTATGAGGTGCAATTCATGCATTACAGTTTAACACAAAAGTTAGTTACATTTTGACCAATCAAGCCAGGGATGATTATTCTTTGCTCTTACATAATTAATCAAGCAGTGATTCGCTACACTGGCAGATTTCAAAAGATAAAATAACACTAACCCGGTCCAAATATTGTTTCAATACCAGTCTTTCATTTTTCAATATTTTTCTAAGGTGAGTTGAAGTTTTGGCTAGCCTGTAGGGTTATCAAAACAATCCAATAGGGAGAAGTGTACTTGCTTTCCCAGGGAAAGCAAGTCCCCATATTTCATCCATTGTCCTTTTCTTATATTAACATTCCAGATCAGAGATCAGGGAGCGGGAAAACTTGGAGACTGTTCTGGCCTGTTTTTGCAGGCACCTGTGTATGGGAGTGAGAGATCTAAGTTAGGATTTGAAAATCTTTTACATTAACTCACTAGCTGCTGGTTTGTGATGAAGTGATTTGGGGGGGAATTTGCACAATCCAATCTTGAGAAGAAAGGAAAAGCATAAGAATATAAGAAGGAAAGGAAAGGAAAGAAGAGAGGAGGAGAGGAGAGAAGAGGAAAAGAGAAATGGAAAAGGAAAGGAAAGGAAAGGAAAGGAAAGGAAAGGAAAGGAAAGGAAAGGAAAGGAAAGGAAAGAGGGGAAAAGGAAAGGAAAGGAAAGGAAAGGAAAGGAAAGGAAAGGAGGAAGAAAAAAATAGATGTATTCTTATCCATTGGAGGGGAAGTATATATAAATATCTTTGCAAGAATCTTTAAAAAGAAAAATTAAGTGATCATTTTCCCCCAATGAATAAAATTTGAATGAATTATTATAAGAAATCTATATTCCTTTTTTCTCTCAAGAGAGATCACTGTTCTCTAATCTTCATTAGTGGAGATATTATATTAAAAAAGCTAAACATATGCAATTAACATAAAGTTATATGTGCAATTTGAAAAATACAAAAATACCATTAATATTACTTTAAAATTATTTCTAAGAATGACAAACATGTAAAAAATATTAAAGTTCTGTTGGATTGAGAGAAAAATCACAAAACCTGAAATCTTATTCCTATATTTAAGTTTGCATCCATGACTTCTTAGGAAAAAAGAAGGAAAAGAAAAAAATCTTCTTAAGACTGTTTAATCAGGAAACAAATCTACAAGCTCAAATCTCTGCTAATGAAGTAAGTTAATTTCATAACCTAATGAAAGACTCATTGCATTTAGCTTTTATTTCTTGCCTAATAGTCTTATCTTTTTCTTCTCTTTTAAGTTGTTTGTGGCCTATGGAGAACTACTTAGCTAGAACACAGAGAGGCCAAGAAAATTATATAAAATATGGTATTTCAATGGAAAAATCTGCAATTGTTCATTGCAAAGTTGAACAAAGAATTGTGCCTCTGTGAAGGTGAATTTCTTTAGTCCTAAGTCTAAGGTAAAAGTGCTTTATTCATTGACTACTGCTCCATGGCTCAATCCTTTTGTGTATATCATAATGCATTCTTTTTCCTTTGTGTCTTCCTAAGACCAACTTCTTTTTTGTTGATCAAAGAATAGCAATCAGAGTCCAATATATGATTCTTTTAAGTGTGCACTTTAGTGCTTGGTTACTCTATTGTTATTTATTGTGTGATTCCAATCATTTAAAGGTGAAATGAGTTTATAGATATTACTTTCATCAATGACACTATTTTTAATTTATTATATATGGAAGTCTGAGCTAAAGAAAATCCCATTATGCATATCAGCTTGTTTTCCACAATTCCTATTTAGGCTTAGAGAGTTAAATAGAACACTAGGCAGTTAAATAATTAGCCAAGAATCACATCAATATGAATTAGAGGAAGAATTTGAACTCATGTCATCCTGGAATGGAGGCCAGATCTTTAGGCACTGAATCGGGTTGTTTTTCTAGGAACAATTGTAAAATTCAGAGTTTTCAAGACAAATAAAAGTCTTTACAGCATAGGTAAATCATCAGACCATACAGGTTTATTGGATCATTTCCAGTTGGACAGGAGAAATACAGTAAAAATAGTATCATATGTCCTGAATTCCAAAGCCCTAAAATTACAACTAATTCCTCTCCTGTAACAAAATGTGATTTACATTGGAGGAATGTGAATTTGTTGCTAGTAGTTCCATGTGAATACTTTGAAAAATAACAATATGTCTAAAACACAGTAAGTCAATGAAGAAAAACTGTTGTACATTTCTTATATCAGTGATGAAAATTGAATGCTGTTGTGAAGCTCTTATAGCAGATATATATTTATTTCTAATTGGGGAAATTATTTATTTATTTAGAATGTGAGGTAATCGGCAACACCCTGGGTGTTTCAAAGTTAACACCAGGAATCCTTGCTGGTGCATGAACTACAAAACATCATTCATCTGGTGGGCTGTTATTTTCCTATACTGCATTGTATCTGTAGGATTCTCTCCTCAATGCCATGTAGAAAACTGTACCAATATGAAGTGAAAATGAAAGGCTGTCAAGTTAAAAACTAATAAACTCAGCTCTGGGGGTATAATTCTTTGGATATATATTTATACACAAATGTATGTTTGCATGTGTATGTATATGTGTCAAGATTCAACTTGCTTTTATCTAGGTTAAAGGTACAAAAAGAGAAAATATAGATATGTTGTACCTTCCAAGCAGGCCTACTGGCATTGAATCCATGGAATCCATCTGTCTTAGACTTAGTTACTTTAATAATTATTTCTAAAACAAAGTTCTGAAGAAAGAATGATCTCATATAAGCCAAAATTTTTGTGAATACTTTAAAAAATAATATTTTTCCAAATTACATGAAAACAATTTTAACATTCATTTTTAATTGAGTTCCAAATTCTCTCCCTTTCCTTGAGATGGTAAGCAATCTAATATAGATTTTACAAATGCAATTATTTAAAATATTTTGACATATTAGTCAATTTATAGAAGAGAACTCAAACAACAAAAAAAGCAAAACATATGTAGAAAGGAAGGGGGATGAAGTAGAGACTCCATCAGTTCTCTTTCTGGAGGCATATGGTATTTTTCATCATTATTTCTTTGGTATTTCTTGGTTCACTGAATTGCTGAGAATAGCAAAGTCATTCACAGTTTATCATCATATAATATTGCTAATACTATGTACAATGTTCTCCTGGTTCTACTTACTTCACACTGCATCAGTTCATATATGTCTTTTAAAGTTTTTTCTGAAAATACTGTTTTGTGTGAGGAAAGAACTGGAAACTAAGAACTCTTTGAGGAGTGTCTAAACAAATTATAGTATATATAAAGGGAGTATCATTGTCATAAAATGATTAATATGATAAATGCAGAGGAGCATGGGAAGATTTACATGAACTGACAGACAGAGAGAAACATATAAAGAACACTAATGTACACAACACCTATAAGAAATGTAATCATAAAATGAAGTTTTGGCTCTGGGAAGAAATATATGTCCCTCCTTTCACTGCAGCAGTAGGGTATAGATGATGAATGTGGTATAGTGCATGCAAGCAGATATAACTTTTGTTATATTATTTTATTTAAGCAGCTTTCCCCCCTTTGTTTATAAGGAAGGGCCATGGAGGGAAGAGTGTGTAAAAGAAATGCTAGTGATATAAAAATAAAAGTTATCAGAAAAAAGGAAATAAAAGCCAACCCTATTCTTTGCCAGTATAAAAAAGTCTATACATATACACCAAGTCAGAGATTAGTTTGCAATGGAAAGAGATATTCAAAAGATAAATATGACTACAAAACTTTATCATATGTACTTGTTGTGCATTTTTTAGTTTGAAGCAGCTAGGTTTCACCGTGGATAGAGCTCTGAATCTAAACTTAGGAAGACCTGAGTTCACATCTTGCTTTGAATACTTGCTAGATGTAGGACCCTGTGCAAGTTATTTAAACATTTCTTGGTTTGGTTCCATAATTTATAAAGTGAAGATAACAACTGCATCTACATCAGAGAATTGTTGTGAAGATAAAATTAAAGTCTGTAAAATACTTTGAAAACCTTGAAGCATTATCTAAAAAATATTTTGTTATAACCACTAATTAATATTATTTAGTATTCTATGTTTGTAACAATGAATAATTGATTCTAGTTAGTTTTCCTGTAATTATTGCATGAAGGTTGATTAGCATAATCTCTACCTTAGATTTTTTTTTTAAGGAAAAGCAAACACAGAGAAGCCAAATGATTTACTAATCCAAGGATCTAAATTAAGATGAATTTGGGGATTTTAGTTCATCACTTATCCATCCCATTGTGACAAGTTACTTAAACTGGAAAGTTACTGGAAAAATGCCTTGGCTGTCTACAGACGGCAGACAGAGCATGTAGGTCATTCTTATGTCAACCATCATTGCAAGCTGCTTCCTATGGTGGAAAGAATGTTGGTCTAGCCACCAGCAATCTAACTATCAAGGTTTAAATCCCAAGTCTGCCATTTAGAGCACTGTGTGATCATAGTGCAAGATAGCTTATCTAATTATCATGTCCCTCAATCACCAAATGGGAAGAGTAATTAGAAGAGACAATCCAAGACACTGAGGACATATGGACCTCGTAGGTATCTTCATCAATCATTGGGAACCATAGGATTACAGAGATGGAAGGAGACTCAGAGATTTCATGTAAGAATTAGTTGACTTACCATTAATAAAATAAACTTCATATGCAGAAAAATTTCATCATGTATTAATCTAAACAACAGAGGTTTTCCTGGTTTTCATGTTCAGATTTTCATTACTATCAATATTTATTTTTAAAACTGTCAGAACAAAAATTTTTTCCCTATTTCTCTATCAATTTTTTTCCCTCTGTGACAAAGAATGTTTTTCCCATTACAGACAAATTATGTTCATTGTTGGCATTTGCTCTGCCTCTTTCCTGCTACCTCAGCTTTCCTTCCACCCTTATTTCCCTGCCCTTCTCAACTGTGACCTTTATGAGCTAGTCCTCCTGTGCTTAGAGTTAACCTTGGATCTGGACTTTCTTTCCTGCCCAATTAAAAGCAAATTTTGAGAACTGACTTTGCATGAGGTTTCAATAAAACCAGACTTCCTGTTGCTCTGGTCACCCACATGGCAAAAAGGAAGTTAAACTGTTTGCTGACATGTCTCTTATGGTTTGGGCTTGGGCCTTCTTTCACAGGGCCATTGCCAAACACCCAGCTTCCACAGACAATACTTTGTGGGTGGTGACTTCACTGGAATCTGAGTGCTGGGCTTGAGAAATATGCTGTAGCAACTGGAGACAAACCCTGCTTGTGGGAAGTGGATTAGGACTGCTGGGTCCACATTCTTAAAGTGGCAACAGATGTGCTCATTGCAGGGTATTTCTAAAGAAGGGTAAAACAATAAAATAAGCTCTCTTCCTGTTCTTGCCTAGACCAGTGTCTCAGGGTTAATTTCATTAATGATGCCACCTTTCTTCCAATCTCCTAGCATGGAAATTTTGTTTTTTTCTATGAACACTTCTCTCCCTTCCTCCATAGCCAACATGTCCTCATGGAATCGTGGAAATTTAGACCTAAAATGGACCACAAATATCACTATTTAAGCCATTTTATGGGAAGAAAAACCTGAGCCAAGGAGGAAAAAAGGTCTTGCCTGAGGAAATACTAGAAGACTGTGAGAGAGACAGAACTAGGACAAGGCCAACTACATTATACAGTGGATGGAGTGCTAGGCTATGACTCAGGATGACCCAAGTTCAAAACTTGCAATAGATATTCATTAGCTTTATGGTTCTGGTGAAGTAATTTGACTTGTGCCTGCCTCAATTGTTTCTTCAGTCAAATGAGGAATTTGATTCTAAAATCTCCCCCAGCTCTAAATCTATGATTTCATGATTCATATCTCTTGACTCGGCCCAGGCCAAATTCTTTTAAATTCTGACTCTAAGTTTTTGTCAATTTTCATTCACAATTATATTCTTCTCCCCCTTTCCTATAAGTTCCTATGTGGCCAGCCTTAGGAATTCAGTTTTACTTAGGCCCTAGAACTATTTGCAGAGCCCTTAGATAAATAACTAATGGGTGAAAGTGGGGGTAAAGATGGGAATAAGAGACAAGGATGCTAAAGAGAGTAGATACACTGAAATTCTACACTAGGGGAAAAAAGGAAAATCAATTAACTTGGGATACATTAGTATACAGACACAGATGTGGCTTCATACTAGAAACTGCAAAAGTAGAAAGATATGTTACAATGGATATAGTCATAGAGCATGAGAGTTTCTGGGTTCTTTGTTTACTGAGGAAGTAAAAGAAATAGCCACTGAGGCTGAAATAGACTGTTTTTCCCCAGACTATTTTTTAAAACTAACAAAACCACCATTTAATAGAGTGTGAATCTCCTGTTCGATAGTATTGGCCTCTCCTCTTGTCTCCTTTATTTTGTGAAGTTTCATCTCCATTTTATCATAGTGTACTCTGACAATCCTCTCATCCTCACTCACTTACCTAGAATGCCCTCCTCCTATTTCTACAGTGGCCTAAATTCTATAAATTTAATTCAAGCATGATTAAGCATATATTATATGGAAGTCACTATGCCAGATAATGTGTATAAAAAGGAAAGTATGAAATACCTGTGCCTTCAAGAAGTTTCCTTTCTATTAGTCATTCTTTAAGGCCCACGCTAAGTCCCTACCTCTTTGAAAATGAATTTTTTGGCCCCATTCAAACCGTACATAATTTTTTAGCACTCACTATTCATACAAAGTATTTGGGACTTAACCACACACTGCCTTTTTTTTGCCTTTTCACGTGTGGATATTTCTCCCATTAGATTTTAGCGTGAGCTGTGTAAGAATGGAATTTGTGCAAGGTGGAGGGAAAAAAGGAGCCAGAGAAGGAGTGGCTGACAGTTGGTGACAGTTGGTGATGGTTGAGACTAGAAGGATTCTGGGGGATTCTCCAGATTCCCTCATAGACTAACTCTCTATCTATCTCCCCTCTATAAAACATTGGTATCTGGCTCTTTTTATTATTACAGCTGTCATCCCCTCTATGAAACCTTGCCTAAGTCCTCCAATTACAAGTTTTCTTTACCTCCTCAAAAATTTTGGAGTATATTGTATCTCTTTTCTTCCTTGTTCACTTCTTATCTTGCAGTATACTTCAATCAATCATTCAATAATCATGTAAGAAGTGCCTCTTAAACACCATGTATTGTATCCTATACACAAACATACATAAATGTGTGTGTGTGTGTGTGTGTGTGAGAGAGAGAGAGTTCATTTTTAAAAAAATATAGTCTTGGGGCAGCTGGGTAGCTCAGTGGAGTGAGAGTCAGGCCTAGAGACAGGAGGTCCTAGGTTCAAACCCGGCCTCAGCCACTTCCCAGCTGTGTGACCCTGGGCAAGTCACTTGACCCCCATTGCCCACCCTTACCAATCTTCCACCTATGAGACAATACATCGAAGTACAAGGGTTTAAAAAAATATATAGTCTGGAATCAGACTTAACCTATAAGGCTCAGTAAGTATTTCTTTTACTTTTCTCAGTAAAAACAGAACCTCTTAACTCCCATACTCTGTGACTACATTGACTGTCTATGTGGGTGTACTGGACACAGTATATATTCATGTATACACTTATATTTGTACATACTTAGACATAGGCATGCATATGCATGTATATATTTCTGTATAAATACAAATATATACATATATAATATATATGCATACATGTACATACATACAGATAGATTTAGACAGACACAAAGATAGATGGATGATGGATGGAAGGAAGGAAAGAAGAAAGGAAAGAAGGAAGGAAGGAAGGAAGGAAGGAAGGAAGGAAGGAAGGAAGGAAGGAAGGAAGGAAGATAAGAAGATGAATAGATAGGTAGGCGGTCAGATAGATGGATAGATTTGTGTCTACTCAAGACCCCAGCATTTAGCATAACACATAGCTTGCAGGAGGCACTTCTTAGATGGTTTTAGAGGGTAGTTGTTGAGCTAAGCCTTGATATAAAGGCTCTTGATATAAGGGTCTCTCAGAGATAGAGTTGAAAGAATATTAGACACATAGCAAATAGTCAGTGCCAAGATGCAGAGAACAGGAAATACAAAGCCAAGCAGATTAATATTGTTAGAACATAGAATGCAATCTGAATGTACACCATATTGTATCCTCTCTAACCCTGCTACCACCAATAGAGTGGAAGCAATTTGAGAACTTTTTGTTCCTTTAACCTTTGCATCCCCACTTTCTTGAACATTGTCAATGCTTTGTAAATGTGTATTTATTGAAGCTCCACAAACTGTGTGTTATATTTTTTAATCCTGGATTTTGGCCATGTTTACAGTGAATGTTCAGTAGTTTCTTTCTGAATGAAAAGTTATATCACTGAATACCCTCAACAAAATATTCAACTATTAACTTTCTGATTGGTTGTTTTCTATATACTATACTGGGTTTTTAAAAAGAAAAATAAAAGTTACTTATCACTGTCATGAATACATATACTTATTTCTGTTCATTAGTCCACTATTCACATAAGTCAGTGTTTCAGGAATTGGTAGGATTTTACTCTCAGCCCCTCTGCCTTCCAAACCCATGGCTGGTCATAATTGCTTTTACCTAAGAGAAAGTTAATAAGAAAAAATATTTTTGATTGAATAGCATAGAATTGAATAACACACCCAAACCTTATTTTCCATTGTAACTATCTACAAAGTAAGTAACACCACCCATTTTTATTCTGGCACTTTAGGCAAAAATCTGTGGTTTTCCATTGTGAGCTAAAAGAAATAAACCCAATTTCAAGAATAAAGAATCATGAGATTTAAACTCTCCCCCATGCAATCAGAAAGTATGTGTTGCCCAGTTTCAATCATGTTACGAGGTCAGTGGCATCACAAGGAAAAGTTTCCCTCTGAATTAGTGGAATAAGTTGAAATGTTGAACCCAAAAGAAAGAAAATAAAAAAGATAGAAAATCAGAAATCAGCGCTTTCTTTGCTTTTTAAAATAAAAGAGAGATATATTTCTCCTTTCAGGTTCCTCCTTTTGATTTTAGGACTGCTTGGCAGTTATTTCAATACTCTTATTTACCATTTCACGTGTTGGCTCTGTAGTCACTTCTCTAGATTCACTTGACACTTGCTGCTGGAGTGATGTTGGAGGAAATCATTTAACTTCCTTGCAACTCTGTTTCCTCAATATTGAAATTAAAAAAAATTAGTGTAGTTGGCCTCCAATGACTTTTCCAGCTCTATATTTGTGATTTTATAATCCTTTCACATGTGAAAGAAACTCCCTATACAACTGGAAAGTTTGTTTTCATAATGATTATTCTTCCAAGCAAACTGATCTTTTTTTAACCCAGTAACATCTGTTTTATTTCCAAGATCCCAAAGTTGGGCATGTCTACTTCATAACCCATATACAAGAAGGCAGAGTTTTTATAAATTATGAACAGACTGGTTATTTCTGAATGTACTGACATGTATAGGCTTTCATTCAAGAGTCTGGGATATAAACAAAATCTTTCCTATAGGACAAAGAAAATATCCATTTATAAAGTGCACCTATTCCTTGGAGTTATAGATAGATAGCTGATTAAGGCAATGGCAAACTTTTTTTTTAACAAGCTATCACAGGATAATAAAAGTCCCATAGGGATTCTTTAAAAAATTAAAATTCAAGTTGCTGTGTGAATCTGTCATCATTTCAATGGCAAGCAGCTGGAGTTCAAAAAGTTCTTCATTTGCTCAATATATGTTGTTTCTGTGCAGCTGGGCATCAACCACCTCTCAACAGCACAAAGAGATTCAACTGAGAGGCAGTTAAATCCATGCTGGCCGAGCATGAAGAAAAGCAATGGAAGATCAGAGCAGAACAAGATGACTCATGATCCAAAATCCCCTTGGGGGTCTAGTTTAGGAAGGTGAAAAATGAAGTCCTAGTCATGACTGTCTCAGTCTTCTTTCATGTTTGAGTTATCTGAGCTATCTCAACTCCACTGGAGTCCCCTTCCCATGACCAAATACAGAGTATCACTAGGCACATTAATCCAAGGTTGCTCTTTGGATGAACTACTCCAAGTCAACATCATGAGACTGATCCTATCCATGGTAGGTAGACTGACAAATGAGGAACAATCCCAGAAAGAGATACAACATATCCCTGTGTAGCTAAGTTGGATTTAGATCAGCTGTTAGCTCTTTGAAGTTTCTAAAGATTAAATTATTGAATGCTTAATACCTTTAAAAAATCTCTTAGCAGCCTAAGCAGTGTACAAAATATTCTATTCCTTTTCTTGTAGGATGAGAAAGAAACTCACTGTTGTAGAAGATAAATGAACTAATCCTGGGCCATTTCCTTTGCTTTCATAAAGAATCCCTTCCCCAGATGAGGCAATGAGTTAGTCATGAGGCAAATACATCAGATGATCAGAGAAGGGCAGTTCTCAGTTGAGAAAAAAGTTTGTTGGCACAAGAAACCTAAAAACAACTCAACTGCCCAATGCACTAATACTCCCAGTGCTTAATACAGAGAATAGTTTTCCTAGTACTGAAAGGATCATGTAGAAAAATTGGCTCTCGCTATTATTTTTATGGATTCCTTTATATCATTTGATGTGAACTGAATTCACATCTAGAGAAAGAGTTGGGGTGGGGGACAGGAAAGGTGGAAGAGTGGCTATTTGTCCTATCTTTTTCATTAAATCAAACTCCAGATTTTCCTTGCTTTTTTGTATCTCTACTAGGCCAAATGGAACTAACATTTTTTTGGCATCAGAGAAAAGGAAATTGTGGAAGGCTCATTTATCCTAAAGATACCATGTAAAGAGCAGCCAGTTCATTTCAGCTTGCTGCTGGAATTGCCTTGAAGACATCAATAAACAACACAACAATAATAAAGGAACCAAACAAAAAGCCTGTGTTCTTTCAAGTTCACAAAGCATAATGGAAATATTTTGGAAAATCCTTTAAATATTGATCTCCAACCATTTGGGAAATGTTTAAGTTGGAGAAAAAAGTTTAGAGAATATGTTATTCCATCCTTAGCATGTGTATTTAGCATGTGCGTGAGGAAAACAAAAGGACCTCAGAGCTTTGTTCTGCCTAGTTTATTTGGCTTTTCTTGGACTCACACAATATATGCACTTATATACTTGCTGGATTAAGTTTGACTGCTATAGGGGTGATACAGTTGGTGTTGTAAGAAAAATGATAATGAGTTAATATTTATGTAGAGCTTTAAATTTTGGGAAGCATTTTAGATATCCTTTTCATTGAAGCATCACAAAAACCTTGAGAGTTCTTTATCTTCCTTTTAGAGAAGAGGGAAATGAGGCTGAGAGAGGGTAAGCAACTTTCCCAGCATCCCATATCAAATAAGTGTTTAGGATAGGATTTCATCTAGGGTTTTCCTGACCCCCAAATTCTATTCACTCAGTAATCTATTTATCTTTGCACTTGCCCCTTAAATAGAGGTTTTATTTTATGGAAAAAAAGAATGAAGGATATACACGAAACTATTATAATTTGAGTACCATCGAATAGTTATTCTAGTTATATCTTTTTCAATTTTTGCACTCCCTTATTGACATTCTTTCTTTTCTAACTTTTTTGTCTTATATAAGTTATAAATTTGACAACTATTTGTAATATGTATTCATGATGTACTAAGTCCTATGAGAAACATTGATAGTACAGTGTAAAAACTTAAATGTTCCCTGCCTCCAAGAAGCTTATATGCTGCCAGGAAAAAAAGGCTAGGGTTTATTTGGAAGTACAAGGATTTGGCAGAAAATTACAAATAGTTATCTCAAGGTAAAAAGTAGGAAGGAAGAATGTTCACTTGTGCAGATAATATTAAGTTAAAGAAAAAGTTTATAATGCAAAAGGTAGATTTTATGAATACCTTAGTTTGTGACTTTGAGAGACAAATGTTTGAGAATGTGAATGGTGCAAGCCCTCTGAAGGTGAATGATTCAAAGAACAAATAGTAACAAGAATGAAAAATAAATAATTCTCTGTACTCAGTAAGTGTTTAATAAGCAGAGTGAGAAAACTAACAATTGAAGGTAAGAGAAAATATTCAAGTAGAGAGACAGGGATTGTCTATTTACAAGCCATGGACTTTAACTCTTAGGAAAAGAGGGAAAGTGAGAGTTGCTCATGAAAGGCCAAGATTTCCATTAAGATATTGGTTTCAGAAAAGATCTGTTTCACCATTTTGTGCCCAAATAATAGTTTCCAATGAGCAAAAGTATTAGGAAAAAAGTTCCTTAATTTGATAAAACCAATAATTCTTTTATCTCTCCATGAAAATAATACATTCTGTACCAAAGAAGCCTCATATGATTCTTAAAATGAAATTATATATACAGTGACCCCTCACCTATCATGGGAGTTATGTTCTAGAGACTCCCCTCAAAAGGTGAAAATCCTTGAAGTAGTGATGTTACATTTATTTTATTATTTATATATATTTTAAGGCTTTATAAAGCCTTCCCAGTCTCCTATAAACTTTCTCCATGCTCTTATTAACCTAACTGAAAAAATCAGTGCCCAGGATACAGAATGCAGCACTGTGGTTGGTTGTCTTTCATTCCAACAGTGTGTGTCATGCATGATAAGTGCAACTCCTCGATACAGAATTAGATATATATTTTTAAAAAGCCATGATAAGTGATATCTATCTATCTGTCTGTCTTTCTATCTATACACACACACACACAGAGAGAGAGAGAGAGAGAGAGAGAGAGAGAGAGAGAGAGAGAGACAGAGACAGAGACAGAGACAGAGACAGAGACAGAGACAGAGACAGAGAGACAGAGAGAGAAGGGGGAAGGGAAGCTCTTATTTCACTATCTAAAGCTATATGGAATGAGTAAGAAAATACATTTTTCTTAGAACTTTTAAATTGGAATTGAATAACAGAACAGATAACAGAAATATGAATCAAAGAAAAAAACTATTAAGTGGGGGATTCTTCTATTGCATTCAAGGAATATACATTATAATTGGGGGGGAAACACAGGGATGATAGTGTTGGTCAGAAGGGGATATTTTGAGTTTATAAAGTTATAGGGTGGCAAATGGAGACTGCCACTCCCTTTGCAGGACAATGACAGCACTGATATGATTAAGATTCTAGAAATGAAAAGGTGTATTTCTAAGGGGGAAAGAAAAATGTAAAATACAGAAGCATAGCTGCTAGTAAGATGACTTCAGAATGGTGCAGGTAACTGGAGCAACTATCAATTTCAATGAGGAAGGGAAATAAAGGGGAGCAGGGCTGCTATTCTAAACATAGATTTTAAGATTTTTGACTTATTTTGCACATATTATCTCATTTAAACCTGATAAAAAATTCTGTGAAGTAGGGGCAAAAAGGCTGTTGATTAAACACTGAGTACCATATTTAAAATCTCATTCCCTTCCATTCCAACTGCTTAGCAGCTTAGCAACTAGGTGGTACACTGCATTGACAATAGGCCAGATTCAGGTTTATATGAGTTCAAACCCATCCCCAGACACTTATTCTTTGTATGATCCTGGGCAAGATATTTAACCTCTGCTTTTGTTTTCTTAATTATAAATGAGGATAATAATAGCACTTATCATCCTGTGTAGTTGGGAGGATCAGTATTTACAAAACAACTAAAGATAGTGCCTGGCTTATAGTAGGCAAATAGTGAACACTTTTTCCTTTTTTGTTTTCTTCCCTTTCTCACCCTTCCACTCCCCTGACAACAGAAAGACATAGCAAAGAAAAGAGCTACCAGGTGTCATGAATCTGAGCTGAAGCAAGGCTTTCTGTAAATAACTTGGCAGGATTTCTTTGATCTTCCTTGGTCACAAGGACCTCTGAATCCTAGAAAGACATTAGAATTGAGTGATTAAGTCATGGAATATAGGGACAAAAAAGAGAGAAAGCCTTTACTAGATTCAATTCCTCCAGAAGGATCTGTAGAAAAATAAAGAAGGTAAGATTGAAAAAAATAATTTTTATCACTTAATTGATGCAATCAGTGAAATGTGAATAGACAATGTGGTGGGGAGTAAGGAAAACTCATGCTGAAATTAAGCCTCAAATACTTATTGGCTCTGTGACAATGGCCAAGTTACTTAAATGCTGTTTGCCTCAGTTTCCTTACTTGCAAAATGGGAATAATAAGAAACCAATTTCCAGGGTTCTTGTGAGAATCAATGAGAAAACAATTGTAAAGCAATTAGTACAGTGCCTGGCACTTGTAAATTGATGATGATGATGATGATGCTATTGGTGATGATGTTGACATTGATGGATATTGGTGATGATAATGTTGTTGATGTTGATGTTGATGATGATGATGATGATGATGATGATAACGATGATGATGATATTCCCCCATCCACTCATTTTCTGACTAACTGACTATCTAACATGGAGTAGTGGCTAGAGCTCTGAACTTGGGATTTCCAAAAGACCCAAGCTCAAACTTATCTTCTAAGAGTTATGATGAACACAACCAAAGCACTTTACCTCTGTCTTTGCTTATTTATAAGATAAGAATAAGAATAGCTATAATATCTACTTTAC
This sequence comes from Gracilinanus agilis, assembly GCF_016433145.1. Classification (NCBI taxonomy): domain Eukaryota; kingdom Metazoa; phylum Chordata; class Mammalia; order Didelphimorphia; family Didelphidae; genus Gracilinanus; species Gracilinanus agilis. The sequence continues at coordinate 60,288,040 of NC_058134.1, read as the reverse complement.
ATTATTATTGTTAGGTGAGTTCAAATAAAATAATGTATATAAGACATTTTGTAAACTTAAACCATTCAAGAAATGTTAGTAGCTGATATTATTAATTAGTGTTATTATTAAATATTTATCTTGCTATGCTTCTTTCTTTCTTTGAAGGATATGCTTCTCTTGAAAGAGGATTACAAAGCATGAAACAATAAAACAAATACAAAAAATGAAAAAATAGAAGAAAGTTTGAAATCTCTCACAGAAAAATCAATTGATCTTGAAAAGAGATCAAAGAGAGATAATATAGGAATCACTGGGTTGCCTGGAAAGCATGATTTAAACAACCTGCATACAATATTGAAGGAAATTCCATGATGGTCTTAATAAAGAGTCAAAGAAAGAAATTGAAATAATCCAATGGTCACTCCCTGAAAGAAATTCCAAATTTAAAAATTCCAGGACTGTTATAACCAAATTCTAGAAATCCTAAGTAGCAGCCAGAAAAAAATCAAATATTAGGAAACTACAATCAGGATTACACAGGACTTAGCATCTTCTATATTATATGACTGGAAGGCATGGAATACGATCATCTATAAGGCAAAGGATCTAGGCTACACCCCAAATACTCACACAGCAAAACTGAGCATAATATTCTAGGGGAAGAAATGGATATTTAATGAAATAGAGAAATTCTAAGCATGCCTGAGAAAATGGCCAGAGTGAAAAAGAAAATTCAGCACTCAAATTTGATGCACAAAAGAATCATAAAAAGATGAGGAACTAAGGAGAATAAGGTTAAATTGCTGGTCTAAGGTTAGACAGCTAATAGGTGTCTGAGGCTGGATTTCAACTCATGAAGAGAGTCTTCCTGACTCAGAGTATAATATGTTATCCACTGCAACACATAGTTGACCTTTACCACTAGAATTATTTGAACAGAATTAACAAAAATAATTTTTACACAAATAGTGATCTAAGCAAAATAATAATAATAATAATAATAATAATAATAATAAACAAATCAATCAATCAATAAAATGAGGATTATAGGTTTATAGAGCCAGACCAACTTCAATACTGTCAGAAGGCTGTGACTCATTGCACTATATACTGAAAAACTTTCTGTGATTGGTTTTACTGACCAATCCACAAACACTTCTCTAGCAAGAAAGATAATTTTATGGAAAGATCTCTTAGATTAAATGATCACAGAAAAAAACATTGGAATATGCATGATTTCCTTCTTAAAATTTTTTTCAGTTACAAGTTGTAACAATTTTTGACAATTATTTTCTAACATTTTAGAATTCAAATTTTCTCACTTGCTCTCTTCCCTTCCTTCCCAAGATGATGAAAATTGTGATATATGTAATATCAGTGTATGCATAATTTTCAATACAGTTAATGAAATTTTCACATAACTACTAAAGCCCTAGAAAAATAAAAAGAATCAAAACAGCTATGATAAGCTGTACAAATAATCCCTCTAAATGCTAAGTTTTATGTTTGCTTGTTTTCTTCTTGAATATGCAGATTCTCCCCTTATCTGTGTATTGACTTAAACTCATAATTGACAGCTACTGCATAAATAAAAAATTCATATTATTAAATTTATATCACCTTTTGTTGAAAGAAAATGGAGGCTTACAAGGTGAAATAATGAAGGAAAGGTAGAAAATAAATCCTAAATTCATCTTGAACAAGAAAGACAGATTTTAGTCAATCTTGTTTCCTTTTAACACATTTTTTTCCATAAGGATGCACATTAAAATATCAAAAGTCATGTAATCCTAGCAAACAATGTTATTATACAAGTCCAACTTCTACTAAATAAATTATTCTTGAAAGTTGGAGAACAGTAATTAATAAATAGTTGATATTAATTTTGAAACATATTCACATCTTTCTTGTTGTAATTTAACAAAATACAGATAAGGAGAACCAAGATTTATAAGTGTACTTTTTTAAAAAAACAAAACACCTTACCTTCTGTCTGAGAATCAAGACTGTGTATTGGTTCTAAGGCAGAATAAAGGTAAGGACTAGGCAATGGATGTTAAGTGACTTGCCCAGAGTCACACAGCTAGGAAGTGTCTGAGGCCAGTTTTGAACCCAGTACCTCTTATCTCTGGGCTGACTCTGAATCCACAGAGCCACCTAGCTGTTCTCATAAGTGTATTCTTTATAATGTCATATGCATCAATATTCTCTTTCAGTGTATTGAAAGCAGACAAACCTGTATAAGCAAAGAACTAGAAAACAGCTCTTACCGACAGATTGGGGTATTTTTTTCAATGATACAAGTTCCACCATTTTTGCAATAACCAATCGGGCATTCTAAAGAGAAAAATGACAGACAGTTAATTATGAACATTATCGAGAATGAGAGGGAAACAATAGCATTATTCTTTATTATTGGGGCTAATCCTATGATGAAAAAAGGGGCGCTCCCTCAAAGTGAACTATTCCTTCACTGTAAAATGTGAAAGGACTCTCCTAGGCTACCCGTTAAGGCTTTGAAAAAAATTTACTCAATGGTCCTCTGCTGTCCTGGAGGAGTTCATTCACTTTTGTATGCCTGAGTGGATAACTATAGGGAAGTAGTCTTTCTGCCATAGGATTATGTCCAAAGTTCTTAGTTAGGACATGTCTGTGTGACATATTGGGACTCTACACTCTTCTTTGGTGTAAACCATTTCCTTTATGTACTCTACATTGTATTGACTGTAGGGAAAGAAGAAATGTTATGTGTGAGTGACTTTGTCATAGCAAACATGGCCTATTCATAGACTCATGCTGCTATTATGAGTTGATTACAGAATTAAAGGAGTTGCTAGAAATGTCTGAATTAACAATGCCTTCTTCACACAATTATTTTAACTTTTAGGAGGAATTTTACATATTCTACTTCACTTGACAAGTATAAAACTCAATTTTATTGTCCAAATTGAAATTTCAGTGTCTGCAACCATTCTCTTATTGCTCTTGTGCTTTCTGCTCAATTTACCTACTCCTCAGACTAGCAAAACTCTTCTATTGGCAGTAGAGCTGTAACTAAGTGGAGCAGTTGGCATTTCCCCTCTAAAAATTGAAATGTATGCTGATAGAGCTTGCCTCTCTTCAGTCAAAACCACTGAGTTTAACACATGGCAAGAATGACATATTTAGATGAAGTATGATGCTACCCGGTGAAGTGATTACTGCATACATTCCCAGGCTCTACCCAAAGTAAGGTCCTCCCCAACCTAATCCATGTTCATCTATTCCCAAACATCTCTGAGTGACCTAGTGGTATGTCCAAGGTTTCTGTTTACCAGGCATAGGGGACTTTCTAGATTTTTTTTCTTTTTATTCCTTCTAAACTGAATTTGTCTTTAATCTTGACTTGACTTGGTTGCCAACATTTTTAGTTATGGATATAGTTGGTGGATCACTAAACCACCTAACTGTATTCTTCTTCATCTAACTAAAATGATCTCACCAGACTCTAGAATTTTCCTGCCAGATGCTCAACTGCAATGGAATAGACTCAACAATGTTTCTGCCAAATTGTCAAGTATGGACCATGCACTATGGGCAACCCATTGGTTGATACATCCAGGTAGTCAGTTGGTCCACAATCATTAGGTGCTTATGCTGTGCCAAGGAATGCCACAAAGCATTAGGAAGACAAAGAAGGGCAAAATAAGATCTCTTCTCTCAAGAGGCTCACTTTCTAATGTGGAGGAATATATGCAAACTATTATAAAGTATAGACAGTATCAATAGGAGGCAAAAATAGTATATGTAGTCCCTGATCTAACCAAACTTGGAGAAAAAGTTACACATGCATCTGTACATAGACTAAGAAAGGCAGACCTTCTGAAAAAGTGATCAGAGAATAACTTTCAAAGGTGGGAGAGGTCAGAATAGGATTTGGGATAGCAGGAGGCCAAAAAAGTAATTAGGAATAGTGGGAGAGGAAATTATACGGAATGGGATGAGTAGAAAAAGAGAGTCTAGCAGATGCCAGTAGAACCAAGAAGTAAATGCCACAATCATCAACGAAATAGGAAACCCTACAGGAGCCAACTTTAATTGTGACTGGCTTCATTTCTGTTTTGAAAAATTTTTGTCCTCTTCATTAATTAGAAATAACTATTCTCTTCTAATGTCCCTCTATTAGGTGAATCAAAATAAAGCCATAGAGGAGCAGAGGGAATAGAAGCAGAATGGATAGATTCCTCCTTAGTAGATGAAGATTGAATCAAAGGGAAACAGAAGCTCACAAGCACAGCAAGGATCACTGGAAATTTTCATGAACAAAAATATGTTGGTATAGCTAAAAAACATCCTTTCCATATTAGAGGATACAAGGCCTCCTGGACTATATTTGGATGGAATGTTGTTTTACAATAATTTGTTCAATGGACACATTAATCCTCCCTAAATAGGTGTTTAAGTTTCAATGGGAGCCAACAGGTTTTAGCTCTATTCATCAGGCCTCCTACAACACTTGTAGGTAGCTGCTAAAGAGATTTAATTGCATTGATAACATCAATTTTGGGGAGGGCTAGTGGAGATAAAGAGTATGTTTGATTAACTTGATATGATCCTGTAGGAGTGAGCACTGTTAAAAGTAATATTTTATGTATTTTCCTTCCTTTTTTCTGGTTTTTCTAAGAAGGGCTTCTTAACTTTGTGATTTCTAAAGTTTTAATATATATATGTATGTACATACATATATATGACTATATATGGATATAAATTGGTTTCCTTTGCAATCCTATATATGGTATGGAATGGACTTTAAAAACTATTTTGAGAAAGTATCCATAGGCTTCACCAGAGGGCCAAGAGGTGTCATGATATACACAAAATGACAAAAATCCTCTGTTCTAATCATATTCCTTTGATACTACATTTAAATGTCCAATCATTTTACTTATTTGCCCATCCAAAGATATTTACTCTTACTACATCTATGAAAATGGATGTTTTCATTTTATTTTCTGGTCCTGTTTACCTAATACCATTTTATTTTATAGATATGATTGGGAAGAGTAGGTGTTAGACTGAATTCACTGATTTGGAGAATACTCTATAAGGAAACTCCCTCTGCTGGTTCAGATCAGGAATTCTTGGGTAATTTTTGAGTTGCCTGGGGCACTGAGAATTTAAAGGACTTTCCAGAAGTCACAGAGCTAAGCAGGTCATTTGCCAACTTCCCTTTCACTAAAAGTATTATTGAACTTCATTGTCTATATGTTTCTTTTAGTATATATGTAAGAACTTGATCAACTTCCCCATCCAAACCAATGGCAATTAGAGTAATTGCAAAATCATTTCATTTGAATTCCTTGAATTTATAGACATAACAGATTCTTAAAGGAAACCATGGGACCAACAGATCAAAAATTTCAATTTGATTTTAGTTTAAATAAGTCAATACATTGTATTTCCATCTCTGACAAATGATGTATTCCTAAAAATTAAATTTTCTAAATGCTATTGAGAAATGTAAAAAAGTTTCAGATAAATTTAACTTACAAAATGTATTCAGTGTGTCTAATCTTGATATTTTTGTTAATGTTTTAAATATAGAGGTGAAATAAGACCAGATGTTCACCATCTGTTATGTGACCACTGTTCTAATTATTGGCTGCTATGAGGTATAGTCATAAAATTCATGGGAAAATGACCTTAATGCTATTTGATATTTCAAGAGGAAAGATGTATTCAGTCTCTTGATGTAATTTGCACTGATATATCATCAATATTTGACAAGTCTGAAGCCACTATTCATAAAATAAGCTCTCATTTTAATGTGCCAGTCTTTTAAATCACATTCTTTAATTTTACCTTGCACAGATGAGTTAAACGATCATGGCATTTCAGAGAAAAATTATGAGATCAAAAGACAGAGGCCTTTATTTTACTCAAACCCCAAAACAGGGTCTATGTATATTATTCTTTGGGAGATAGTAAATACTTGATGAATAAGGCAAAAGTGAAAACAGAGTTGTATCTAGGGTGACCAGAACAATGAATGTTGTGCAGGGAGGATTAAATCAAAAGAGGACAAACTAAGAAGATAATAGCAACATTCTCAGCACTTCATGAGTGTAGGAAAAGCAAAGCTTAGGATCTAGTTACCTAAATTAATTAAAGAAATGATGAGAAAATTTCATATTGAATTGACCAGACTAAGATATCTTCACTTGTCAATTAATAAATTATTTAAAATGAAGAAATACTGTTTCTCATGAATTTTATTCGTAAGACTTGGTAAGTTCCTAAAGGGTTAGTTGGGATAAGCTTTTCCCCACCTTTATGTACATCAGCCTTCTTGGTAATGACCTCCTCTGTCCCAGGGTTTCTATCTCCAGTGCCCCCAATGAACTATGGGCACACTCTATCCCCTTTACCCTGCATATAAAAATAACTAATTATGGGTTTATATTACTCCAGAATATTAAAACTACCTGATTAAGTAAAGATTATTTGCTTGTATGACTAGTAGCCAAAATCAGTAGTAGCGAGTGTTAAGTGAGCTTGGTTTAGACTCAAAAGATCAGGATTTAAGTTTCCATTCTATTAACTGCTATTTATTGTTGTTATTGTCTTAAGCTTAAAACCCTGGCCAATATGGAGTTGATGCTCAAGATAAGCAAAGAGAATTTTAAAAAGCAATTAACTCTCCTGGATGAATTCAAATTACCTGATACAGATGAGCTACATCTGCAGGTACTAAAAGAACTAGTAGAAGTGAGTTCTGAGTCATTGTCCTTGATCTCTGAAAATTCATGAGAACTAGAGAAGTATTATCTAGTATAAGAAGTGCCAATCTCCCAGTTTTCACAAAAATGGAGACTACAGCCTGTAACCATTGACTGAAATCTGGGAAAAGGTTCCCATTATAAAACAATGACCTAAAATGTCTTTTTACCATTAATTTGTGCTATCTTAGCTGCTTCAGAACTCAGAACAGAACCTAAAGTCCTGGTTCTGTTCCTTATTTAGCATATACTCTCCATGACAGTCTAATTTGAATTATCAGGGAGAATTGTTATGGTAGACCTCATAGAGAATGACTGGCATAAAAGGATTGTTACCAATCAAATGCATCAGAGAGGTTTGGAATACAGCGATGATCACTGTAAACAAATGCATACAGGTGAAGAGAAAAAAAGGTTATTTTTAGAGAAAACCATATTACACTGAAATACCAGAAAAAAACCAAGCTTTTTCAGATAGAAAGAGATCATCCAACTGAAAAGGTTATCTCCTTTAGGAATAGAAGAAAATAGTAAATGAATATAGTTCCATCATTACAGTATTCTGTTTTCTGTTAAAAAGTATAGAAGCATGGTAGCATAGATGGCATATTTTCAGGTTTTGAAGTCTCTAAAGTCCTGAAATGGAACCACCACTTCTGTTATGTGACAGCTGTTTGGCCATGGACAAATCCCTTTTCCCTCCCTAGGCTTCAATTTTCTCATCTGTAAAGTGAAGATAAGAAAACCCTTAGTCCTTACCTCAACTGATATTATGAAATTTAAATTAGATAATCTACATATACAAATCACTATATAAATAAAAACCGTTCTCAAAAAATAAAAGGTTTCCTTATTATTTCATATACATTTAATAAAGAGGACTATATATAATTAGCTACTTAATAGTACTTTATTTTTTAATGTAAATAAAAATTAATAGCAGAATGCTATAGTTAAAATAAAAGTGGATTAGGAATAATGTGTGTTCAAATCCTTACTCTACCACAATTAACTGAATAATCTTAGGTAAATAATTTGACCTCTCTGGGACTCATTTTCCTCATCTATAAAATGAAGGGGGCTAGTAATTATTACCTTCTAAAGTATCCAAAGCTCTAAATCTATGATTAAATTGTAAATGTAGCAAGAAATGCTACCCTTCCTCCTGGCACCACCAACTCATCATGGAAATTTAATGTTCCATTAAGACTTACTCATAACATCAGTTTTATTTTATTTACTCTGTAGATTTAATAAAAATCACTCCGGGTTTCTATTGTAAATTGTATTTTAATGTAAAGCAGAGTACCTGAGCAGCTGGACTCATCGAGTTGGAAATCAGTGCAGTCAACAAAGCCATCACAGCGTTGGAATGCCGGGATGCAGCTATTAGTCGATGGACACATCAGAGAGCCATCAGTGCAATGTCCACCAGCTGAAAAAAATAATGATCAAGATTATAAACATGTTCTTTATTAACTGAGCCAACACTAATAGATATGGAAGTGGCATAGTAGATAAAGGACTGGACTTAGTCAGAAGAAGTGAATTGGAACCTAACTCAGTCACTAGCTGTTTAAATTTGCTCAGGTCACCAAGCTAGTAAATCAGTCTCTCTCAGCTACAGTTCCCACATCTATTAATTGGAGATAGTAATAACACATCTCCATTGCTATTTTGAATATTTAATAAGATTGCATACCAATGCAAATAATAAAGCATTATATAAGTGGTAATGATAATAATTATTATCAAAATCTTTATGATTGTCTCAAATCAGAATTCTTAACAGAGGTAGAGAACTTATTTATTTTTAAAAATTATTTTGATGATGAAATTTCAATGCTTCCTTTCTAATACTTTTTATTTAATTTCATGTTTTTAAAAACACTCTTTAAGAAGGGCTCCATAATTTCCATCATACTACTAAAGTGATCAATGACTTAAAAAAAAAGTTTTAAAACTTCTGCTCTTGGAGGCACCTAGGTGGCTCACTGAATTGAGAGCCAGGCCCAAAGATGAGAAACCATGGGTTCAAATCTGGCCTCAGACACTTCTTAGCTGTGTGACCTTGAGCAAGTCACTTAATACCTATTGCCTAGCCCTTACCATTCTTCTGCTTTGGAACCAATTCACAGTATTGATTCTAAGAGGGAAGGTAAGGGTTTAAAAAATAGGAAAAAAAAAAAACCTCTGCTCTAGATGCTACAGAGTCATTCTAATTTTCATTTACGTACTTTCTCAGAATGAGCTTCATTTTTACGGAATGTCTCAATTATTGGATTGGGGCAGCATGGAAAATTAATCAAATTTTAGCAACTAGGCTTAGGTGATTTTTCAGGATACCACTAACCAGTCAGTGCTTATATCAAAATTTGGCTGGAGATAGGCTATCAATAGGTTATTGAAATAGTACAATTTAGGGATAACAAAGATGGTAACCAAGGTGAAATTTTAAAATGAAGAAATAGGAGGGATGATAGGAAGGTGAAATTGAGAAGACTTGACAAGTAGTTGGATGTGGAGGATTAAGGAAGAAGAAAGAATCACAAGTTTGAACTTAGGTTACAGGAAATACAATAAAAAATGGTCCTAAAAAAGTGTTATCATCAATAGAAATAGAGAAGTAGGAAAGAAGGATGAGACTGAATTCTATCTTACTTATGTTGTTTTGAGAAGCCTTTGATACACCCATGTGGAGATATCCAAATGGCAATTGCTTGTTTGGAAGTAAACGTCAGGAGAGATATTAAGGTTTGATATATGGATTTGATATAGACATTTAAGAATTATCTGAATTGAGAAAACAACTAACTACATGAAATATTATGAAGCTAGCAAAGGACAGTGTGTGGAAAGATAAGAGAAAAGGAAGCTAGAAAGAACACTAGATTATATCCACCACTAATACACGGTAAAATGATGGGAATTTATTGTTGTCTATCTTTATTGTCTCTCCCATTATAATGTGAGTTCTCTGAGAGTGAGGACTATCCTACTTTTCTAACTCTTCCCCTCCAACCTGCAGAAGAAGACTATCTTCATTATTCTGCATAGTTCTTTGAACAGAGCAAAGTTTTAAAATAAGTATACATTAATTATTCCCTCCCTTCAAGATGTTGACTATTTAACAACATAATAGACTATAAGGAAAATAAAGAAAGAATAGTGACATAAAGACATGGAAAAAGAGAGAATCTAGGAAGATAGGATAGTTAATAGTGTCAAAACTTGCAGCAAGTTCAAGAAGGATGAAGATTAACAAGAAGTATATGAATTTAGCAATAGAGAATTCTTCCAAATGACAGCCAACACCTACTATGTATAAAGATACAGATAATGACAAAGTTCCTTTGTTTTTAAAAAGTTAAAATGTACTTAAAGAGGAGTTGAGAAAATTTTTTAAAATTAATGATAGAAGTGACATCAGTCACAGTGTCTATAGTGATTAGACTTAGAAGCAATTACTACTTTAGAGAGAGTAAGGAAAATACCTTTTCCAGGTAAGTTTTAACTCCAACCAATATAAAAGTTCAAGTTGGAGATTAAAAAACAATGACACAATGATGGGCCTTGAAATATTGAACAAAGAAAAATTTGCATATCCACAAAAAGGATAGATACTTATAAAAATAATTTGAGTGGCTAAATTACCCTTCTGTTTCTACATTCCCCATGGCATCACATGCTCAAATGATGTACTATCCCAAATATACCCCAAAGGATAGGAATCTCATCTCTCTTGTGAACACTAATCAACTCATTATAGGCTGAGCCAATTATTCCTCAAACACAAATTTTTTTATTATTATTAACTGGTATATTAATGGTTCAAGACAATTCCCAAGGCTGGCCAAATCACAATACAGCCTCTCCACTCCCTTAAAGAACTAGCCCAGCCTTTATACAATAGATACCACTTTTAACAAAGCAGTATGAAAGAAGTAGCATCAGACCTGACCTTTAAAAACATATAAACATTTTTAATAGAAAGAGATGTGGTGCCATAAAAAATGACAAGCAATATGATCACAAAAATAACCTGGAGAGAAATATAAAGTGATGCAAAATGAAGTGAGCAGAAACAGGAGAATGTTGCATACAATAACAATAATGTATGATGGTTATCTGTGAATGACTTAATTATTATCAACAAGACAAGGACAACTCCAAGAAAATCATGACAAAAAGGATATCTAAGAAAGAATAGACAGAATCCAAATCAAAATTGAAATGTACCATTCTTTGCTTCATTTCCATGACTTTTTTTCTCTAGTGTAAGCAATATGATTCTTCTTTCACAATGAATGAACATGGAAATGTGTATTATATGATAATATATGTACAACTTTATATCATATTATATGCATTTGTAGGGATGGGGGGAAAGGGTGAGAAAGAGAACATGGGTTGCAAAATATCAGAGAACAAATATTAATAACTATTAATCAATTATAATCTGAAAAAATGTAACAGAAAAACATTGTATATCCAAAAAAAAGAAACACTGGAGCAGTCAATTTGGGTCTCAGGACAATGTGGAAAATGATGAAGACAGGAGAGACCTAGATAATAACAGATTCTTGGAGGTGAATAGGAAATAAAATATCCTCTAACTAAACTAACATCTGAAAAGAAAACTCATGTACATACTCTACCAATAATTATCCATCCTTCATTATTTTCTATATTCTGTACCAAAGGTTATCTACACTTCATTTAAAGATCTCCTTTGATGAAGAATATACTTTTGAAAGCAGTCAAATTTCAGGCAGTTTTAATTTTTAGGATACAAAAAAAATAGAAATCTATTTATCTAGGAGAGACAAAAAATCATACTCAATTGTAATATAGACATTTGGCAACTCTGTGAGGCTCAAAAGGTAAGCTGGAACCAGATTGTGGATGCTATTGAAATGCCAGGTTAAGAGAATTGCATTAAGTTCAATAGGCAATGGGAAGCCACTGAACATTTTTGAACAGGGGTGTGAGAAGTCAACCTCTATTCTTAGAAGATCACTTTTTTTAAAGCAATAAATGGAAAAAAGACATCAAGGCAGGAAGAGCAGTTAGGAGTTAATTACAGTAAAGGCAAAAATTATTGGTAGTAGCAGTAGTACTTGGTAAATGACTGGATGTGCTAAAGGAAGGGAGTGATGATTATGGTGCAGAACTGTGAAATGATTTTAAGAAACTAAAAATGGTTGAACTGTTAGGAGGAAAATAAGAAGAGAAGGTAAGAGAAGGAATAGGTCTTTGGTAAAGATTTCAGTTTGGGAAATGTTAATTTTAATATGCCATCTTCCACTCCAGATAAAAATATTACAGAGACATTCAAGTAAATGTATATTCAACTAAAGTGCTTTGAATTGAATTTTGGAAGGGAGGTTGACATTGAGATTGGGGAGTTATCTGGAGAGAGATGATCATTGAAATCATGGGAGGCAATAAAATCACTAATCTGCAACTACCTTAACATTCAATTCCAGGCACTGTGCTAGGTGTTAATGATACAAAGACAAAATAAAGGAAAAGAATCTCAACTTCCAAGATGCTTAATGTCTATCCAATACTTGATTGAAAATGAAAGGAAAGAGAATGGACATTTTTTGCATGAGCAAAACCAATGCTATCCAGATTAGAAGGCAAAAAATAAACTTGTGAAAAACATAGTAAATGTTTCTGACAAAGGTCTCAAATAATATGAATAATTTTCCCAATTCCCATCCCAAAATGAAAACATTCCCAATGTTTTCAGTCATATTAAAAAAAAAAGCTCCCAGAAACTATTAATTACAGAAATGTAAATAAAAACAACTCTAAGGTACCACTTCACAGCACAGACTATTAGACTGCCTAACATGACAAAGGTAGGGAGAGAACATATGGCAAAATGTCAGAAAATGATTATTAAAATTGAATTGACAATATTAATTTTTAGAGATCCAAAAGGCAAATATTTACTTAAAGGCAAGGATTAAAAAGAAGGACCAAGAAAGCTGACCAAAATGCAATGGTTGAAGAAAAAAAGAGAAGAGTGAAATTGATTAGTCCTGTTGTCTAGAGGACTGATAGGAATAAGAAGGAATGCATGGTTCACATTGTCAAACAATTCCAAAAAGTCAAGAAATATGATGGATAGAAAAAGATGAACTAATCTGATGATCAAGGGGTCACAATCACCTCAGAAACAAAAGGTTCATAAAAGTAGAAGTCATATTGTAGAGAGTTTAGGAGTGATTTAGAATAAAGTCAAATGGAATTGGATTCATAAGAGATTGAAATCAATGAATATAAATTACTCTTTCTAGAAGTCTGGACATATACATGAAGAGACATATAGGGCAGTAGTTTTGAGGAAGACAAGTAACAGGAGCAAGTGAAGGTTTAAAGGCATGGACATCTTTGTTTGCACAAAAGAAGCAGCCAGTGGAGAGGGAGAAATTGAAGATACATTAGAGATAAATGAAGACAGGTCATATAATGACCAAATTTGTGAGTCAAGAGTAAAATAGAGATCTTAACAGATCCTAGGCCCAATGCTTCAAGAGATGAAATTTACACTTTATTAATTATATTATAATAGAAATTTATTAACTTCATATATAGTTTAAGAAGCTGAGTAGAACAAAGAAGGGGGAATTATTTGGTTCTGAAGAAATTACATTTCTGAAATGACTGACAGATTGAAAAGAAGAATAATAGTTTCTATTTAAATGGGGCTTTTTATGGTTCCCAAAGTACTTAAATGCACTATCTCACTTGGTTCTCATAATGGGGTTGGGGGCAAGAAAGCAGGTACTCCTAGTATTATCATTATTATTTTTATTGTTATTAAAATTTTTTATTCTAACTATGATTTTCTTGGTATAAGGAATTTCTTTGGAAGAAACTTCCTCTACCAATGTAAATGAACTTTTCTTCAATTTAAGACATTTACTTGAGGGCTCTATGGGATTAAGTGACTTATTGGTATGTGTCAGATTCTGAAAATGAACCTTAGGTATGCTGACCTTCTCACCTCTAAGGCTGGCTCTCTACCAGCTAAAGAATAATGCCACTTACATAGTATTTCTATTTTTCAAAAAGAGGAAGTTGAGGTACAGGAGATTTAGTGACATATCTATTTTCATATATTTGTTATAGACAAGATTCAATTCCAAGTTTTCTTCATTCCTAGCCTAGTATTCTAACCATTATAAAATTGCCTTTTATTTTTACAGAAATCAATCCATTCCTTCTCATCCTGGGTAAGTTTTATCCATAGCTTGCCATTGAGGACTACTACAACTTCCTTGATGCTTTCCTCTAGTACAACATTTCACAGTCAGAAGTTGGACTATCCATTTCTTTTCCCTGATTCATTGATTCACCTTCTTTTTAAAGTCACAAATGCCTTCAAACTTCAGGCTCTGAAAGGTTAATATATCTCGCCTGTTGTTATACAGTTTGTAACAGAAGGGGAATGCCAACCCAAATCTTCTGGACTTTTGTATCAAGGAGAGGCTGGGACCATTAAAAGTACTGCAGAATTGTACAAATGTAATAGATCTTCACTGCATCAGAAATTACTTTGCATGTGTTAGATACTAAGTCTGTGAGCTTCTAGAGGGCAAAGACCATGTCTTAGCTAGACTATATTTTCTCCATTGCTTAGTATGATGTTCTGGGCCCTTAACAAGTATCTGTCACGCTGGAGTTCTTCCTTGCATGTGGTGGTTGGTTTTTAATAGCACTCTCAATCATTCAATCACTAAATATTTGTTACATGCCTGCTATGCTACATTTCATATTGTATTTACTCTCCATATTCAAACTTAAGCTCTACTTGTGTAGGGATTATTTCATTCTTTGTATTTCATCTCTAGCACAGAACCTGGCACACAGTAGGCATGAAATAAATGTGTATTTATTGATAAAGTGTCAGTAACTGCTTTTGAGGAGGTTAAGTATTCTAGGAGTAAAGAACATGTCTACATACTACAGTACAAGAATACATCAATTCTGGTTTGCTTTCACTGAAATCTATTTCATCTGTGTAAGAAGCTTTTGGTGAGAAATTTTCTTTACCAATGTATATTCTGAAATGTATACTTTCAGAGAGCCATCCAGGAAACTGAGAGTAAGTCATGTGTCAGAGACAGGATTTGAATCTAGATATTCCCAACCATGAAGCCAGTTCTCTCTACTTTGCACCAACTTGATCCCCTACTTGGTGTCCCTTATGCACTAGACACTGGACTATATGCCACACCCTCACCTCGTGGTGCAAACATTTTGTTGGGAGAGACATACATATAGAAATATTTAGAAAATCAATACCAGGTTATTTTCCGTGCCAAGGCAAGAGTAGCTGAGGGGATTAGGAAGGCTTTGAGTTTAGCTTTGAAAATAAAGAGGATAAACAAAGAAGGAGTCCTACCAAATTCCTTTTGTGACACAAATATGGTACTGATTCCAAAGCCAGGCAGACCAAAAACAGAGAAAGAAAACTACAGACCAATCTCCCTAATGAACATAGATGCAAAAATCTTAAATAGAATACTACCAAAGAGACTCCAGCAAGTAATTAAGAAGATCATCCACCATGATCAGGTGGGATTTATACCAGGAATGCAAGGATGGTTCAACATTAGGAAAACCATTCACATAATTGACCATATCAACAGTCTAACAAACAAATGATTATCTCAATAGATGCTGAAAATGCCTTTGAAAAAATACAGCATCCATTCCTATTGAAAACACTGAAAAGAAAGAGGGGTTTTAAGAGGTAAAGGTGAGGAGGAAATGCATCATAGGCATGGCAAACAGATTATATAAACACAGAGAGATGAAGGAGAATATGTCAAATGTGAGAGAAAAAAGCCTATTTGGGTGGACCAAAGGAAAGGAAAGAAATATACAAAGGCTGCAGAGTTAGGAAATTAAGTTCCAAGTGTGATTTATTTTGCCCAAATTTGAATATTGGTTTGTATTAACTCATTTCCCTTTTTAATTTATTTTCACTCATCCTTTGTCACATTGTTATAGTTACCAATACATGCCAGGAAATTAATGTAATCCCAAAGCTTGGCTTAAGAAATGCTGTCAATAAAGTGAAAGGTGTTTTTTGAAATGATAGGTCACCCAAAAATTATGAACTGCATATTAAAGCACATCAGTAGTTCTACATATGACTCTTTATATCTTCAAATTTCTTTAAAACCATTAACTAATTATTTCTCACAACACCCTTGAGCAAAAGGTAAGCTATTAAGTGTTATTATCCTCTCTTCATAGCTGAGTACACTTAAAGATTCAGGAAAATCTAAATGATCTTCCAAAGTCACCAAAAGAGTTAGAAGAACAATTCTTATTTTAAAAATTGGTGTCCCCAGTCAGCAGTACCCCATACTAGGTGCCTTCAAGCTTAAGCCCCTGATATAGGCTGCTTAAACCAGGCTTCACCTGGAGGGAAAAACAGGGGTACTTATACATTTTAAAAAAGACTCCCGAATCATTGGCCCTAAATCTAGAAATCATTTTATTTACTTGTATCTGACTCATATATGATTACTGTGCATGAAAAGGGTCTGAGGTCTGGATAAGAACTAAATGTTTGTTCTTATTCTAGGTTGGTGAATTTGGAAAACCCTCTCCCTGAATCTATAATAGGGCTAGCCTTAACCACTTGAGGTTAATGGGCATGGAAGATTTCCTGAGCTATGGCTCTTAAATACAGTTTCATGGACTCAGTCTAGACCCACTGTTCCCAAACTTTTTTGGCCTACTGGCCCCTTTCCAGAAAAAAATACTACTTAACACCCCTGGAAATTAATTTTGTTTAAATTTTAATAGCAATTAATAGGAAAGATAAATGTACCTGTGGCCATCACCAACCCCGCTGGATTGCTGCAGCACCCACAAGGGGGTGGTAGCGCCCATATTGAAAATCACTTGTCTAGAGTAAGATGGAGTCCAAGGGTATCAGTGAAGCAAAACTTATGATGATCCATGATTGTTTAGCAAGTGAGTGTTATTCTAAAATTCAGTATACTTTACTGAATGCTATGATTAAATTATAAGATTTTAAGGCATAAAAGATTTCATTGATAGTAAATATGATAGAAGGTGACTCCAATAAAAGTTGTGCTTGTTCCTAGAAATCATGAACCTAACTAATGTAATCATCGAAGGATCACTAGGTTTCTATTTGAAAGAAGTCATTTAGTTCACCTCCCACAATTTTGTAAAAAAGGTTTGAATAGGTTTCCCAAAGTTCTGTTATCTAATAAACGGGTAGTTTTAATATGAAATCTGATTTTCTTTCTCAAAATCCTTTTCACTTGACCATGAAAGATAGGTATATCTCCTTGAGCTCACTTCAATAGTTAGTTGAAGAAGGAAGATTATTACCATATCTGCAACTTATTTGATGACTACAATTAATTCTTAGCCCCATATCACTACCTTCACAATTTCACTGTCAGTTAGGTTGAAGGAGAAATATTATAAGACTGAGAGTCAGGAATATCTGGATTCAAATCCTGCCTAAGACACATTATGAACTATATGACTCTTGGTAAATCCCTCATCGTATGTCTGCCATAATTTCCTCATTTAAAAAATGGGGGAGAGGACATGCTAATAGTATGATTTTATAGGGTCTGAATATAAAATGACTTGATATTTTAAAAAATGCCTGTCCATTTATTCCATTCCTTCTCACTGTTCTTCCCCCTCTTCCTTTATTTCTGACATATCCTCCTCTGATGCCCAATTGTCTTTGGTCAATACCTCTCCTATTAATATTCCTTGCCTAAATCCCTGTCTTATCCCATCTCACTTTTCTCCTGTTTCTCTATACTTAAGGAAATTTTTACCCTTCCATTTTTACATGTTGTTCTCTCTTTTTCTCACATCTGATGAGAGTTAAGTTCTAGTATTCCCAGCCCTCCACATTTACTCTATCGCAACTCATTACTCCTCCATATGAGACTGTTATTCCCCCTGCCTGCTCCTTGTATATTCTACTGCCATTTTGGCTCATTCTAATATCCAACCTTTCAAAATACCCAGGCAAGAAGATTTGGAATTCTGGGAAGATGGTGGCTTAGATGGATCAAATCTTAAGACCTCTGCACCCTTTCAACACCAAGAGAGAACACAGGACATTTCAAGAAGAAAGAAGACTAAAATTAGGACAGAGCAGGGTGATTCTATTGCTAGACAGCTCAAGAGGTACATAAAAAAAAAAAAGGCTTGACGGTTCCAGGTTAAGATGGTGGCAGAGTAAGAAGCAGCTCTTAACCTCTCCTGACCGAAACACACAAAACTCCTCAAGGGGACATAAAAACAAGTCCAGGCGAACGGAGGAACCCCACAACAGGGCATAGCGTGGAAGGTACGTGGAATCGGGGCATTTCCATGCTATAAAGGGGTGAAACAGCTCTCACTAAATCACGGGTTGAGCAACCACCCACCCCCACCCCCTCCACACACATCACTTATAGCTCCAAAGCCAGCTAAAAATAAATAGAGCAAGTTTGGGGCACCCATCGAGTCATTGGCAGCTCCGGGGCCTGTTCCTGAGAGCAGCAAGATTTAGGACCCCAAAAAGCTAACGAACGCACGCAAAATCTGAGCGTGGGAGCAGGGCACTGAGAGTAGATGCAGGGCACAGAGCAGAGGCTCAGAGCACAGGCGCGGACGGAGGCATGGGTGGAGGCAGACACAGCCACTAGCTAAAGCTCTGAAACCCTGAGTGGGGAACTAGTGCAGATGGGTATACGACTGTGGAAGCAGTGCCCTGAGACTTGTAAAGAAACCTCTGGCAGAGGATCAAGCAAGGGGGTCCACCAGGGGGCTTGACCTTGGAAAAAACCAGAACTCAGACCTCAGGAGCCAAAAGACCGCAGACAGACCCTGAGCGCAAGGATAAACCTGAGAAGCTGCTGGGCTAATGATGGCTACCCAGTCTCAGGAAGTTCAGAAGAGAAAGATTAACAACAAGAAAAAGAAGTCTTTAACACT
>NC_058134.1:60163200-60264395 GCF_016433145.1 Gracilinanus agilis | reverse complement strand
AGGGAAACAACAAATTGGGAAAAAATCTTTATAACGAAAAACTCTGACAGGGGTCTAATTACTCAAATATACAAGGAGTTAAAGCAATTGTATAAAAAATCAAGCCATTCCCCAATTGACAAATGGCAAGAGACATAAATAGGCAATTTTCAGGTAAAGAAAAAAAAAGTATCAATAAGCACATGAGAAAGTGTTCCAAATCTGCCCTCTCTTTCAGCACTTGATTTTTTTCAACATATCATTCATATGCACAAATATCATATCATACATAACATTCCATATCTGTACATTTACATATACATATCATCATATATCATCATATGTATCATATCATTATAATAAGCTAACTTCTCCACCCTCTTTCTGAGTAAATTCCTTCTATATTCTTTACTACTAAGAGTAATTTTTGAGAATTATGGAAATCCGATTTCCATGTAGACATATAATCATTTTGACCTCAATGAGTCTCTTAAATTTTCTCTTTCTTATTTACCATTTTTGGGATTCTCTTCTGTCTTGTGTTTGGACTTCAAATTTTTTGCTTAGGTCTGACATTCCTCAGGAATGCTTGGAAATATTCTATCTCATTGAATGTGCATTCCCCCTGCCCCCCAAAAGAATATACTCAGTTTTGCTGGGTAGGTGACTCTATGTTATAAACCCAAATCTTTTACTTTTCTGAATAACATATTCCATGAACTTTTCAATCCTTTAATGTAGAAGCCACTAGGTCCTGTGTGATCCTGATTGTAGCTCCATGGTATTTGAATGGTTTCTTTCTGGCTTTTTGAAAATTTTTCTCCTTGGCTTGGTGGCTCTTGAATTTAGCTTTTATATTCCTGGAAGTTGCCATTTAAGGATTTATTTCTGAAAGTGACCTGTGAATTCTTTCAATTTCAATTTTGTTTTCTTGCTCAAGGATATCTGGGCAGTTTTCTTTGATAATTTCTTGTAGTGTGATGTCCAAGGTTTTTTCTTCATCATGACTTTCAGGTAGTACAATATAATTCTCAAATTGTTTCTCCTAGATCTATTTTCTAGATCAATACATTTTTTCAGTAAGATATTTTATGTTTTCTTTTTTTTTCATTCCTTTGATTCTCCTTTATCGTTTCTCAATTTCTCATGAAATCATTAGTTTGTATATGGTCAATTTTGATTTTTAAGTCCTGGTTTTCCTCTGTTATATCTTGGTTCTCCTTTATCAATTGGCTCATTTCTTCTTGCATCACTTTCCTTTCTCCTTGCATCATATTCATTTCTCTTTCCCACTTTACCTCTGCCTCTCTTAATTGTTTTTTGAAATCTTTTTTGAGTTTTTCCCAAATCTGTCTCCAATTTATATTTTTCTTTTGGAATTTGCATCTGTTTCCTTTGCTTTTGCTGTCCCCTTCTTTGTCTGTACCTTGTTCCTTGTCTCCATAAAAATTCTTTACAGTTATGTGTTTTTTTTTCTAATTTTTCTATCTGATAATATGTAGGTTCTGTTTTCTGGGATGTTGGGGTACCTTTTTTAACTCTAGTCCTTGTTTTATGTTATTCTCAACTTATTATTTGGATTTTTAATAGTTTCAGTTTTTGAAGGATGATGTGATGCTCTGAGGACTGAGAGCTATGAAAGCACCCTCCCCCTGCTAACTCAATTGTACCTAGAGATGCTGATAGCTTAAAGACTTTTCTCAGGCATTGACTAAACTTTTGATTTCACTCTGAATTTCATCTGGTCAAGGGCTGATCAAATTCTAGCCCCAGGTTTAGGCTGAAGTTTTTGGTCTCACTGTGTACTTGATTCAATTAGATAATCCTTGATTGTATTATTCTGGAGCTCAATCCTTAGTTTTGGAGAAAAAGATGGTGGGCCCCTGTGAACTGTGAACTCACCCCAAACTGTGAACTATGTCCTCATCCCAAGCCCATACTAGGATTCCTGGCTTCCCTGTGGTTGTTCCTGGTAGATCATAGGAGGGTGCAAAAGCTTCCCACCCTACTCTACCATCTTTCCACAGTGCCTTGATTACTTAATATTTTTAAAAAGCCATGTGAAGCTTAAAATACTATGTAGTGACTTTTATTTTTTTATTATTTTAAATATATATATATTTTTCCCCTCTAGACCCCAAATCTGAATTCTTGATTGAGTACCAGAATATTTTCAACCCATGGAAGAAAGGGACTGAAGGAAAAGAGGAAAGGAGGATAATGGATCAATGCAATAATCTTTTCTAAAGGGAAAAATGTGAGGGTGTAGAACCCAGAAAGAGTCAGAATTAAAAATCCAGACCCATGTATAATATTATAGTGAAAAAGTCTTATCTGTAGGAATTTCTAACTTACAGACCTTTGGCTTCCAGACTTTCCTCCCTTACCTGAAGAAATTTCTTCCAGACATTCCCAGTTTATCTGAAGGGACCACCCACCTCCCAGACCTCTCCCCTGCTGGACCACCTTCCTTGGAGACTTCCCCCTATCCTGCCCCCTGCTGCCTACCATTCTATAAATACCCAGCTCAGGCACAGCTAGTGATCACACATCAGACTTATGAAGTGAGACCCTTGGTTTAAACTAAGACAATAAAGTCCCTTTGCATCTTGCATTGGTAGTTCAGACTCAATTACTGGGATAATTCTCTGGGAACTTCAAGAGGGAGTGTAATATCCCAAGCCAGGTATCTATCCACTACTTTGCTGCTTCTTTCTGTACTAAGTAGGTCTACTTAATTGATTTTAAATAACAGAACCTTCCAAAGGGATGAATTTTTTTAAATGACCTTATATCCTGAATGACACAATTGAAAAATACTACAATCCATCATGGCTCAGAAAATGTTCCTTAAAATGTATTCTAATTCTTTTTCAGAATATAGTCAATAGTAGCAAATGGACTAGAAACAAACACAGAACCAATTTAATCCTAAAATGCTTTTCTTGTGATAGCTTTGCTCTTATCTTCTTATTCTGAAACTTCAGAAACAGAATTGACTAAAATGGAACATGTCTGGATCCTATAATTTTCCATTCTCTTTCCAGAAACCAATAGATTTTGATTAAACAATTTCATGGAATTCAAACGCTTCTAAGTATTAGCTCCCTGAGAGAATAAACATTGGGGAGTACTCTAATTATTCTAATTGATTGGATAGCATAAAACCAAAACAACTCTTAAGGCTTGAATATGGAAATTATCTGTTTATCTCTACAATTAGGGATATAATGGTGTCATTGAGGTGTAATCAGAAGCTCAGGCCCCTTCTCAGATATATACCCTCTGGGGAATGCTCATATGTTTAACACATGTGCATTTATTAGAACAAAATAAGCTAAAAGGCATTTTGGCAAGTTACAAAAGAGCAGAAAGGTAAGGTTTTTTAAGAATTAGCACCCACTAAATCCATTAACAGAAAAAAAATAAACACAAGATTTATATAAAGTTTTGTAGGCTCTCCTCAGAATTAGAAGGCACAATTGAGGACATTTGGGCTCATATGTACCTGAAAAGACATCCCCTCCAAAATCTCTCCCAATAAAGGGTCACTAATCTCTGCCTGAAGACTGTCAGTGAAAAGGAATCAAGTCAATGAGTATTCAGCTCCCACTCTATGTTGGATACTAAGCTAAATGCTGGGGATACAAGTGCAAAGAATGAAATAATCTTTGTTCCCAATGAGATCCTACACTGATGGGGGGAGACACATATACACATATATGTACAGAATAAATATAAAGTTAGTAAATACATATTTGTTAACACACACATATATTATATCCCAAAATGTGATTTGTCAATCATAAAATCTACTCCAATAATTATTTTTAAATAATTATTTAATTATTTAATTAAACATTATTTCATCAGTATAGAGGAATCCCAAGGAGAAACACAAATGCACATACATACACATGAGTTGTTAAATGCAAGATAGAGGGCACTAGCTTTTTGGAAGAACAGGAAAAGTTTCACAAAAATGATATTTGAGGTATAACTTGAAGATATCCATTAACCAAACATACTAAACTGTGTTGGGAAACAGCTGATCCTACTTTTGTACAGTTCTTTTGGAAAATTCTCTTTCTACTGAGCTAGAATCTACCTCTCTAAAACTTGTACTACAGGTTTTATCTTTTGAGACCCACTAAAAGAAAATTTCCCTTTATTCCAAAAAGTAGTACTTCTAAAATTTGAAATCAGTTACTCTGTCCCTTCCCACCCCAAATTTTCTCCAGGCTTCTACTAAAATCCAGTTACCTGGATTAATTCTTAGATTTGATAGTCTCTCCTATAGTGTATTTTGGATGATGACACCACTGCAGTTACCCTCCTCTAGGCAGTGTCTTTCTTAAAATATGATATCCAGAGGTAAAACCTATTTTTCAGATACCATTTGATAAAGACTATATTATTTTTCTAGTTCTGAACAAGCTTGTATAAATGATACCCATTTGAACTAAGGAGATGGTGGTAGTGGATAAAAGTTAAAGAGACTTGGTTTCAAGTCCCCCCTTCCCGACATTTATTGGCTATATTATTTAGAGCAAACTGTCTAATCTCTCATTGTCTCCAGCAGTGTCCTACTTTCCCTGACTTCCTTTAAATGCCAGCTAAAATCCAGCCTTTTATAAAGAAACTTTTTCTAATCCCTCTTGAAGTAAGTGTCTTCCTTCTGTTGATTATCTCCAATTTATCCTGGATATTCATTATACATAATTGCTTATGTGTTGTCTCTTCCATTAGATTTTGGGGTCCTAAAGCAGCTTTTATATTTCTTTGCATTCCCAGCTTTTAGCACAGGGCTTGGCAAAGAATAGGAAGAATCAAAGAAAATGCTTTTTAAGCTAAGCAGACAAAATTGGAGGGAACAGAAACCTGTGCCCCTACCTCTTGACCATCCTTATATTTCAAATGAGTTTGTCAGATGGTTGACTGAGTTTTCATTATAACAAATAAAATAGCTTTTATTCATCAATGCTTGTTACTTTGGTGAATGAAAGTAGCATCTTTTTGCTTAAGAGCTTTCCTGAAGGTTCTTTTCTCAAAGTCTACACCAGTGATGGCAAACCTTTCAGAGACCACATGTCATTCCCCACTGCACCCGCAGAGACTGAGTGCCATCCTCCCCGCCCCTGCCACCTTACCCCAGAGAGGGGAGGGAGGAAGCACTCACATTAGGCTGCTAGGAAGAGGAGAGGGGGAAAGGAGGAATGTCCTCAGGTGCAGGTGGAGAAGGGGAGGGTAGTGGCCAAGATCTCTGCTCCCTTCCAGCTTTGCTGCTGGTGAGCTGCCCACCTTACCCCAAGGGGAGGAAGTGCTCCCATTGGTCTGCTGGGCAGAGAGGTGGGCATAGTGAAAAATTGTCATCAGGTATGGTGGAGAGCAGGAAGGGGGAAGGAAGCTCTGCCAGATTCCCTCTGCCTTTCTAACGCAGAGCTCCAGGGAACAACAGTGCATGTGCCCTCACAGAGGGCTCTGCATGCCATCTGTGGCAGGCTTGCCATAGGTTCACCACCACAGTTCTAGATTGTACCTTTCCCTCCTCTCCTGAATAAATAAACAAAATTAACAAAATTATTGAGTGCTTATAAGTGCAAGGTATTTTGCTTACTGATGGAAGAGATACAAAGTTAAAACAGTTTCACAATTATTTTATAAGATCATCAACACCTAAAATGCTCCCCAACTAATTTCCTTACTGCTCTGTTAGTATAACTTGTGCCTTCTCACTTCTGTGTATTATTCTACTTTGGAATACCCTTTTTGCTTGCTTAAAGCTAAGTAGCAACTTGAGCATTCTTTCTCCAACTAATTTTTATAGATGAGAAAACTAAATCCTCAGGGGACAATGACTTATCCAAAGTCACACAAGCACTAATATTTGCATCCAGATTGCCTGATTCTGAATCCTGTTCTCTTTTCACTATACCAAACATTAAGCCCATCACAATATTCATTGAAATTTTCTAGTCCATATGGATGGGAAAAGAGTTATCAATGCATGAAAAGCAAAGTGATAATATACAATTTAAATACTCTTTTAAGATAAGAAATGTAGAATAGATGTCAAAGTGCAGTACATAATTAGTCATCAATAAGGGATGGATTATATAAGCCCATAGCTGTTGAGAAAATGCTCAGGCTGTTAGGATTCCAATTTGATCTGAATCTTGAAGGAATGAAAGAATCAGAGAGGAGGGGAAATGTAATACGTAGCTGGCTTAATGGCATGACATATGAATAAAGGAAAGAAGGTTCAAGGTACACTGAAAGGAAATTCATTAGTCTCAGAAAGACCATTTTTGTGGAATTCCTTGTAGTCATGGAATAGACTGAACAGCTAATTTTCAGAAATTAAAATGTCAGGCTGAATCACTAACATAATTCCACAATACTTTTTCTTATATTACATGTCCTAACTCTGGAGCAACAAAGGATCAAACCTTAGACCCATAGAAGCCTAAGGAACAAAGACATTCCAGATAAGCTTCTGACAACTCCACTGAGTCAATAGCTAGAGGCATAAACAACACTCAAAGGGAAAAATATCCCCAAATCCTAGACTATCAGGGCTGTAAGGCCATACTAATTCTTTTACTTTTTCTTATCCTTTCTTCCTGAATGTTATTCCACTCATATATAATGCATAATAGGTCACCTCCAATGGATTGCTGTTCAATAGATAATCAATATATGGTGAATATCAGCACTGCCTTTGTTCAACAGTAGCTCTCCTCAATAACTCCATTGTCTCCAGATATAATTGCAGCACTTACAAGCCTCACAAAATGTACCTGGACTAGGCAGTACACAATGTTGATTCAAATGGACACTTTTAAGACAAATTCAGTTAAATGGGAGGCAGGGACATTATGAGATTTCTGCTGGAATGGAGCTCATTTTGAGCAGAGTTTCTATAGGGGTTTGGGGGTGCCAGTGCCTTTGCATTCTGATTTAGCCAATTACATTTCATAACTAATTGTTAGGATCAGGTGTTCTTTGATGCTAAAACAAAGCAAGAATGATAAACACTCTAAATATCAGTGTCTTTGGCCAAAGTCTACTTGCCCTGCCTTAGTTAAAGGTCTGTTTATCTCTAATCCAGGAAGAAAAAGAAATTCTGATTTTCAACTCTGGCTCACAAATACAGTTGTATCCTTCCACTCTAATATTTTCTACTATTGTGCTAATGACGAGTGTGATGGAAGATAAGATGGAAAGGTATATTGGAGCCAGGTTGTGGAGAAAGGGTAAGATATATGAGATACAAGAGATCTCATTCAACTGTGACAATACTCTATTTACAAAGAACTGAATAGTTTCAATCTATAAATTGACAAAAGAAAAACTAATTAAGTCTAAAACTAATTAAAGTTGGAATATAATAATCACCCAATCTTTATAAAGATTCAGGGAGGCATACTGAAATAAAAGCATTCCAATACCATTTGATTCTGTTCATTTATCTTGCTGTTGTTTAGCACTGTTTTCAGTTTTTCCTTGACCTTAGTCTCATACAAATATAGACCTAGGTTTACTTGAGATCACTTAAAATAATTGAGAAGGGCATGAACTGGAGCCAACTCTTGATTAAACACAGGGAATGACACTGACACATAAATACATGAAACAAAAAAATCAAAAGACATTTCTATTTGGAATAAGAATGTGTTGTTAATTGATTTAAATAATTCTAATGTACAATTCCTTTTTAAATATTTTTTTCTTTTATGGCTAATATTAAAATTAGCTAAAATTATCTGCATATATTCCAAAGCATGAATGAGAATGGTGGGTGGGAGGAGAAGAAAAAATTCATTATTCAAGATATAAATTCCCATATGTAACAGATTATTTTAATCCTTTTTGGAGTCTGAGAAGAGACAAAGTGCTTAACAGTCATTCTGTAGAGACTGTTAACACTGACATGATGAGAGAAATTGTGAGAAAAGAGAAAAAACCCTAGATAACTTTCTGAAAGAATTTCTTAATTTTTATCTTGTGACTAAAATGAGAATTATTGAGAAGTGACTTTAAATGGTGTCCTGAGAATGATGAATGATGGACTCTTTCCAGTAGAAGAGGAGTAAGGAATTAGAGTGATAGTTAAAGGTGACTTTGTGCCATTTCTTATGAAAGATACATTATAAATAATGATTTGTATGCTTGTGGTTATATAATAAATTGTGTATATAGTAATTTTAATGATTGTTTAAACCTAAAATATTAGTCAGTGTGAATTAAATAAAGAAACATGAGTGGAAGCTTTTGTGAAAAGTTTTTTTTTCTTTTTATTTAATAAATAATATCAATGAGCTGAGAAAGGACTTCAGAGCTCTAGTACTTAATGGAAATATATCAAAACATAACCTTTTCTTGCCTTGAACCCACTTTTAAAAAAGAGAATGAGAATTGGAGAATGTCTCTTGTATAGCTAAAATAAACCAACAAACAAAAACCGAAGAATCACTTTTAATCCATGAGCTTTGCTGGACACCTTTGACTACATAAGCACACCAACAGAATCAATGAGCCAGCACTTGGGGAGCTGCTCCATTCCTCCTCTTTCCAGAGTGTGAGGACATTTTTGCATGCCCCAACCTTCTTTCCAGCCACCCAAAGCAAGCTCCTCCACCCTCAGCCCTCTCCTATAATGTGGGGGCTCACAGATAGCTTGAATTTGCCCTCAGAAAGGTTCGCTAGTGCTACTTTATAGGAGTCACCCAAGTGACGAACAAAGAATGAAAGTAGTATTTATGAATCATCCACAAAATGCCAGACACTGAGCTCAGCACTTTACAAATGTTATCTCATTTGATTCTTCCAAAAGTCATGGGGATTATTAGATGCTAGTATTATCTTCATTTATACTTAAGGAAACTGAGATGAAGGGGAATTATATCCAGGGGAAGGTCAAAAAGATAGGAAGTATCTGACCTCAGATTTTCTTGGTTCTGGGCTTAGCCCTCTATCCATTGCTACCAACTGTATTTTGGTACCTGCAAATTCATATAAATCATTCCAACTTTTCCACATCACCATTCTAAAGACTCTACTTTGTTCCTCTGCATCATCCCCTGCATTCTGAAGATCCTTGCAACTTAAAAGGCTTAAACCTAGACATTTCTTTTGTCCTCTAATTTCTGGCAAGAGGAAACATATGGAGACCATGGCTGGCCCTCTATTTATTACCCCATGCTGTTTCTTATGGCCTCTCAAACTTTTGAAATAAAAGCTTATGATGGATTTCATCTTAACTAACATGGTGGGAATGCTGACATATTTATTTGACAGTGCTATAATATTTCCTTCTGGTGTGAAATGCATTGTAGGTTCCACATGATGATGTTACTGATGTGCTGTTGCTTAACACCCAATGAGCTGGTTCTCTATTTACTCCATAGATAACCATTGGAAATTCAATTTTTATTAGTTACTATTTGCAAGGCACTGAATAAATCACCTGACTCTATAGGCCTTAGTTGCTTCATTTGTAAAATAAAACAGTTTGACAAGATGATCTGTAAGTTCCTTCCAACTCTACAACCCATGATATGTTTTGACTAATCATAGTGGCAGACTATTTGGAAATATAAATGCCACCTCTAAGCAAAGCATTCATCTCTTCTAATCCTATCAGTTCAGTCATGTTGTTTTCCCTATTATTGTAAAAGCACAACTAAATAACGTGCACATTAAAAAAAACTTTTAAGAAAATAATGAAAATAACATTTAAATACTATGCTTTGGGGCGGCCAAGGGAGAGAATTGATAGAGCACCAGGCTCAGAGTTAGGAAGACTTGTGTTCAAAGTCTGACCTCAGAAATTACAAACTACCTGACTCTGGTCAAGTCACTTAACCCTGTTAATCTCAATTTCCTCGTAAAATTAGGGGAGAAGTGTAATGCAAAAGATGCAAGAGAGGCTTTTGCTCTTTCAGGAGGCCAACTGAAAACTTCTGGCAGTTAGAAGCCTTAGAATTCTGAGAGAAGTCAGTTGGTTCCTGAACCTTGAACAGAACGGAAGGACCAACTAGAGCTCTCCTTTGACTTTTGATTTTGCTTTTGGCCTGTGCTTTGTCTCTGGACAATTTGAACCTAGCTGATTTCTCTGGACCTTCTCCATATTATTGCCCTGTTTTCCTGTCCTGTTTTCCTGGGGCTCTGGGAGGCAGGGTGGCTTTTGGGTTTTTAGCGAATAGACTTTATGGGTTTAGTTTTCCCCAATAGGCAAGTAGGACATCCTTGAATTCAAACTATCCCTTCAGTATTCCCTCTACTTTAAAGGCAGCCAAATCTTCCCTGGCTGAGAGAAGCAGGTCTCTTCTCAGTCTAACCCATTCCTGTGACCCTCCCCTATCTTGAGTTTCTCCCTAGCGGCTGTCAGAAACCCCAAACCCCCCTCTCCTTCCTGAACATTAATAAATCCCTTTGTTACCTAATCAAACCTCTGAAGAATCATTGTGTTGAAGAATTAGGCAAGGGTTGAAGGGGAAGGAATTATTCTCTTTTATTTTCTGAGGGAAACTGGAGGCATCCATCTTGGGAGGAAGTAGTTGCCCAACACTTCCTCCTGAATCCCTTCAGTTTCATTGATAGGGAGAAGTCTTGTGATTCCTCCTTTGAGGTCTTGAGAAACTGACAAGAAAGTCCTCAAGTCAGATTCAAACCACTTCTGACTGGCCCTATTCCTTATGTCTATAAAAGTACCTTTCCTGCCTGGAAGGGTTCAGCCTATTACCCCAGTATCCTCTGTCTCTAGCTTGGGTGTCTAGTATGTGCTACCTGCCTCTCCTGAATATCTCACCCTGTATCCTTACCATCGTAATACTGCTTTGTCCATTCCTCCCTAGACTCAGCCATCCCTGTTATTCTTCTCCTATTCCCTCAATCACCTTTACCCCACCGTCACTCATCAAGGGAGAGTGCACCTCCCACTTTAGTGTACCCCATTTTATCCATTACAGAAAAAAAAATGGCAAAGAACTTGATTATCTTTCCCAAGAAAACCGAAAATGGGGCTACAAAAAGTTTGACATGACTGAAACTACTAAACAATGACAATAACTAGCATTTAGGATCCAAATAATGATATTAAGCTGTCACTCATAAATTTACATAATATCAACCACTACAAATACACTCCCCTTTATGAAATACCAATAAATAAGAAATAAAACAAATGCTTGAAAGTGGTGAACTCTCTCTCTTCTAATCTGCTTTTATTTTTTTGTCAGATGTATGCATTCCCAATATGAAAAAGAGTCAGATAAAAGTGATTCCCCAGAGTCCCAGATAGTATTCATTGATCATCATAACATATTAGAGGTGGAAAAAAGCTTAAAGCTAATTTATTTTAGCCCTCTCAGATGATAGCTGAGTAAACAGAGTCCCAGATCAGTTAAATGACTTTTCTAGGGTCAGAGAATTAATTTGGGTTGGAATTTTGATTAGAACAAATTGTTACAGGGAGGGGAAATTATTAAACCAGATCTTCTAAACACAAAGTTTTTCTGCTATAAAGATCAAAACAATTCCAATACCATGGCCACTTTTTTGAGTTCACAATCAGAGGACTTAGGTTCTTATTTAATTTTTACCATATAAACGCCATTTACTTCACTAGAGGAAGGTAAGACTTTTGTGATTTTGTGTCCCTGACACTGACCAAATGTCTTGTTACACAGTAAACACTTAATATGTGTTGTTTCATTCATTCTTTAGGACTCAGTTCTTGTATCTATAAAAAGAAATGGTATTGAATTAGATCCTTAATACTCTATATACTCTTAAATTCATGAAGCTTTGAGCCTTGAGAGAAAAAAGAGAATAGTAATAAAAAAATAGGTGACTAGGAATCAAAAGAGCTAGACTCAAGTCACTTTATCTCCAAAGATGTCATTCTTTCATATGTAAAATAAGGAGTTTGTATTAGATATGATGATCCTAAAAGCCTCTTCCTGTTTAAACATTTTAAAAGTATTATTTCTGTTCAAATGGAAAGTGCTATTTATATTTAGATCTGGGTAGCTGTGAATTTGGGGGGGGTTTATAAACTGTAAAGATTTTATAGCAGAAAAATAACTATATAATATGAATACATTTTAAAATAATGTTGGCTCATTCTAAAAAATATAAGAGCTGGAATTTTGTTTTATGTGTAATAAAAGGCCTTTAAAATACCAGCTCTTGCTGATGGTAGGAAATGAATTCTATGACCATCATGTGCCCTTGAGTCACTCTCTGGCTTCAAGATACTTTTCCAGATCAAGAACAAAAATTGTTATTTTTTCTAAACACTTACCTTCTATCTTAGAATTAATTCTGTGTATTGGTTCTAAGGCAGAAGAGTAGTAAGGACTAGGCAAGTAGGTTAAATGTCTTGCCCATGGTCATACAGCTAGATAGTGTCTGAGGCCACATTTGAATCCAGGAGCTCCAGTCTCTAGGCCTGGATCTCAATCCACTGAGTGACCTAGTTGCCCCCAAGTGCCATCTATTTCCATGGGTAGGGAGACAAGTATTCTGTCCATTCTCTGGTGCTTTTTTCTCTATCATTCTAATATCATTATGTATAAAATTTCAGTCTCCTGTATAACCTCTCTGTAGACAATATGGATGAGATTATTTATCATTACCAGAATAACTTTCACCTCATCATGATAACTCCAGCTTATCCAGAAACTAATCAACTTCTATTGAATGTATTATCATCTCCATCTTGAGATAGGACAATAATAATTCCCTACAAAGAGCCATCTACTTAGTCCATAATATACTATTTTTCCCAGAGCCTGAAATCAATGGTATCCATTACCAGCTAAGCCACATTCAAGATGTGGTTGGATCAGAGCAACCTAGAGGCTAACAGATACCATTCTTCTCTTCTACCATATTTTGCTTTATAAAACTCTTTCTCTTTAGGAGAATATCACAAGATTTGACAAAACTAATTATATTGTGGAGGAAAACAGATTTTACAAAACTTTATAAAATTTTATTACAGTTAATAAAGAGAAATTTGACAAAATAGTGTATTATGGGAAAAATAACCAGATGAAAACAAAAAGATCAGATCATTGTCTTCCTTATTAAATCAATGTAGTGCACTGGAAACCATAACTAAAGAAAAGGACCTCAGGGAAAACTATATACCATATTTTCATTGCCAATGAGGAATTTGAGACCTTCTATTTCCTACTCAGTTAACATTTACTCCTCTTCCAATATCTATCTCTATCTCATGATCTTTATCCTGAGATTCCCGTGCATTGGTCTTCTCAGAAATGCTAAATATTCTTTTGGTAAATAGTAGGTAATTAATGAATGATTTCTTAGTGAATGATTGAATTAGATCATATTTTTCATGACATCATGAAAATTCTTCTATTTCTAATCACTTGGAACTTTTTTTTCCTCATTTGCTAATAATAATGTACCATGTTTGCATTACGTTATCAGTCTTCCCCTAAAACACATTGTTAATTTATTCTCCTGTGCCTGACATATTTTGGGACAAAGAGGAATAAAGGAAAAATGTATTAAGTGCCTGCACTAAACTACTGCAGATATTATTGCATTTGATTCTCACAACAGTTCAAAGAGATATGTTCTATTATTATACCCATTTTTCACTTGAGGAAACTTTGGCAGACAAATTTGCTGAGGGTCATATGCCTAGTAACTGTATGAGATTTGATTTGATTCCTAACTCTAGGCCCAGGGCTTCAGAAGTCTCCACTGTTTCATGATCAATTTAGGGGTTCAACTATTACCTTTACCACCCTCTGGCCCCTCCTCCTTCCAGGTCCAATAAACACATATATTCCATTATTGAATCCTCATGGGAATATGATTACACATAATAGTTTCCCCTTCAACCTAGTTTTTGGAAAGTTTTGCCAACCTTTTTTATATGTCAATGGGTCAGGCTTTACAGCTTTCTCAATGAATTCATTACCCTGTCTTTATTCTCAATTAGGTAATGATTTTTATTGCCTACTGTTTTGACCATTTAACACTGATGGCAAATTAAGAAGGAATCATTTTCCTTAAATTCTTCCCCTAACTGCAGCATCTGAAAGCAACTGTCTCCCAAATCTTAATAAGAAACACAATTTACCCCAATATAAGTTTTAAGAGTATTACAGGTTTTCCCAAAACCAAAGGAAAGAAGTTCTTCAGACCTATTAGGTATATGGTATACATTCTTTCCTATATATACCCCAAGGAAAGCATATTTAATATGTACTGTATTTAGCATGGACCTAAATGATCAAAAATATGTGTATGTATGTCTATGTCTGTGTATACATGCATACACACACAAATGCAATTGCTAGTTCACTGATGTTAACACCATTGGAGTTTTTATTGTATCTGTCAATGTCTTTTTTTTTAATAATTGGGAAGCAGTGGAACAGTGCAATAGAGAAAGTAACTTACAGCAAGTAGATTCATCTTCATTAAATTGGCAGTCTGGTACTCCATCACATAGCAAGAGGGATGGAATGCATTCATTTGTTGAACACTGGAACTCCAGTTCTCTGCAGGGGTGAGGAGGTGACCCAGTAGGGCAATCCAACTCATCAGTTCCATCCTTGCAATCTTCCTGTCCATTACATTTTCTAGACAGCGGCACACATTGGGGTGTGTAAATGCAGGGGAACTGATGAGCCTCACAGAGTGGTGGTAATGTTGTGGCAGGGCCTTGGAAAAGGAGAAAAACAAAGTCATATAAAAGAAAGACAAGCAAACCATTACAATATCCATTATTAAAACATCATAGAATCCTTTGTTTCTTAATCAATTTATGTTATTATGGAAACACAGAGGCAGTCATTAAGAAGACAAAGGCTTAAATCTAGTTTCTGCTATATACTGGCTTTATAGTCTTCAATAAATCATTTAACCTCATAGTGCCTCAAGTAACAGGCACCTCTTTAAGACTTTAAATTAACCTGCTAATCTGCATGGGTAGAGGGAGTTTCCTCATTAGGATTTCTTGATGCTAATGAAATGATAAGTTCAGTTTAAACAAAGGGAGAGAAAAATGATCCCTCTAAGAATATTGTTGATTGTACATATTCTATTTTTGGTGTCTAATGATGATAACTGAGAAATTCAGATTTATTTTTTAAAGCATAAGTACCATTAAAAAAAACAAAAAGACTCTGATTCTAATCCTGACTCTATCTTTTGCCTTTGTCACCAGAAGCAAGGTACTTAAATTCTCCAGACCTATATTTTATTTGTAAAACGAGGGGTTGACAAAAATGATTTCTAATATCCTTCTATCTCTAAATCTATGAACCTATCAACTTTTGGTATTTGGGAATTATCCCTGGAATAGGTTTTTCAAGTCTATAAAAGTACTGTCTGAGAGTGAAGGTGATGCCTTCCCCCTTCCCCGCCCCCAGGCATCTATAGAATGATTTGGTAAGTCAGTGTCACAACACTAAATGGAAACTAAATAGTTTGACATGAATTGTGTGGTTTCCAAGGTGTCTGATTCAACTTCCAGGAGGATAGGCTCTTACAAAGTCTTTCATAAGGTTGGACCACCACACCATTTGCATGAATATGATTTTGTCACCTTGTATGTTGCCCGTTGGATTTGGACGATTTATTATGAATTCACTTCTAATTTGCACAATAGAAAAAGTGATGACTAATCTGCCCAGGAACAGAACAATCTGTTAATCACTTTTGGTCATGTGAGCAAAGCCATTTTACATATTAAACAGTGGTATTGAGATGGATGTTGCTACATGGATTGGTCTGCCTGAAAGTCACAATTCCAATTGTTTTCTGATTTTCTTGTTCATAAATGAACACAACTTGCTTACTGATTTGATATTAGTGGTGCCATTGGTATGGGTAAGGGAGAGGTAACACAGCAAACCAAGGTAATATACTTGAGAATATTCTTCAATAATTATATTTCTGAATTACATTAAAAATAAGAATATAATTTTGACTTTTATGTACCCAGATCTTGTAGTTAACTCTCATGAAGATGTCAATCTTTACATCTACTTCTATATCTGTCAATCCATATCTATATCTATATCTATGTCTATGTCCACCCAATATCTATAATGTGCTTTGGATTCTTGGTAGCCATAATAGTGGTTATAGATTTTCATTAATGCATCCAGACTCTCTTGTCTTATAAAATGAAAGAAGAATCATAGAATCTCACATTTGAAAAAGATCTCAAGGGCTATGTAGCTCAAACTGTGTCTGAACAAGAATTTCCCTGACAGTATAAATGGGGATCTGGCTTGAAAATCTCTAGTGAGATCACTTCTGCTTATGGTATCCAAGATGGCAGAGTAAGGAACATTAAAAATCAACCCCAAGCCCCCCCCTCTTTTTCTCTCTCTCAGAAACAACTCCTCAAAACAAATTTTGGAGTGGCATAACCAATCAAATACAGTGAAGCAGAGTTCCTACCAAAAAACATTTCGTAAAAGAATAGCAGGAAGGAACCATCATCTTATTGGGGCCAGAGGAGAAAGCAGTAGAAATGGCAGCATGAGGAATAATCCAGCAAGTGCTGAAGAGCATGAGGAACAGTTTTATGCAAGCACATTTTGAAGAGCTTGAGGAATGGCCAATATATGCACAGCCTGAAGGGCTTAAGAAACAGGAAGCAAATCCTGAGGAATTTGAGGACTGGCTAAGTGTGAGCATCCTTCAGTGCAGACATACCTCAGTGGAAGAATCAAAATCAATGTTCACAACACCAGGAGAAGCTGGTAGCTAAAGTGTAGAATCCACCTAAATCTCTATGTGGCACTCAGAAAAAACCAGGGATGGTACTCCTTGCACCTCAGAAATGGAGCTGAACTTCAACATATAGGCAAGTTAACAAAAAACATCCCCCTAAAATGAGCAAAAAACAAAGAATAAATCTGATCCTCGAAAACTATTTCAGCAACAGAGAAGACTAAAATGCGAGCTCAGAAGAGTGCAGCAGTGACAAAATCAAAGTGTGTGAAGTCTCAAAGGCAAATATGAAATGATACCAGGTCCAAATTAACTCCTAGAACTCCTTACTCTATTTAGAATAGGTACAAAGCAGAAATAACATCCACACTCAGCTATAGAAACCAATCTTACCTTGCAGTAAAGTAAGAGAGTGGGAATAAGAAAGGGGGGACAGATAAAAGGGAAGGTGAACTCAGAGAGTCTGTAGTCAAAAGCAAAAACATATGTGAAGAGAGAAAGGCTTAAAGTAGAGGAAGAGAATAGAAAAAACAAACTGGAGGGAAAGTTAGTAATCATCACGGTGAAAGTGAATAGGAGGAACTCACACACAAACAGAAGAGGATAGAAGAAGGACTTAAAAACCAGAATACCACAATATGCTTTCTAAAAGAAACATTTAATTCAGGGAAGAAAAAAAAACTCAGAGAGGAAAGATAAAAGGATGGAACAGAGATTTATTTTCCTGTCTGATTTTTTTTTATTTCCTTTTTTTTAGGAAGCTTTTTTCTTCAGTGAGTTCTTCTAAGCTATTGACTTTTCAATCATTTTATTTTCTTATTTTTCTTCTAAGACACTCTTTTTCTTAGTTCTTCCAGACTATTTGGTGCCTGATAACCTTTCACATTTGCCTTTTAGGCTTCATGTAGTACCCTTTTGTCATTTTGGTCCTCTTCTGAACTTGCATTTTTTTTCTTCTTGGTTGCTAAAATAACTTTCTAGGGTCAAATGTTTTCTTTGTTAATTTTTTTTTCTTTGTCGCCTTGCCTATATGGTGAAGTTCAACTCTACTTCTAGGATGAAGGGAATACAGTCCATGGGTGCCATATGCCCTAGATTTAGCTGGATTCTACTCCTCAGCTTCTGGCTCTCCCTCCTGTTTGTTGTCAGTTCCAGGGTTGTTCCTGTTGCTGAGAGATCTCCTGGGTGTGCTTTTGACAGGTTACTCTAAGATCCTCAGCATGTGCTTGCACCAGGCTAGTTATCACGCTGCTGGTTTCACTGCTCTCCTCTTTTACTCCAGTGAAATGGGTCATTCCTGCTGTCCCTCTATATTTTCTTTGGCTGAGACCCTGTTCAATGTGTCTTTTGTTGGTTATGCTGCTCCAAATATTTTTTTGAGGCTTTCTGTTACTTTTGTGGATTTTTAGAGGTGGTTTAGGAGACCTCCAGAAATTCCTTACTCTACCATCTTGGATTAAAGGAAGAAGTGGAATCTATTTTGCATGAGCTAAAGGTAAAAAAGCAAGGATAGCAATTATGATCTCAGAAAAAGGAAAAATTGATCTACTTAAAAGATATAAGGAGGGGAACTGAATCTTGATCAAAGGTAGAAAATGAAGTAATATTAATATTAAACATATATGTACCAGAAACACAGTATCCAAATTCCTAAAGGAGAAGTTACACAAGTTGCAAGAGGAAATAGACAATAAAAGCATATTAGCTGGAGACATTAACCTTCCCTGCTCAGAATTAGATAAATCAAACCAAAAAAAAAAATAAACAAGAAATTTAGGAAATGAATATAATATTGGAAAAGTTAGACTTGATAAACCTCTGGAGAAAACTGAATGAAAATAGGATGTAATACCTTTTATTCAGCAGTACATGGCACTATTACAAAAACTGACTATAATAGAACATAGGCTCGCAACAAAATGCAGAAAAGTAGAAATATTAAATTAATCCTTTTCAGACCACAAAGCAATGAAAGTTATACTCAACAAAGTGTTGCAGGAAAAAAGAATGAAAATTAATAGGAAACTAAATAATCTTATCCTGAAGAATTAATTGGTCAAAAAACAAAGCATAGAAACAACTAACAATTTTACCAAAAAGAATGACAAGGACACGACATACCAACATTTTTGATATGTAGCAAAAAAAAAAAGTACTTAGGAAAAAATTTGTATCTCTAAAATCTTCTGCCAATAAAAAAGAGAAGGAGCAGATCAATTAATTATGTATGTAACTTAAAAAAAACCTAGAAAAAGAACAAATTAAAAATTCCCATTTAGTGGGGGCATCTGGGAAATGGGACATTCTGCATTGAAATTTAGAGTCAGAAATTTCCTAGATGTGTGACCCTGGGTGAGTCATATAACACCCACTCTCCAGCCCTTGCTGTTTATCTACAACTTAGAATTGATGCAAAGTATCAATTCTAAGACAAAAGGTAAAGTTTTTTATTTTTTAATCCCCAATTAAATATCAAACTAGAAATTGTGAGAATAAAAGGAGAAATTAATGAAATTGAAAGTAAGAAGACAATTGAACTAATAAATAAGATAAGGAGCTGGTTTTCTGGGAGGAAAAGTAAAACAGATAAACCACTGGTTAATTTGATTTAAAAAAAAAGAAGAAGAAAACCAAATTACCAGTATTGAAAATGAAATGGGAGAATTCACAACCAAAGCAGAGGAAATTAAAACAATTGTTAGAAGTTATTTTGTTCAATTGTATGCAATAAAATCTGACAATCTAAGTGAAACTGATGAATATTTTAATATATATATATACATATCTATATATTGCCTAGCTTAACAGAAGAGAAAATAAGATCCCTAAAAAAATCTCTTCTTAGAAAAACATATGGAACAAATTATTAATGAATTCCCCAAGATAAAAGCGTCAGGGTCATATGGATTTACAAGTGAATTCTATCAAATATTTAAAGAAAAATGAATTCCAATTCTATATAAAATATTTGGAAAAATAGCTGAAGAAAAAAATTCTTCAAATGTACTTTACAACATAAATATAGTATTGATGTGTAAATGAAAAAAAGAAAAAAAACAGAGAAAGAAAAATATAGATTAGTTTTTGCAATGAATACTGATGAAAAATTTAAACAAAATACTAGAAAGGTGAATATAGCAATATATTACAAAGATAATACACTACATCAAAGTGGATTTTATACCAGGAATTCAGGGACGGTTCAACATTATGAGAGCCATTGGTATAAATGACTATATCAATGATAAATTGACACAAACCATATTATCTTAATAGATGCAGAAAAAGCTTTTGACAAAATTCAATACTTATTCCTATTAAAAATACTAGAGAGCACTGGAATAAATGGAACATACCTGAAAATGATAAATATCTAAAATAATCAGTAAGCATATTGTATGATAGAGATAAACTACAAATTTTCTCAGTAAGATCAGAGGCAAATCAAGGATGACCATTATCACGAATACTATTCAATATTATACTAGAAATGCTAACTATAGCAATAAGAAAAGAAGAAATTGAATTAAGTAGAACAGGCAATAATGAAATAAAACTATCACTCTTTGCAGATTATATGATGGTATCCTTAAGAAATTCTTAGAGAATTAACCAAAAAACTAATTAAAACAATTAAAATTTTAGAAAAGTTTCAGGATATGAAAGAAACTAACACTAATCATTTGCATTTCTCTGTAATATAATTAACATCTAATAGCAAGAGATAAAAAGAAAAAATCATACTTAAAATAATTGTAGACAATATAAACTAACCTGGAATTCTACCTGCCAAGCTGAACCTACGAACTATACTATCACAACTGCAAAATACTTTTCAGACAAATAATATTTCATCTAAAGAACTGGAAATATATTAATCACTTGTGAATACGCTCAGCCAATATAATAAAATGGCAATTCTACCTAAGTTAATTTACTTATTCAGTGCCACCCCAATCAAACTACCCAAAAATATTTTATCAAGCCAGAAAAAATAATAAAATTCACCTGGAAGAAAGAAATTAAAGAATGTCAAGGGAATTAATGAAAAAATATGAAGGAAGTGGGCTTAAATATATCAGATCTCAAACTGTATTATAAAGTGTCAGCAATAAAAACAACCAGATGCTGGCTAAGAAATAAAGTAATAGATCAATGAAATAGATTAGGCTTCAACATACAGTAGTTAATGATCCTAGTGTCCTAATATTTGACAAAGCCCAAAATACAAGCTTTTGGAAGAAGACTTCAAGGTATTTGACAGAAACTGCTGGGAAAAGTAGAAAACTGTGGCAGAAACTAAAACAAAAACTAAAATATATCAAGGTACAATCAAATGGCTATGATTTAGAAATAAAGGGTAATATTACAAAAAATTAGAAAAAAATAGAATAGTTTACCTATTAGAACTATGTATATGGCAAGAATTTCAGTCCAAACAAGATATAGATATGGTTATGAGATATAAAATAGTTAATTTTCCAATACATTAAATTAAAATGATTTTTCACAAACAAAATCAGGGAAACCAAGATTATTAGAAGGGAAACATCAACCTGAGGGAACATTATTATAGCAAATGTCTCTGACAAAGACTTCATTTCTCTGATATAGAGAAAACTGAATCAAATTTATAAAAACACAAAGCATTCCCTAATTTATAAGTGGTGAAAGAATATGAATAGACAATTCTCACATGAAATTAAAACTATCTTTACTCATATGAAAAAAAATGCTACATCATTATTAATTGGAGAAATACAAAGTAAAACATCTTGAATGTGCCAACTCAAATCTATCAGACTGGCTAATGTGACAAAAAAGGAAAAGAATAAATTTTGAAAGTGATGTGACAAAATTGGATTTTTGTCCCCAAAGCTGGGCTCTTTGGGTTTATCATACACTGTCTTGCTGACATCACTTACCCCAAGTCTATTCCACTGATCCTCCCTACTGTCTCTTAGCCAGTACCATATCGTTTTGATGACCACGGCTTTATAGTATAGTTTAATATCTGGTACTGCTAGGTCCCCTACCTTCACATTTTTTTTCATTATTTCCCTTGATATTCTTGATCTTTTGTTCTTCCAAATGAACTTTGTTTTAGTTTTTTCTAATTCAGTAAAAAAAATTTGGTAGTTTGATAGGTAGGGCACTAAATAGGTAAATTAATTTGGGTAGAATGGTCATTTTTATAATGTTAGCTCGTCCTACCCATGAGCAATCAATGTTTTCCCAATTGTTTAGATCTAGTTTTAATTGTTTGGAAAGTGTTTTGTAGTTGTGTTCGTAGAATTCCTGTGTTTCTTTTGGTAGATAGATTCCTAAGTATTTTATATTGTCTAGGGTGATTTTAAATGGTGTTTCTCTTTCTACCTCTTGCTATTATGATGTGTTGGAAATATATAGAAATGCTGATGATTTATGTGCATTCATTTTGCATCCTGCAACTTTGCTAAAGTTGTTGATTATTTCTATTAGCTTTTTAGTTGATTCTCTAGGATTTTTTAAGTAGACCATCATATCATCTGCAGAGTGATAGCTTAGTCTCCTCATTGCCTATTTTAATACCATCAATTTCTTTTTCTTCTCTAATTGCTACTGCTAGTGTTTCTAGTACAATGTTAAATAATAGAGGATATAATGGGCATCCTTGTTTCACTCCTGATCTTATTGGGAAGGCTTCTAATCTATCCCCATTGCATATGATGCTTGTTAATGGTTTTAGATATATACTGTTTATTATTTTTAGGAAAGGTCCTTCTATTCCTACACTTTCCAGTGTTTTCAATAGGAATGGATGATGCATTTTCTCAAAGGCTTTTTCAGCATCTATTGAGATAATCATGTGGTTTTTGTTGGCTTGTTTGTTGATATTGTCAATTATGTGAATGGTTTTCCTGATGTTGAACCATCCTTTCATTCCTGGTATAAATCACACATGATCATAATGAAAAACTTTCGTGATCACTTGCTAGAGTCTCTTTGCTAGTATTCTGTTTTAAGATTTTTTTCATCTATGTTCATTAAGGAACTTGGTCTATAGTTTTCTTTCTCTGTTTTTGGTCTACCTGGCTTTGTGATCACTACCATATTTGTATCATAAAAGGAGTTTGGTAGAACTCCTTCTTTGCTTTTTATGTCACATAGTTTGTATAGTATTGGAATTGGTTGTTCTTTGAAGGTTTGATAGAATTCACTTGTGAAGCCATCTGGTCCCAGGGATTTTTTCTTAGGAGGTTCTTTGATGGCTTGTTCAATTTCTTTTTCTTATGTGGGATTATTTAAGCATTCTGTTTCTTCTACTGTTAATCTAAACAATTTATATTTTTGTAAATACATATCCATCTCACCTAGATTGTTATATTTATTGCCATATAATTAGGCAAAATAGTTTTTAATGATCGCCTTGATTTCCTATTCATTGGAGGTGAGGTCTCCCTTTTCATCTTTGATACTGATGATTTGGTTTTCTTCTTTCCTTTTTGCATTAGATTGACCAGTACTTTGTCAATTTTGTTTGTTTTTTCAAAGTACCAGCTTCTAGTCTCATTTATTAATTTAATAGTTCTTTTACTTTCAATTTTATTGATTTCTCCTTTAATTTTTATAATCTCTAATTTGG
Organism: Gracilinanus agilis; assembly: GCF_016433145.1. Lineage (NCBI taxonomy): Eukaryota > Metazoa > Chordata > Mammalia > Didelphimorphia > Didelphidae > Gracilinanus > Gracilinanus agilis. The sequence continues at coordinate 60,241,051 of NC_058134.1, read as the reverse complement.
TCTTTAGCTGGGGATTTTTAATTTGTTCCCTTTCTAGTTTTTTTAATTTGCATGCCCAGTTCATTGATCTTTGCCTTCCTTGATTTGTTAATACATGTATTCAACGATATACATTTCCCCCTGAGTACTGTCTTAGCTGCATCCCACAGAGTTTGGTAGGATGTCTCATCGTTGTCATTCTCTTCAATGAAATTATTTATTGTTTCTATGATTTCTTCTTTAACTAACTGGTTTTTGAGAATCATATTATTTAATTTCCAATTAGTTTTTGATTTGCCTGTCCATGTGCCCTTACTAATTATTATTTGTATTGCATTATGATCTGAGAAGGTTACATTTATTATTTCTGCTCTTTTGCATTTGTTTCCAATGTTTCTATGCTCTATTACATGGTAAATCTTTGTGAATGTACCATGTGCACCTGAAAAGAAGATGATTTGGGTAGCTTTCTCAATTCACCTTGTCAAATATGCTACAGTGGATATACTTTTTGTGTTTAGGTTGGATTGCATGGCTGCTGATGTCTTTTTCAGTCTCAAATTCTGTGATTCATTGTGGCAGTTGCCAATATGCATTGATAGAAAGAGTTTCCAAACCTTCAGTTTCCTAAGTCAATGGAATCATAGTTTGGCATCCCTTGGCAACTTTCTCCCCCTATCGCAACAGCTCAAACTTGTACTATCTTCTCTGAATTTGTTGTCAAGAAAGTATCTTGCAAACCCTTGTATACCATATAAATATAAATTGTAATAAAAACTTTGCTAAAAAAAGTGATGTGACAAATTTGGTAGCATAATTCATTTTTGGTGGAGCTGTGTACTGATACAGCCATGCTGGAGAAAAATTTGGAACTACAACCAAAGGGCTAAAAAACTGTGTATACCCTTTGGCCTAGCAATATCTCTAGTAGTTCTGTATTCCAGAGATCGAAAATAGGCAAAAAAGACTAATCTGTAACAAAATATTTATAACGACTTTCTTTGTGTTGGCAAAGAACTAGAAAATTAAGGGATTTCCATCAATTAGGGAATGGCTGATCAAGTTGTAATACATGATTGTAATGGAATATTATTCCATAAGAAATAATAAACAAAATTATCACTAAAAAACTGCAAAGTCTTATATGATATGATAAAAAGTGAAGTGAGCAAAACCAGGAGAATGCTGTACATAGTAACAGCAATGAAGAATGATGATTAACTCTGAGTGACTTAACTATTATTAGCAGTGCTAGGATTCAAGACAACTCCAAGGGATTCATGATGAAAAATGCTACCCACTGCCATAGAAGCAACTGAGAGTCTGAATGCAGACTGAAACATATCATTCATTCTCCACTTCAATTCCTCCATGATTTTTTCTGTAATGTGTATTTTCTGTCACAAAATGATGAATATGGAAATCTATATTGTATGATAACATTTGTATGGAATATTATTTTACTTGTTGTCTTGAGGAGGTTGGAGAATGGGAGGGATGAAGAGACCATATATCATGAAATATCAGAAAACAATTACTAAAAATTATCTTAAAAAATTAAAATAAAAGAAGAAACTAATTTTAAAAACCCCTAGTGAAATGAAATCCATTACCACCTAAGGCAACCCATTGTAGTTATGCAGATTTCAAACTGTTGAAAAGAAAATATTTCCTTGCATAAAGACTGTTGTTTTCCCTATCAAAAGTCAACTATTGTTCCAAATTCTATGCACTATAAGCTACTTGAAACAAATTCAATCCAAATTTCACATGAGAACTCTTCCAAGTACTTGAAGAAAGCCACTATGCTACCACAAGGTCTTCTCTTCTTCAAGTTAAACATCCCTATTTTTTCAATTAATCTTCATATGTTCTAATCTAAAGTGGCTTTTTTTTCTTTCATTCTGGTCTCCTTCCTACACAAAGGAAGTTTAACAAGGACAAAAGTACAATTAAGTCAAATCATGCATTTGCTGAATTTGACGAGCCCATGGCCAGACAACACAGTCAAATTAAATGTCTTGCTTGGAGAATGAACTCAATATCTAGGTGCCTTTAGCAACATGCTACTATCAACTGGATGAATCACTATTGACATATTGATATGCAAATATAGGATTCTAGAATATATACATATATTATTATTTTTCATTTAACCTTGGCAAATAAATTATACTTTCAGTTTAAGTCTCAATAATTATTTTATGTGTGACTATTAACTGGTTCTAACTACTTAATCCTACCATTTTATTTCCACTTGTGAGACAGATGTGAATGTGTATATGAATATATGTGCATTTCTAATGTCATGTTTTAAAATTCTCCTAGATAAGTATGAATTAAATTTCTATACACATTAATAATAGTTAACGTTTATATTGAGTCTACTATGGGGCAAGCACCATGGTAAGAGTTTTACAAATCTCACCTCATTTGAAGAGCACACCAAAGGTTAAACAGACTTAACAGACTTTATCCACAGAATATTTTAATTCCCATCTATAGCAGGAAATGAAAATGGAAGACCTGAGTCACCTTAGTATAGTCCTCTATTTGCTGGGCTTAAAATATTAAACTTTTGCTAATAACAGAGGAGAAGCAATTTTGTCTGCTTCAACTAAATCATAGACAATTTAAAAATTTGTTAAGGAATAAAAATAACTATCAGATGGTATGTTACTTTAATATTGCTCCACAACTATTTTTCTCTTACAAAGGATCTCATAAAATGGAATGACTTCTGTTTTGGGGGACCCGTTTTGGAGAACTACATCATGAAATTTCTAAATACGAATTTCGAATCCAAGTACTGCCACTGCTACCATGCTGCCACAAGTTCTTTTTTCCTTTAAGTTAAACATCTCTATTCCCTTCAATTAGTCTTCATATCCTAATCTAAAGGAGTTTTGTTGTTTTTTTCCCATTCTGGTTTCCTTCCTCTGAGTGTTCTTCAGGTTATTAATGTTCTTCCTTAAATTTGTGGATATAAAACATATAGAAATCCAAATCAAACTAAAATTTAAAGACTTCCAGGAAGAGAAATGCTATAGCTTTCCTTCGCTGAATATTCTTAATAATTCAATCATATATTTGAGGAAGGCCTTTTCTTTTATCTAACAAGAGCATTCAATATAAGACTGTGTCCCCTTGTTTTTCACACATCAAGATTAAGAACAACTGGCAAATATCCTCCTTGTTCTGCTCTTTACATATATGAATGTTACCCAGCCTTCTTTGTTAGAGTCTAAATTATCAATTCCTTTGATATTACTCAGGACCTGTTCTTCATCCTTTACACCAGTGATGGGCAAACTTTTTAAAGAGGGGGCCAAAGGTAAGGAAATGCTCATCTGTCAGTCTGTTTCTAAGGCAACTCTTTTGAAGTTTCATTGTATTGTATCCTACTCATTGTATTTGTCAGATTAGGAATAATGTCATGCAGCCAGATAGAACATTTCAGGGGGCCACATCTGGTCTTTAGGCTGTAATTTGCTCATTACTGCTTTACACTATTTTTGTTGCTTTTACTTGTTCCCCACCGAATTTTTCCACATTTTTAAAGATGCAGAAACTAGGATGGTAATGATACTGTAATAATATCAAATTATTGAAAAGTGAAATGGCCTAACCATTCACCCTCTCTTGTATTCCATACATGTGCTAATACATTTGTGCCAGTTCATTCAGAATAGAGATAGAAGACAAAAAAAGTGAAAGAGGGATAAAGAAAGACAGACACATGGATATACAGAGAATTATTATTAAGTATTTGCTATGGGTCAAAAGGCAGCTGTGGTTCAGTGATTAAGAGTACTGGCTTTGTAGTCAGGAATAACTGAGTTCAAATCCAGCCACAGACCCTTCCTAGATGTATGACCCTGAGCAAATCACTTAACTTCTGATTTCCTAATAAAAGATACACTGGATTCATTGTATTCACTGGAGAATGAAAGGGCAAGCCATTATAGTATCCTTCCTAAGAAAATTCTATGGATAGCTAATCAGGTCATGAAAAGTTGGGACATGACTGAAATTTACCATCATCAGAGAAAAGTCTAAGTATATGCAGCATTGATGCTCCAATGTCTGGCATCTTTAGGAGCAGAGTAGAAGACCTTCTCATGTGAAAACAAAGGTAGGTTATGATAAAGCTTGGAAAGAGGCTGATAGCTTTGCAGGCATTTTTTATCCTCTTTACATTATTCTCTTCTCCTTCTCCTACTCCTTCCCTCAAGTTCTTGTTTTATTATTCCTTATTATCTTCTTCCTCCTCCACTTTCATACTTTTCTTCCTTTCTTCAACTCTCATTACAGATTTTCTCCCTTCTGTGTTCTCATATGAGTTTGGGCCTCACAACCAAAGTGCATCTTGGTGGTTAGAAATACTGATCTACATCTGGCAACAGCAAAGGTATTTAATGAATGACAATTATTGCTGTGAAAACATTTTATCTCTGTTTACTCCAAAATGGGTTTCTTATGTTTTATGTTAGCTTAAGTAACCAGGATTCTCTAAAAGCCCAACTTTGCCTTAGCCTTTAAGATAAATCTTCAATCTAAGCCAGGAAAACATTTTCTAGAATCTGTGATCATTAAAAAATGCTTTGATGATTGTATTTCAAGAGAATTGGTTTCCTTTGTAATCCAATGTATTTTATATTATGCATTTAAACCCACTATTTTAAGTAAAGAATAAGTCTTATGAGAAAACCAAAGGCATTTCTGACCCAAAAAACATATGAAATTATAGTATGAATGCACCTTAGGGCTTCCAGTAAGAAAATCTGACTTTCTGTACCAGCTGTAACATTTACCATTTATGTGATTTAAGGCAATTTGTTTAATCACTTTGAGGTTCAATTTCTTCAGATGCTTTAAAATGGAGTTGATACAACAATCAAGCTCACAGGATTGTTGGGAGGATCAAAGGAGATAATATATGAATGTAAATTATTTTGGAGAAATAATGTCACAAAGACTAAAACTAAGACTGAGTAGGAATGTAAGTTATTCATGACAAGAAGAGTTATTTTTATCTATAGAAGAGAATAGAGGAGGATCAAAGAGGAGAAAAGTTTACTGATTGAAGTGGATGGGCTGATTGACAGAGAGATGGAAAAACTACTTTTCTTTTTTGAATTTGGTAATTTACCAAATGCCAGATTCAATAGGCAGACCTTAATGCAGATTTAGAACTAGAGAAAACATCAGAGGCCAACTAGTTCTAACATCTCATTTTATAGATGAAGGAAACAGGTGCATAGTCATGGGTTTGTTAGGAATTCTATTTGCTTGAGTAATCCATCATTAAGTTTTAGTGTAAACATTTGCACAATTGTACCTCAGAAATTGGCCATTTCATTCAGAATTTATTATTTTGCAAATTTTCTAGACTTGAGAAGACATTAATAGGCTAGATAAAACTTAAAAATATATGCATAGGGGGCAGCTGGGTAGCTCAGTGGATTGAGAATCAGGCCTAGAGACGGGAGGTCCTAGGTTCAAATCCAGCCTCAGATACTTCCCAGCTGTGTGACCCTGGGCAAGTTACTTGACCCCCATTGCCCACCCTTACTACTCTTCCACCTAGGAGCCAATACAGAGAAGTTAAGAGTTTAAAAAATTTAAAAAATAAATTAAAAAATATATGCATACACTTTCTTTTAGAGAGCCAGGTTATTAAACATTTAACAGCACACTACTCACTACATTGCTCTATAAACATTCTTATCAGTCATGCAGCAGTAGGTTCAAGGAATGGGCCAGACTAGAGACTGGTGACTATAGGCTAACAACAATAATAATGATGATGCTAAGTTGAACAATTGTAAGGATAATAATCTGAATTTCTAGTGTTTTAAGAATGAAGAGTGCTTTAAAATCCATTATATCTAATTGAGTATAGCAATATCTCTACTGATAAGAATTATGTAGCTTGCTGAAAGTCATCTAAGTAATAACTAATAGAACATGACTTTAAATCCAGATCATCTGAATCCAAATTCAGAACTCAGTTATATCATTACGAGAAGGCTGTTGGGTGCTTTCCCCCTCAATGAATGTGGGGTTAAACAAACAAAACAAAAAACACAACGCTGAATTTCTATCTTAATTGAATTTTGTAAACAATATCATTTTATTTGTGTGACGTTTGGATTTTTTCTCCTTCATTTTCACATAGAACTTAGGAAGAAAAGTAATTGTTTCACTAAAGAAGCAACCCTTTTGGGACAGTCTGAAATAAGAGTTCATTAGAACTCTTGATTAAATGGCATTTTCTATTTACCCAATATGTCAAACAAAAATGCTATTACTGCAGTTTCTGGGCATCATTTCATCATTCTTATATTGTGCTGTAAAGAATGGCACCCCATCCCAAACACTGACTGTTTTTCTCTTTTTCCATAGGATGCCATATACCTTTCTTCATCCAAGCATGAAGAACATTTGGAATCTCTTTATCAAAGAAATAAAAATGATTATTTTATTATATTAACTTATAATGAAATTCAATGAAACATTTTCATGAATTTCATATAAATTGAAAAATTAGCTAATAATCCTGAAGATACAGTGAATGATACATTTATCTTTATGAATAATATGTTTAATACAAACAAAACTGATCTCGTTTCAAAATGGAAAAATATGAGAAAATTCAGATTTTAAAACCCAAAATTAAGATAAAAGTATATTCAAAAACAAATATTGTTCTTTTGACTATATTGTGAGGTGTTCAAAGGATAACTTTTTAATTCTTTTAGAAGCAAGCACATGAATATGCCTAAGCATATTCATGACTCTTCTGAGTGTAGAGCCAAGATGGAGGAATAACTAGAGTGGCAGCTCTGTTTCACCATGAAAATCCTCTCCAACCAAGAATACAATATCCTCACAAAATGAATACATCAGTGGAAGAACCAATAAGGAGAAAATAAAACAACCTTCAAGAAAAGAAAAACCCAAAAGTTAGACAGAAACCATCTGGACAACTGATGAGAGAGGGGAGTATAGCTAGCAGGAGGCTATAGCAGGGAGTGAAGAGAGAGCAAATCACAATCCCTCTCCCACACCCCTCATCTGCTATAGCAGGTTCTGAACTTAAGCTCTAGCTAACATTGAGACCCTGAGATCTTGCCTGAGCAAATAGAGTTCCAAGACAACTCAAACCCCTTGAAATTCCAAACCTGTGGGGAAGTTTGGAGTTTCAGCCCAGGGCAATCTGTGTTGAAAGAGACTGATCTGTGTAGTTCCAGAGAGAAGCCAAGAATCTCTGTTGAAGCTCAGGAGGAGGACATAATCCAAAATTTGGGGTGAGGACATAGTTCTCAGGGGGAGCCCCCAACCCTGCATCTTTTTGCCCAAAACTAAGGGTGGATCTTCAGGACAGGGCAATCAAGGGTGTGCCTGATTGAATCAAGAATACATTTGGGACCAAAAACATGAGCCTAAACCTTGGGCTAGAGTTTAATCATCCCCTGACATGACCAAGTTCAGAGTGAGAACAAAAGATTATACCCAAGCCTGAGGAAAGTCTTTAAGCTCTCAGCATGTCATGGGTCAATTGAATCAGCAATGAGAGGGGCTCTCAACACTCAGACCATCTGGTAAACTAGTCACAACCCAGAAAATAAGCTGAAAATAATATCAAGGAAAGACTGAAGTTTAAGAGGGTACCCTAACTTCCCAGAAAACAGAACCTACCTATTACTAGATAGGAAAAATGAGCAAACAACAAAAAACACCTAACTCTAAGGAATTTTTATGGAGACAAAGAGCAAGGTACAGACACAGAATGAGACAGTGAAAGCAAAGGAAATGTACATAAAGCCCAAAAGAAAAATGTGGATTGGACACAGTCTGGAAGACCTCAAAAAAGACTTCAAAAAATAATTGAGAGGCAAAGGAAAAGTGGAAAGAGACATGAAATAGATGCAAGGAGAAAGGAAAGCAATGCAAGAAGAAATTGCCCAAATGAAAAAGGAGAATGAAAAAATGACAGATGAAAAATAGACCTTGAAAATAAAAAGTGATCATCAAGGAGCTAATTATTTCATGAGAGATCAAGAAAAAATAAAACAATCAAAATAATGAAAAAATAGAGGAAAACATGAAATATCTTCTTGAAAAAACAGCTGCCCTAGAAAATAGATCTAAGATGATTTGAGAATTATTGTACTTCCTGAAAGACATGATAAAGAAAAAAACCTTGGACATCACACTACAAGAAATTATCAAAGAAAAATGCCCCCGAGATCCTTGAATAAGAAAATGAAATTGAAATTGAAAGCACAAATCACCTCCAGAAAGAAATACTTAAATTACAACTTCCAGGAATATAAAAGCTAAATTCAAGAGCCACCAAGCCAAGGAAATAATACTTCAAGCAGCCAGAAAGAAAAACCTCAAATACCATGGAGCTACAATCAGGATCACACAGGACCTTTTGGCTTCTACATTAAAGGATCAAAAGGCATGTGACATGATATTCAGGAAGGCAAAAGATTGGGTTTACAACCCAGAATCACCTATACAGCCAAACTGAGTATATTTTTTCAGTGGAAAAGGTGGTTATTCAATAAAAGAGATTTCCAAGCATTCCTGAGGAATAAGCCAGACCTAAACAAAAAATTTGAAGGTCAAATATGAGACACAAGAGAAGCCCAGAAAGGTAACTAAAAAAGAGAAAATTCATGGGACTTATTAAAGTCAAAATATTTATATTCTATGTGGAAAGAGGTTTTCTCTAATTCTCAAAAATTACTCCTAGTAGTAGAGAATATCAAAGGAATTTACTTAGAAAGATGGTGGAGAAGTAATCTATTTATGATAATATTATGTGTATGATGACATATGATGATATTTATATGAAAATGTGCAGATATGGAATGATATGTATGTATGATATGATAATATGCATATGAATTACATGAAAAATTCAATCAGGAGCTGAAAGAGAGGGTTGTTCTGAGAGAAAATGGAAGGGAGAGATAGAATGTGGTAAAATATAACATAAAGAGGTGTGAAAAATCAATACAGAGAGGGGAGGATAAAGGAGGTGATGGGCAATGCTTAAACTTTACTCTCATTGTAACTGAATCAGAGAGGGTAAAACAAGTATACTCAGTGGGGTATAGAATTCTATCACCCTTTAGAGAAGTAGAAGGGGAACAAGACAAGGATATGGAGTGGTAACTGAAGGGAGGGGGAACTGGGTGGGTGACAAAAAGCAAACTACTGGTGAGGAGGAACAGAGTGAAAGGGAATGGAGCAGGATTTAAAGAGGATCATATCATGGAGGATAATACATTGAAATCATAACGCTGAATGTGAATGAGATGAACTTACCCATTAAACAGAAGTGATAGCAGGGTGTATTAAAAATCAGAATCCTACTATATATTATTAAGGCATTGTGACACAAACGATTTAAGGTAAAAGGTTGAAACAGAATTTATTATGCATCATCTAAAGTAAAAAAAAAAGCAGGAGTAGCAATCATGATATAAAGCCAAAGTGGAAACTGATGTGATTAAAAGAGATGAGGAAGAAAATTACATTTTTATAAACAGTACTATAAACAATTAAGTAATATCAATACTAAACATTTATATACCAAATGGCATAGATTCTAAATTTCTAAAGGAAAAATTAAAGGAATTCAAGGAGGGAATAGATAGTAAGACCATATTAGTGGGGGATCTCAACCTTGCCCTTTCAGAACTACATAAATCAAATAAAAAAATAAATAATAAAGAAGTAAGGGAAGTAAATTAAATGCTAGAAAAATTAGTTAACAAATATCTGAAGAAAATTGAATAGGAATAAAAATGAATATATCTTCTTCTCAGCAGTACATGGTACATATACAAAGATTGACCATGTACTAGGGCATAGAAATATTATAAACAAAAGCAGAAAAATAAATACAACTTTTTCAGATTATAATGTGATTAAAAGTATACTTAACAAAGGTCCATGTAAAGGCAAATTTAAAAGTAATTGTAAACTAAATAATCTAATTCTTCAAAACTGGTGCATCAAAAAAGAAATCAGAGTAACAATTATAGACTACTTTAAAGAGAATGGCAATGAGGAGATAGCATATCTAAACCTATGGAATACAGCTAAAGCAGTACTTGGGAGAAAATGTATATCTCTGAGTGCCTATACCAAGAAAATAGAGAGGATGGAGATCAATGAATTGGGCTTACAACTTTAGAAATAAGTAAAAGAACAAATTTAAAATTCTCATATAAAAACTAAATTGGAAGTCATAAAAATTAAAGTAAAAATTAATCAAATTGAAAGTTTAAAAACTAGTAAACTAGTAAATAAGATTAGGAGCTAGTACTTTGAAAAAACAAATAAAATAAATTACTGGTTAATCTAATCAAAAAAGAAAGAAGATATTAGAATTAACAGTATCAAAGATGAAAAGGGTGATTTCACCTCTAATGAAGAGGAAATTAAGGTAATTATCAAGAACTATTTTGTTCAATTATGTGGCAATAGTTATCACAATCTAGATGAAATGGGTGAATATTTACAAATATAAATTGACTAGATTTACAAAAGAGGAAAGAGAATACTTAAATAATGACATCTCAGAAAATGAAATTGAACAAACATTCAAGGAACTTCCTAAGAAAAAATCCCCAGGGCTAGATGGATATACAAGTGAATTCTATTACACACTTAAGGAACAACTAATCCAAAAACTATACAAATTATTTGGCAAAATAAGTAAAGAAGGAGTTTTGCCAAATTCATTTTATGACACAAATATAGTACTAATTCCAAAGCCAGGTAGACCAAAAACAGAGAAAGAAAACTACAGACCAATCTCCTTAATGAACATAAATGCAAAAATATTAAATAGAATACTAGAAAAAAGACTCTAGCAAGTGATCATGAGGATTATTATTCACTATGATCAAGTGGGATTTATGCCAGGAATGCAAGAATGGTTTAATATTAAAAAAACATCCACATAATTGACCATATCAATAATCAAACCAACAGAAATCACATGATTATCTCAATAGTTGCAAAAAAAGCCTTTGAAAAAATATACCATCCCTGTTGAAAACACTAGACGGTATAGGAATACAAGGGTCATTCTTCAAAATAATAACCAGTATATATTTAAACCAGGAGCAAGTATCATCTACAATGGAGACAAGTTAGAAGCCTTCCCAAAAAGATCTGGAGTGAAGCAAGGATGCCCATTATCATCTCTATTATTCAATATTGTCCTGCAAATGCTAGGAATAGCAATTAGAGAAGAAAAAGAAATTGAAGATATTAAAGTAGACAAACTGGAAACTAAACTATCACTCTTTTCAGATGATATGATGATCTACTGAAAGAACTTCAGAAAATCAACTAAAAGAATAGTGGATATAATTAATGACTTTAACCAAGTTTCAGGGTACAAGATAAACCCACATAAATCATCAGCATTTCTATACATTTCCAACAAAATTCAGCAGCAGGAGTTAGAAAGAGAAATGCCATTTAAAAATCACTCTAGAAAATATAAAATATTTAGGAATTTATTTGGCAAGACAAACAGAGGAATTATATGAACACAGCCACAAAAAATTTTTCACACAATTAAAACTAGACCTACATAACTGGAAAAACATTAATAGCTCATGATTAGGATGAGCTAACATAATAAAAGTGACATTATTACCCAAATTAATCTACTTATTCAGTGACATACCTATCAAACTACCAAAAAACTTTTTTACTGAATTGGAAAAAATTAGGACAAAGTTCATTTGGAAGAACAAAAGATCAAGAATATCATGGGAAATAATGGGAAAATATGCGAATGAGGGCCTAGCAATACCAGATCTTAAACTGTACTATAAAGCAGTGGTCATCAAAACAATATGGTATGTTCCAGGTTAAGATTGCGGCAGAGTAAGAAGCAGCTCTTAACCTCTCCTGACCGAAACACACAAAACTCCTCAAGGGGACATAAAAACAAGTCCAGACGAACGGAGGAACCCCACAACAGGGCACAGCGTGGAAGGTACGTGGAATTGGGGCATTTCCATGCTATAAAGGGGTGAAACAGCTCTCACTAAATCACGGGTTGAGCAACCACCCACCCCACCCCCTCCACACACATCACCTATAGCGCCAAAGCCAGCTAAAAAGAAATAGAGCAAGTTTGGGGCACCCATCGAGTCATTGGCAGCTCCGGGGCCTGTTCCTGAGAGCAGCAAGATTTAGGACTCCAAAAAGCTAACGAACGCACACAAAATCTGAGCGCGGGAGCAGGGCGTCGAGAGCAGACGCAGGGCACAGAGCAGAGGCTCAGAGCACAGGCGCGGACAGAGGCATGGGTGGAGGCAGACACAGCCACTAGCTAAAGCTCTGAAACCCTGAGTGGGGAACCAGTGCAGACAGGTATAAGACTGTGGAAGCAGCGCCCTGAGACTTGTAAAGAAACCTCTGGCAGAGGATCAAGCAAGGGGGTCCACCAGGGGGCTTGACCTTGGAAAAAAACCAGAACTCAGACCTCAGGAGCCAAAAGACCGCGGACAGACCCTGAGCTCAAGGATAAACCTGAGAAGCTGCTGGGCTAATGATGGCTACCCAGTCTCAGGAAGTTCAGAAGAGAAAGATTAACAACAAGAAAAAGAAGTCTTTAACACTCGACAACTTTTATACAGAGAAAACCCAGACAACCAAGCAAACAGAGGAGGAGAACAAACAAGCATCCGGACCCTCCTCAAATAAGGAAAACTCCTCACGAGCTATGGAAGAGTTCAAAACTGAGATTTTGAGGAAAATGGAAGAGATCTGGCAAGAAAATAACAGTTTAAAAGGTAGAATCTTGCAAATGGAAAGTGAGGCTCAGAAACCAAATGAACTGATAACCAAATTGAACACCAGAAATGACCAGATTGAAAAGGAATACCAGAAGATTATGGCCAAAAACCAGAAGATTATAGCCGAAAACCAGAAGATTATAGCCAAAAACCAAAAGATCATAGCCGAAAACCGAAAGACTATAGCTGAAAACCAATCCCTAAAGGCTAGAATTGAGCAATTAGAAGCTAATGATCTCTCAAGACAACAAGAACAAATAAAACAAAGTCAAAAAGACTGAAAAAATAGAAGGAAACATGAAATATCTAAATGAGAGAGTAACAGACCAAGAAAACTGGTCTAGAAGAGACAATTTGAGAATAATTGGTCTTCCAGAAAAACCAGAAATTAATAGAAACCTGAACTCCATACTAACAGAAATTATTCAGCAAAATTGCACTGAAGTCCTACAATAAGAGGGCAATATAGACATTGAAAGGATCCATAGAACACCTGCAACATTTGATCCAGATAAGAAAACACCCGGAAATATAATTACCAAATTCAAGAGTTTCCAAGCAAAAGAAAAAATCTTACAAGAAGCCAGAAAGAGACAATTCAAATATCAAGGACTTTTAAATATAAAGAATGAAATCATAAATAAATTAGGTGAACATAGAATGATATAACTGTCATATTTGTGGGAAAAGAATAATTTAAGACCAAGCAAGAGATAGATAATATTGCAAAATATAAAATGATTGACTTTTCTTATATCAAATTAAAAAGGTTTTGTACAAACAAAACCAATGCAACCAAAATTAGAAGGAAAGCAACAAACTGGGAAAACATTTTTATAACAAAACTCTCTGACAAAGGTTGTATTTCCCAAATATATAAGGAGCTAAGACAAATTTACAAAAAATCAAGCTGTTTCCCAATTGAAAAATGGTCAAGAGGCATGAATAGGCAGTTTTCACATGATAAAATCAAAACTATCAATAAGTACATGAAAAAGTTATCTTAATCCCTCATTTTCATGATTTTAGAAATGCAAATTAAAACAACTCTGATGTACCACCTATCAGACTACCCAATATGGCAGTAAAGGAAAGTGATAGATGTTGGAGGGGATGTGGTAATTATTGGAGCACAAATATACTGCTGGTGGAATTGTGAATTGTTCCAACCATTCTGGAGGGTAATTTGGAACTATGCCTAAAAGACTTTAAAAGACTGCTTGACCTTTGACACAGCCATACCACTGCTGGGTTTGTACCCCAAAGAGATATTGAGGAAAAACACATGTACAAAAATATTTATAGCCTCTCTCTTTGTGGTGACAAATAAAATGGAAAATGAGGGGGTGTCCATCAATTGGGGAATGACTGAGCAAGTTGTGGTATCTGTTGGTGATGGAATACTACTGTGCTAAAAGGAATAATGAACTGGAGGGATTGCATGTGAACTGGAAAAACCTCTAGGATCTGATGCAGAGTGAAAGGAGCAGAACCGGAAGAACATTGTACATGGAGACTGATACATTGTGGGACAATTTAACATAATAGACTTCTCTACCAGCAGCAGTGCAATTACCCAGGACAGTCCCAAGGTATTTATGAGAAAGAATGCTATCCACATCCAGAGAAAGAACTGTGGTAACAGAAGCAGAGAAGAAAAACATATGATTGATCATGTAGTTTGATAGGGATATGAATAGGGTTTTAATGTTAAAAGATCACTCTTATGCAAATATGAATAAAATGTAAATGGATTTTGAATAATGATACATGTATTTTTTCAGTGGAATTGCTTGACAGCTTCAGGAAGGGGGAGCAAAGAGAAGTGGGAGGAATCATGAATCATGTAACCATGGAAAATATTCTAAATTTTAAAAAAAAGGAAAAAAAGAAAGATTGGTTGAAAAACTATTGGATTCGCCTGATTTTCTGCCTTACAAATAATCAGAAATTATTTGGAGTGGAGAGGAGAAAAACAAATTGAAAATGTGACATCAGGGTGATGGCTTGTTATTTCTTTCTAGTCATAAATCCTGGAACCCCAGAAAGACCTTGGTGGATTGCAGATTAATTCTTACTTTATCATATCCAGATGGTGCTTCAGTCACTGACCTCATATATCTCTATCAGTGTGGCCTTTATCATGTTGGATATTGGACTAGGTTATGTACTTGGCCTAGTAAAATAACCATTGCTCACTGATGGCTCTATCCAATATTAAATTGCGACCTTAGCTCACATTTTGCAAATTCTAAAAATGCTGAACTCTTGACTCTTACTTAATGGTCTAGTATTGCTGGCTAAATTCATCCTCATGACTTATCCTATTCCATTAGAAACATTTGATGTATCATATAACAAGTTCAGAAAGCAGTGGTCCATATTTGCTATTTTTCATAGATAAGAGCAGCTTCTTGCACTATATGGTGAGGTAGAAGATTATCCCAGAGTATCATATTTTAATAGAGTATCTTCAAAAAAACAATCTTTTGAACCATTAGTGAAATACATTTCACATTTTATGGGAATAATAGGTGAGGAAAAAAAGGAGTCTAAAGTCAGAAGAGTATGTAGTTCAGAAGAATAAGAAAATTAAACTTTAACAATGGGCTATCAAGGAAGAGAGGATTATTATAGGTTAGGGGATGTGAGAACTTTAATCTTATATCAAAGATGGCATGGCCAAAGTAGACAAAGATATAGATCACTACTGACATTTATCAAAGCAGTTCTGCAAAACACACAATAAATAATACTAATATATTAACCAGTTTTTGCTAAATGCTAATGCAAACATTCAGGAGTAAGAATTCAACAAGCATTTACTAGTACTGTTTTTTATTCATTTCATCCTTTCCTGAGTGGAGAATTATGAACACATGGCCTTCTGAACTTCCTGTGAATTAGGTCCACCACTAGATATTGGAGGTACAAAAAAGATAGATGGATAGATTTTTTTTTCACCTCATGAGGATATTTATATTTTCTGACCTGGTGATAATTTTTTAAAATTCATTCAATTATCACATAGTAAATTAAAAATCTGAGGTACAGGAGCACAACATGTAGAGCTGAAAGATGATTCAAAGAACATGTAATTTAAGCTACTCATATTACAGATAGAGAGACTGAGGACTAAAATGTAATGGGACTCAATGTTACATGAGGTAATATTTAACAGAACTTGGAGTTGAAAGTAGGCCTTGTCTGATTCCATATTCAGTGTACATTGCCTTTTACAAAGGGTTATTGATAAACCTTTATAATTATACATCTACCAGGCAACCAACTATCTCTAAGTAGAGGTAGGCCACCCACAATTAAATCCAATTCAATAAACACACATGGTAACATAAGCCCTGAAATCTTACTCCATGTAAAATTTATTTACAATTATGAATATAGCATTGCTACCATAAGGGATAGGAATGAAAACAGCAGAGAACATGAGACATCCCAGAGGATCTCAAGAGCTTATCTGGTCTAGTGGCTCACGTATTCAGGCATGCAGAGAGGAGCCAGTTGTCTGCCTCTGTTTTTGCTCTAAGGGTTATAATAACTGATTATTTCTGCAACCTTTAGGTAATTCTTATGACTTTTTCAGAAGAAAAAGGCATTTTTTGAAATTTTCTAATTGATTGATTTTTATTGTAATGATAAGTAAACAGACATAAGCTTGGCATAAAAGCAAAGTATTGGTGTAATTTGGAATGTCAACTATCTGGACATCTGCTAGAAAACTGCCAAAAGTAGAATAGATAATCATTTCTTAATTTGCCTTAATGAAAGTTTCACCTTTCAACTGGTAATAAAACCAATAAAGGAATCTGGTATTGATTCTTTTCAACAAAGCAGATCTAAATACTTAACTATAAATAGTGGGAACTTTAGGGGAAGTGGCCATTCAAATTATAATTTGTAACAAAGGAGAAAAGCATCTTAGGAAAGATTTTTGGAGAATGCATTTTAAAGAGTTCAGAGTAAGAAAAGGTAGGATTCTACAAACTATATTTAGAAGTTAGTAAAAGTCAGCCAGGTAAAGAAGGGAAACTCTCCAGAATGAAATTCAAGAGACAGAGAAAAACAAACTTTCATGGGAAAGGAAAGGTAAAATTGTCAAAAGAGACTAATGTACACAATTTGGATTTTAAAATAAATTTAGAAAATTGAAAACAGAACTAGTAATATTGGAAGAATAAAAAGTACTATGCTAGGGCCCTCTTTTGTAGATTTATAATATATCTGTCTCAGTAGTTATAGTCTTCTCTAATTGACTAAAAACTCCATACCAGCAGGGATTATTTAATTAATTCCATTTATTTCTCCCACATACAGTACAGTGTCTGGGGCATGGAAATCTCTTAATACTTGTTGATTGACTGATAAATTGATTGAAGAATGGTATAGCAAGTTAAATTATCTCAGAAGTGCTAAGGCTCAGAATTTCTGAGATGTGTTATAGTTAAGGTAAAAACTATTTTTAATCTATATTTTAAAAAAATTATAGTGCTATTTTTTGGAGTAAGTGGGAAATGATTACAAAAAGAAAGAAGGGCAACCTACTGTCATTTTGCTCCTGTTTTCCATGTAATGAAGAATGACTTCTGGATTAGAAATTTTAGTACAAAAATGGCTTTGGGGTATCAATGTCAAAGTAAGGAAATAATAAGATAATGCCTACCTATCCTTGAAAACTTCAGGTCACCTGGTTCAGATGACCTACATCCTTGGTTCATAAAATAGCTGGCAAATGTGATTAGTGAGCCACTGCCAGTGATCTCTGAATAATTTTAGAGAACTGGACAAGTACAACAGGCTAACCAAAAGAGCAAATGTATCATTAAGAGGAAATAAAAAGAAGAGAGGCTATTAATTTTCCTAGTAATAGGGATTATTTCATACCATGCACTTATATACCTATTGCCTAGTACAATTCATAGAATGTAATAGGTGTTTAATAAATATTTTGGGGAGATTTATTGTCATTTTCAATCTACAAAACATTGAACTTGACTTTGATTATGAACAAAATCCTAAAAGTCATAATTGAATGATAGTTACTGTACATATAGAAAAGGAAATGGCAATCCCAAAGAGTTGATATGGCATCCTCAAGAATTTACCATACCAGACTGCCCTCATATTCTTTTTTAAAAGAGGTATTTGACTAGTAGATCACACACACACACACACACACACACACACACACACACACACATAATATATAATATGCATACACATATCTATAAAGATTATCTTCATTTTATCTAAGCATTTGATAAAGCCTGTCTTTTAGGCTACTAAAAAAAACTGGGGGCAGCTGGGTAGCTCAGTGGATTGAGAGTCAGGCCTAGAGGGGGGAGGGTCCTAGGTTCAAATCTGGCCTCAGGCACTTCCCAACTGTGTGACCCTGGGCAAGTCACTTGACCCCCATGGCCCACCCTTACAACTCTTCCACCTATGAGCCAATACACAGAAGTTAAGGGTTTAAAAAAAGAAAAAAAACTGATTCTATATATCTCTTATTCTAATCCAGAAGTACAGTGACCTTTCATAGGTCTGATCTCACTACAGATTAGAATGTAAACTTTGACTTGTATAGGTTCCAACCTAGGATGGCACCTCTGTCCATAGGCAATCTGGTGCTCACATCCAAGTGTCACCTCCATGACTCACCATTTTGGTATCAGACCTAGTGTGGACACTAGATCAGCGTTAGCCCTATTGCATCCCAGAATTCCTGAACTCAAGAGATCTCCCAGTCTGATATTTACTCAACTAGGAAAGGTTGTCAAATATGGCACCATGACTGGATTTCATGATTTAAAAAAATTCCATTCAATATAATAAATATTTAGTAAAAAGCTACTATATGCTAGGTACAGTTAAGTGCTAGAGATACAATTAAGAAAAGGAAAGATGGCCCCTCCCTCAAGGAGCTTACAATTTAATGGGGGTAGGTAACACACAAAAGGAGGCAAGAAAGATTAAGTGTTGGGGGGACCATACGTATTATCTAGTACCAAAGCATCTTGTTCCATGGAGCTGAAACCAGAAAAAATAGCAGGTGGAAAGTGAAGTGAGTTTTAAAAAATTCTTTAATACAAAAAGATAGAGAAATGGGACAGATGATAATATAATTAGTCATATTTATAACTTGCTAAATTAATAACTAGTATGTATTTCAATTTAATAATTTCATAGTTAATATGTTTATGAGTGGCTTGGATAAAATTTGTAGTTTAAACAAAACTTTGAAGGACAGCAAAAACACCGAACAAGAAAGAACTTAGCATTCATTGGACTGTATCAAATAAAATAACATCCAATAAAGATGAATATAAGTTAAATATCAATTTTACAAGTATAAGGTGGAAGATAAAGGAACAAGTGTTAATAGTAGTATAATGTGTCTTTTAGATTTGCTAATACAGTCAAAGACTTCATACAAAGAGGCATTTTGTTCCATTTTAGAGAGATGATAATTACAATTGTACCTCTGTCCTGGGCAGACCATATCTTAAAATTTATGCCCATACCCATGTTCAGAATATTAGGAAAGACATTCACAGTTTGGAAAGTGTCCAAATGAAGACAACTGGAATAGTGATAGGCCTTGAGTTCATGCTATATGAGAAGTAGTCAAGGAAACTGGAATATTTAGTCAGAAGAAAAGAAAAGGGAAGACATGACAGCCATCTTCAAGTATCTGAAAAGCAGCCATGTGGATTAGACTTATTTGACTTGGTTCCAAACAGTAGGATTATATGCTACAAGATGTAGTTTTAATAAGAGAAATTTAAACTTGACAGAAGAAAAAATAAAAGCCATAAAAATTAGATCTAAAAATTCAATATTCAAAAGTAAGTTTGTTCCTCCTCACTGGAATCAAAGGCTAGCCCATCACTTATCCAATATGTTATGATACTGAGTATGTGTTAAAATAGTTGGCTTCTGAAGTTCTAACTCAGTGATTCTGCAAAACTTGAGGTAGCATAGGGCAAAGAACAGGTGACAAAAAGAAAAAAAAGAATGAAAAGACACTGTCAAATTTGAGAATTTCTATCTCAATTATTTGTCTTTTGCAGAAGGAAGAGACAGTTCCCAATTGCAAAATGTTTTCACCTGTCAATACCATAATAGCAGAAGAACATCCTTTCACAATACAAATATCTAGTTTTCCATGGAGAGGAATTTTTTTTAAATTTAAGGTTCATTGGCATCAGATTACTTTTTCACATGTATTATTATGAACCAATAAATTTTCATTGACATGAATTATCTATTCATTCAAATGTGTGTCTTGGTAGTAAGATAATGTATACACTAAGTAGGACAGGATAGATTGTGGTTGGGAGAATAAGGTCAAATTGATACCAGTTTGATAAAATTTCAGAGAATTATTGTTATTATGAGGGGAGATGGAAGAGTTAATAGTGGTCATATCTATCTTTTAGGAGTCTAGGAACTTTATTTCAAGATGACTGATGAATTATTAAATTACCATATCATATTTCTTTATAAAAAATAGGAGTATTGACACATTCCTCTCCATCAATGTCCCAATGAGAGTACCCTTCTTATATTGCTTGATAATTTACAATCTTCTAGTTCAGTTTGTGCCACTCATTCAGTTTAGGCTAATAGAACTTAAATCAACAAATTGAAAGTTTTGGCATACAATAATAATTTAGCTCCCCCTCCATCCTTATTCAAGCAGAAATTCAAAAGACTTGCCAACCAGCCATGCCAATCAGCAAGAAACTAAGCAAAGAAGAGTCTCTCACTATAACAAATGTACTCTTTCCATTAGTAGGAGAACAGAGGGTACAGTTTTTCCTCCCTTGGGCTGGTCTATTACCAGTTTTAAATGACTTTTTCTAGCTCCTGTGTCTCTGACTTCCAAAGTAACCATAGCAGCAAAGAGAATTACCACTTCCTTTGATAAGTTGTGAGGGTCTCATGTCCCTCCATAGGACATTTATCATCTAATCATATCTCTGCAAGTCAAAAAGTGAATTGGAATTGACTGATAACAAATTTCTCAGAGGAATCGTAAACTCAACACTACTTCCTTTTAAAATGAGGGAGAGAGGGAGAGAGAGAGAGAAACAGCCAGACAGAGACCAAGACACAGAGAGACAGAGACAGAGATTATGTCTTAAAGTAACTAAACACTAAAAATATAGATCAGACAATGTCTTTTTAACGAATTAATGCAATATAGTTTTATTTTAAAAGTAGAAAATAGGGGGACAGCTGGGTAGCTCAGTGGAGTGAGAGTCAGGCCTAGAGACAGGAGGTCCTAGGTTCAAACCCGGCCTCAGCCACTTCCCAGCTGTGTGACCCTGGGCAAGTCACTTGACCCCCATTGCCCACCCTTACCACTCTTCCACCTATGAGACAATACACCGAAGTACAAGGGTTTAAAAAAAAAGTAGAAAATAAACTGTATTTTACTCATAATGTTAATATTTTATATTTATTTAGCTATCTTTTTTTTTGCTATCTTAGTCATTTAAGCAAATTCATTTACACAAAATCTTCCCTTATTTGATTATTAGAACTCTAACACAGAACTAAAACAATGAGGATTCTTTCTTACAATGGAGAAGGAGAGAGATAAGAATGTTTGGATCTTTCCTTAATCCAGCTAGTAGTTCTTTACTACTGTTTCTAGTTCATGTCTATGCAGGGCTCAATAGTTTACAAAGAATTGCCTTCAAAAATATGTAAATGAATTATTATAGCTGACAACATCTCCATTTTAACAGATAAGGAAACTGAGAAAGCAGAGAGATTATTATCAAAGAGTAATATAACTGAGAAGTATTAGACACTCTTCCAATTGAGGACTTCTTAATCAAAATCCATTTCTCTGCCCACCACACCATAGTATCATTCATCTAATTTAATTAAAACATTTTTATAAATTTTAAGTTAATTCTAATGTTAAACATTGATTCTATATCCTTGAATTTTTAGAAGCCAACCTTCTTTATACCTACAGGTTTTAATGTAAATTTTCTATGTTCTTCATTCAGTGAATCATTCTTTCATTAAGCATTGATTTAGGAACTAATACGCAGAAATTCTAATAAAAATTAACATATAACCATTTTAAGTTATACAAAAAGCTTCAAAAAGATAATCTGATCAAAATAATATGATATGGCAAGAACCAAATGAATTATTTTTTCCATTTTTAAAAGGCACTGAAACTGAAGGACAGAGGGTTTAAGTGACTTTCCCAAGGTCATTTATCTAATAAATGTCAATGATAAGATTGGAAACATTATTTAGAGTGAGGAGTGGGTTGGTAAATGTTTAACAAACAACTCTTTTGAGGAGAAATGTATATCTGTCACATTTCATTTTAATCTGTATTATTGACATTTTCTACATCTAAAAAATAATAACAAAAAAATAAATCAAGCTCTGATTTATAGCACTGGACAATTTCTGAAGTGTAAATTCTCACACTGAAAATTTAACAATCAATTCTTGAGACCCAGTATAAGATGACTTCAATATACCTTTTATCAAAGTTGGTCTTTTCCCAATACACCACAATTTGGTTTGAAGGTGATCCTGCATATGTGAAGATGATGCCAAAGACTATAAACTCAGTAAGACTCCACCAAGAAGCAAATGATTTATACATGGGCTCACGTATGGCCTATATGTCAAAAGTTCAAAGATTGGTCTAGCTAGGTTTGGAGAAGTTAATCATCAAAAGGGTGGGCTACTATGTAATGGTGGCTTTTTTGGCCATAGTAACCCATACAACCATCTACTATGGTATATGTGATAATGAAATTAAATCTGCCCTGCCCATCTTTATATTTAATCACCAAAGGTGAGAACATCCTCACTTAATTCACAAGTTGGGAGTTCTGTGACCCATATGTGCTAGAGTGAGTGACAAATCAGAATTTACTGACTGTCTCCTGGGAAGATCTAAGAAAAGCATCTATTGTGATTGGACACATAAACTAAGAGGAAGGCACAGGAAATGATGCAAATGAAGCCCCTTTAAAAGAGAGTGACAACTTCCTGTAGCTCTCTTCTGGTTTGTGACTTGGACCTGGAGGAGTGCTGGACCTGGGACGCTGAGACCTTGGTGAGACTGTTGTTAAATCTTTCCCCTTCGAACTACATGTGGTAAGTATAAAGACTAAATCTTCCTGAACTTTTCTAAAGGAACTTCCTTTTGTAATGTAGAGGATGGCAGTATGGAATCCCTGCAAAATACAGGGTCCCTTCACCCAAAGTTCTCCAGGGGGCTCCCCTGGAATTCTGGGCGAGGCTGGGATTCCATGCTGCCATTCTCTACATTACACCTTTCAAAAGAGATTCTGTGACTGAAACTTCTGCTTTATTCATCTCTGGCCCTTCAGCCATGGGCTAAAGGCCTCTTCCAACTGAAAACTAATTAGATGTGCCTGGGTTGAACCAGGAGGCCAGAGCAAATTACCTAGTGTGTTAGATTACTTATCTTATCTTATCCTGTCTCTGATTTTCTTATTTTCTCTTCCTTTCCTCATTTGTAAATAAATTTCCATAAAAATCATTTTGACTTGAGGTTATTCTTTAATTGGGGATTGATAATTATTCAATTCCCTGGTGACCAAACCTTATAATATTCACCCAACCAAAACCCCTTTTTACCACTTACATATGATAGTTCATTTGGTGGAAAATGGGCTGACACACCTTAAATAAGAGATTCTTGAAGCCTTATGTTCTATACTCATGATTAATTGAATAAATCCTTCTGATTTGTCTAGGCTGTTTAGCTCTCTACTGTAGTTAATTGTCTTCAAGTAACATTACTTCACACCAATGCTGATTTGATATTCAGTAGGCCCAATAACTTCCTTGGTGATTTGTAACAAGCAATGCTTTATACACTGGTCAAAAAATTCTTGAATATGACAAATATAGAATAAAGTGGCCCCAATTTCCTTCAAATTATTTTTTTAAATCTTCCATCTTTGGAAACTCACTTGACTAATGAAAGCATACATCTAAAAACAAATAAAAGTCTCAGTTGACTCAGAGTGGCTGGTGATGTGTTATTGCTTGGAGCTCCTGACCAACTGTGCTGCAATTGTTTCCACTTAGAACATGTTGCCCTGGGAAACCTAAAGTAATTAAAGTGAAGATTCAGAAGTAATAATGCAGAAAGTAAAAGGGGAGCCTGAAGTCATGAGCCAATCTTCTAAATAGGAAGAAAATTACACTGAAATGTTAACAGAAAGTCCTGTTGTTACACATTTGCCTCATGAGACCTGATGGTCAAAAACATGACTTGGAATGGGTGAAATGGGGTTTCAAATTAGCCACTTGTAACCCCAATGGCAAAAGGACATAATTCTGGGAGTCAGGTTTCAAAGGCAAAGAAATTCTGCCCTTCTTATTTTGATGATTTACTATAGCACTGATAGTAAACCACATGGATTCATTTAACCATCGACATGTTTTCATGTCTAAATTGAGTTAACTAAGAATTGGATAAATCATGTAGGCCATGTTACAAGGACCCAGGACTGCTTACTTTCTTTTAGGGCTTAAGCTGTCAAAGTCATACTTAATTGAGGAAGGCCTTTTCTGTTATTCTCAAAATTCTTTACAGAAGTAGTCAAGGGGAGGAATGAGGAAACTTAAATCCATTAATGTAAAATTAATACTTCACATTATTGGCAGAACTGGGATGTCAGCCCAGCCACTTCATCATTTATAAATGAGTAAACTCAAACCTGGAAAACAAGAAAAGTGACTTCTTTAAGTTCACTAGTTAACAAGTTATAGAGCTAGAATTTGAACCTCGGTTCATGGGTCACAAATGTATTGCTTTGTGCACTGCAATATCCTGCTTAACTAAAATTGTTTAATCTTTTTTATTTATTGTATTAAGGTTACCATTATCAACTGTCATTCATTGTAGTTTGAAACACAGCTATGACACTATGCTCTAATGCAGTGATGCCTTTGGAGATCCTGAAGTCTCTTTGGGTATTTCCTTCAGATTCAAACATTACCAACTACTGTCATATGCAAGTTATTCATTGTATTTCCTTCTTCTAAAGGTGTCCTTTTTAAGGAAGAGCATACATATATATGTATATATTACTTTTGGTTTAAGAACCCCAAATTCTTCTAACATGACAATTCAAATATATTTTTGTCAAAAGATAGTCAACACTTATTAAACGACTATTTTAGGCTAGAAAACTATCTATGCTAGAAGTATGCATCCATTATGAAGCAATAGTCTTTGAATGAACACTTGGAGGCCTTACCTATGAAAAGATGATACTAGTCTTAGTATATTGACATTGTAAAAGGTATTTTAGCTACTTTACTTGAAGATAATTTTAAACTGTTCTTCAATTTCTTTTCTGTCTTCCATATAGACAAGGTTCTTGGAAGACTGACTTTCGTATAAGTAGAACATATCATAGGAGGTTTTAAGGCTTCATTATTTCAGGGATCCATGATTTATTTTGTTTATGTAGGTATTTCCTCCAGTCATATTACACCCCAGGCTTTAAGAGTTGCCAGGCCTAAAGAACTTATTATTATGAATTCAAACTTGTGATCAGACTTGATGAATTTAGTTAAGCAGAGAAAAGAAATGTATCCTTGAACCCAGGCTCAAAGTCTTTTCAGTTTTATAATACAATTAAATAGATGTCACTTAAGTAATGCTCTGACATTCCCCAAGTGCAATACATGCATGATCTCATCTAAGTCTCAAAATTGCCATGTGACAGAGTTACGATGGGTGACATCTCCATTTTGGAGATTAATATATGAGAAGACAAACTACTAGCCTGCACTTACACAACCAACAATTGTCAGAAATGGGATTTGAACCTAGGTCTTCCTAATTCCCCTCCCAGTACCTCAATTTCACCAGACTCTCTCTTTAATAGAATTTAATGCATCATACTGAGATACTGGTGTAGGATGGTGGTTTATAACTGGGTATCTCCTTTGTGTAGATAACTGGAAAAATTTGAATATTCTTATTCTAATACCTACTCTCAATGAACAGTCCCAGTTCCCAGAGCAAGGCTGAATCTTCTCTCATTTTTCTAGGGATACTTTGGAGGAATCAGGGGAAATTCTCTGATGTCAGTGGACCCAATAATTATCATTGTGCTCCCCCCAATATTACAAGTTGAGAATTATGTTGTCCAGACATCCTCAGGTAGTTATTAAAAAGAGGAGGTAAAATAGGAAGAATAATTGGTACAATACCTGTCCTCCACTCCCCCTGGGGAAAAAAGTCTCTCATCCTCCACAAGAAGGATGAAAAGAGTCCAGGAGGAAAAATATATATGTACACATATATATTTTTTTTACTTTAGTGACTACATATGGCAAAGTTGGGACTCACAGCCTAATGGTTTTTGGAAGTCCTTTCTTTCACATATATGGAAGGACTCAAGAAGTACATCTCATGCATGTTTCTTTATCAGATTCTGACCTTAATTATCTGACTTTAATAATCTGACCTTACATACTTAAAGTGAGTTTTCTTGCAGTTTAGACTTCCACTCCAATTGTCTATGGAGTAACAGAGATTCATTGGAGAATTTGGGTGTGCCCTTTATAAGAAGGGAAACCAGGAAACTTTGTCTAGAGTTCAGTTGGATTCCTTTAGAGTTGCAAGAATCCCTAGAAATAATTTTGATTGTCTAGGCAACTAGGTGGTACAGTGGATAGAGTGCTGGGCCTGGAACACTAGGCCTCCAGAAGACTTTAGTTCAAATTTATCCTCAGGCACTGACTGTGAGTTCTGGAAAAATAATTTTAAAAAATCTGTTTGCCCCAGTTTCCTCATATGTAAAATGGTGTGGAAAATAACAGCATCTGCCTCTCAGGGTTTTGAAGATCAAATGATAATTATAAAGCACTTAGAACAGTGTCTGTCATATACCAAAGGCTATATCAATGTTAGCTATTATAATGATGTTCCTGGGACCTAACTGTAGTTTATATTAGTGTAAAGTATTAAACAATTTTATAGTGTTAAATTCAAATAGAAGAGGGGGCGTTAAACCACATACAAGGATTCCTGTAGGCAACATTTTGACCTAGCTTTTAAATGAAATATTATATGTCTTTTTGTCATATTTTTATTTCTGTTAAATATTTCCCAAGGACACTTTTATCTGGTTTAATATTTGTAGTATTGTGGGCCATGTGCAAATTTCACAACTCTGTTTTACAGCATTAAATCTGTTCTGTGAGAGTGGATCTAGCATGTATGTGGATGGGAGTGGTAGGGGGTGTTGCTTGAGTATTGAGTATTGGAGTTTTGTGTTATTTAGTCAGCTTCTAAAGGTTGGGGGTGTAGGTCACAAAATGCTGCATATCTTTTTTTGAAAGAACATTTCCTTTTATTTTTCATCACCGGCTATCCACTACATCTGAAATGCTCAATCTGCCTTACCTCTTTCTCTTAGCTGCATTGATTTCCTTTCAAGATTCAATGGAATTGGCCTCATACATTTTCTAGCTAAATGATCCTAGGCAAATCACTTTACCTCCATTACCTATCCCAATCCGCTCTTCTACCTTGGAATCAGTACATAGTAGTGAATTTAAGACAGAAGGTCTTTATGGAAGTCTGACACACAGTAAGCACTTAGGAAATGCTTAATGAATTATAACCCAGGAACAGGACCTCTAGCAAGACCTGTGAAGCTAAGAGGTTTCAATTTAAGGCTGATGATAAGATTTAATTAAAGGACTAATGTAGTTAACTTTACAATTTATATTACTAGAGGGATGGCCACTAGGTAATGGTGATGATGATGGTGTGTGTCTTTGTTAGAGCACTTATGAAGAATCTGAGTACATGTGAAGGGGCTGCAATCTACATTGTAAAGAGGAATATTCACACTTACAAAGCCATGAGTTCTCTGGAAACTGGCCTCTTTATATCTGAATATGTATGCATATGTGTATAGAAAAAAGTAATAAAAATAACTAGAATTTATATAGTACTTTAAGGTTGATTGTCACAATAGCATGAGAGGTAATATTATTACCACATTTTTCATGTTGCTAATATTTATCTGAGCTTCAAAGTCCGCAGACATTTACATACACTATCTTAAGTGAAAATTCTTATTTGTGTGACATCAAGAAGTCACTTAACTGGTTTGGGCCTCAGTTCCTTCAAATGTAAAATGAGGGGACTTTACATACATACTCTAGGTATGTTATTCTGTTACTATGTGTATGTAGGTATGTACATATGTATACACATAAATATACATATTTTCTAATAACTCATATATGTGTGTATACATAGATATACATGTCTGTATATTATACATATGTATGTATTGTTGTAACCAATGTGATCTTTTGATAACAGGATAATAGATTTAGACTTGTAAAGGAACTCAGAGGAAATCTCATCCAATCTCCTTATATAAACACACGCGCACACACACACACATACATATATAACTTACAAAACTATTTTAAGTCATTTGTCCCCCAACACAAAAATTAGAAATCTAATGTATATGCCTGGTGAAGTTATATTGGTCTAATTTTCATAATGCTGAGAAAGATACAAATTGAACCCACAACAGTCTCAACTTTATTTTTATCATCTGAGACATCATGTTTGTGGTAGGGCATTTCTGATGATTTTCCACTAACCAACTGTCTTTTCATCTCAATAAAATTAGTCAGTGTACAGGAGATATCACATCAATATATTCTACCTAAAGACAAATCAGTCTTTAAGAGGAATCTTTGTGTAAATAAGTTAGAAAACAATAGTAATAGAAGTAAGCAATAGCCCAATTCAGAGAATTTTAAAAGTATATAAGAAAGCATAAATAAAAAACATTTAGAAGAAACTATCTGGAAGCCCTCTGGACTTCAAAATTGTCTGAGGGCAAAAAATCTATAATGACAAGGAAGGTCATGGTTTGATTCCTCACTTCCCACCTCTGGCTTCATCATCTCTGACAGTATAGCTAGTTCTCTGCACTCAGTGAGAGACACCCAATTTGCACATAAGCTATATGTTGGAGCTTTTGCCCACACATTTAGATGTCTGATTTCCTTAAGAATGATAGATAGTTTTTCAACCTAATTTCTTTTTTTAACCTTGAATCCAAAGAGAAGGTGACAATAGTAATTACCTTCCACTGGCTATTGAGTGTAGAATGAGTTGGCAAACTCAGGTCAGCCACTGGGGCAGAGCCACATATAACAAGAGCAAAATGAGAAAAGGCATTATTATAGGAACCTGTTACTACCATCAATATCAAAGACCAAGAAGTTTTCTGTGATCAAGGGAATTTGGTATAGGTGGGCAACTGGAGTCAGGTGGGGTATTTTGTTAAATGAAGAAATGAAAAATCTTGGGCAAAACCAAGATGGTGGAGTAGAGGCAGAAGTACCCAAATCACTATGAAACCCTCCACAATGAATCATAAAATAAAGTTTCAAAACAGATACTAGAGGGGGCAGCTGGGTAGCTCAGTGGATTGAGAACCAGGCCTAGAGACGGGAGGTCCTAGGTTCAAATCTGGCCTCAGACACTTCCCAGCTGTGTGACCCTGGGCAAGTCACTTGACCCCTATTGCCTACCCTTACCACTCTTCCACCTATAAGTCAATACACACAGAAGTTAAGGGTTTAAAATAAAAAAAATTAAAAAAAAACAGATACTAGAGTGGTAGAATTAGTAAAGGAACATGATTTTCTTATAAAAGGTAACTTGGAAGGTAGGGGGAGAAAGTTGCTTTCCCTGAGGTGAAAAGGGACCATAGTCCACAACAAGGCCCCACCAACAGTGTAAGCCAATAGTGAGGTTTCCACCCTCCCCCACTGTATGAGGTTCTGAACTTGGTCCCAGGCCAGCAGCAGGACCTAGAGAACCTGCTTAATCCAAAACCGGAACACTTCTATACCCATCCCTCAAAGTTCTGACCTTCAGCCAAACCTTCCCCCATACCAGTACAAGCCTGCCATGAGGTCCTCGTAAGGCCCCAGGTACCAGAAAAAGCCAGCAGAGAGGCCCTGAGTCCTAACAGTATACCTTGTCTTGCAAACAATAGCAGGTCCTGAGGGAAATTGAATCAGCAGTGGTAGATGGCTTCCAGAGCTCTCAGGCGACAGGCCTTCATGTCAGTTTTGAAGAATTGAAACTTGTAAATACTCAGTATTAGATCTTAGGGTAATAACAAAAATAAAAATGCTAAAATTCAAGAAAGTGCCATTTCTATCCTGGGATTAGAGCACATATTCAAGATAAAAATAAAAGTCAAGAAAAAGGCTGGGAAAAATAGGCAGATAGAAAAATAAAACAAAACAAAAAACACCTGATCATGGAAAATTATTATGGAGGCCAGGAAGAGCAAGGCATGAATTCACAACAGGACAATGAGATCAAAGTAGCTACTGTTATATTAAAACTCTGGGAAATGTTGGCCTCACCTTGATTGAGAGGGGAGACAGTTGGAGACATCAGAATGTTCCCAGATGCCATGAGCCAGGGGCAAAAGTCAGTTGGCCTGAGAGTATAAATACCCCAAAAGCCATCTGGGAGGGGTCTTTGACCATTGATCTTCGGGTCTCTGACCACTGGTCATTGGTTCTCTCTGAATCTCCCTAGATCCTTAGGCATCTGAATCATCATAGCTTTTAGGTCTCTGGTTCCGCAGGTGGTGAAAGGGAGAAAGGGAGGTATGAGAAGAAGAGGGTGGTTTTGTTAAGGGTGGAATACTTCCTGGAGACTGTCAAGGCTAACACATGACAAACTGACAATAAGAAAGCTGAGAGGAAATCATCAATATAGCTGCACTAACAAAGCCGACTCTCTCTGGTTTGGCAGTGGCCAAGCTGAATCAGAGGGGGTTGTGTAGAACAATAGCTCCAGCTTTACTGAATCAATAGCCTACAGTCCTAAGGGATTATAGCTTATAAATATTAGCTTGACAGGGTCTCCAATCCCCAACCCTTATTCTGAT
Source organism: Gracilinanus agilis (assembly GCF_016433145.1). Classification (NCBI taxonomy): domain Eukaryota; kingdom Metazoa; phylum Chordata; class Mammalia; order Didelphimorphia; family Didelphidae; genus Gracilinanus; species Gracilinanus agilis. The sequence goes on along the minus strand of NC_058134.1, from coordinate 60,210,204 downwards.
CATCCTTTCCCTAATTAACATCATAGATAAAGTATTTAATAAGTACCTTCCTGAGTGGTAATTATATCATGACCCTTAGGGAGGGAGCAAACACAGTCAGATGAACAATGTGATCCAAGGCTAATCAGAGCCCAATAGTATTAATTAATCCAACCCCAGGTGGGACCTGTAAAGTTTACCCATCCACCTGACCATTTGGATTCCTTCCTAGGCAACTGTTATCTAGAAGGGAATTATAATATCTAGCAAGCGTGATTGGGATTGGTGTTTCCCCATCACCAGCACCCTAGGGGAATACAGAGACACAGCTCCTCTCATCTCTAATATCTCTATCCCCTAGTAGTAGAGTATATTCCCAGTTTTCTTTATAAAACTATATCCAAAATTTTAAAGAAAAATGGGAATTGGTCTCAGTCTTTGAAAGAGTTTAAAAAGGATTTCAAAAATCAAGTAAGAGAGGCAAAGGAAAAGAGGGGGAAAGGAATAAAAGCAATTTAAGAAGAAAATAACTTTAAAAGCATGATTAATCAGATAGTGAAAGAGGCACAAATATCCACAGAAGAAAATTTTTAAAAAGCAGAATTGCAAAATGGAAAAAGAAGCATAAAAATCCAACAAAGGAAAGAGTTTCCTAAAAAGTAGAATTGAGCAAGTGGAAGTCAATGACTTCATGAATCATCAATTCAAAAGATTGAAAAACAGAAGAAAATTTGTCATATCTCTTTGGAAATACAACAGACTTGGAAAATGGATCCAGACTCTCAGACTACCTGAAGGCCATTTGGGGGGTAGGGGGGACAAATCTTAGACATCATAGTACAAGAAATTATCAAATAAAACTGCCCTGATATTTTTGAACCAGAGGGTAAACTAGAAATTAAAAGAATCTGCTAATTACTTCCTGAAGGAGATCTGCAAAGGAAAACTCCAAGAAATAGCATCACTAACTTCTAGAACTACCAGGCCATGGGGAAAATATGGCAAACAAAAAAAATAATTCAAGTATCATGGAGCCACAAGCAGGATTATGCAGGATTTGGGAGCCTCTACACCAAATGATTGGAGGGCTTTGACTATTTTATTCTGGAAGGCAAAAGGCTACCTTTGGAACCAAGAATCACGTATGCAGCAAAACTGAATTTGTTCTAGCTGGGCAAAATAGTCATTGAATGAAATAGAGGTTTTGTGACCATGAAATGAAAGATTATACAAACAGAAATTTTAATATTCAAATATGGGTCTCAAGAGAAGCATACAACAAAGAGAAAACTTAGCGATTCAGTAAAGTCTAGTTGTTTTCATTACTTAATGGAATGCTAATTCTTGTAACTCTAAGGATTTCACCTGTATTAGGATGCATAGAAAGAGTATATGAATATAGAAGACACAGAAGTATATTGACATGATACTCCCTCCAAAAAAATCAAGGGTTAAAAAAGAGGATTGCATTGAGAGAAGAGGGAGGGGAGAAGTAGAAAAGGGTAAGTTACCTCACTTGAAGAGGTGTGAAAAATCTACTAAAATGGAGAGGAGAGAGAGGGTGATGGCAGGTAACAAACACTTAAACCTTACTCTCACTAGAATTGGCTTAGAAAGGGAATATCAAACATACTCAGTTGGATATTGTAATAGGCATAAGTTTAAAGGTAGGTGTGTAAGCAGGCTAGGAAGGGTCTTAGCTGGAGCTCATGGACATTCTGAATGGAATGCAGGGGAAGGAGGAAGTGGCTTGTGCCTGGGAGAGACTCCTGTGGGGGTTGGGAGAAAAAACTGTTGCTGACCCTGCTTAGAGCAGAGGACATCAGACCTGCAGAGCAGCACTGAGTAGGGAGTGGTTTGTGATCTGGTGGACAGCATTGCAAACTTTCCCTCCCTACCTGGATACCTTGGATCATCTGTTCTGGTAGAGTTGACTCCTGGCATCCTGAAACCATCCCTGGATTAGCTGTGACATCCCAAGTAAAGCCATCCTCTGGTCCTTAGCTAAGCTGACCAAACCTGGCTAGAACCAGGTTGGGAGGAACTTTCCCCTTATGAATCCAGCACTGCTTCCTTGGGCCCTGTCTTGCCTAGATCTTAGAAGAGTGTAGTTAAGTCCCTTTCCCTTGACCCTGTGGTTTGCTCTTAGTCTGTTAGTGTAGAAAAACCCTATTCCCAACCTTTACCTTAGTTTTTCCCTGATTAAATGTGTTGTTAAACTCTTGCCTTTACTTATCAGCTTCCATAGGCTCTGTCTTGATGATGCTGGGTGGCAGTTGGAGGCCAACAGCCATTTCTGTTACAGACATCCAAACAGCCATTATAACCCAGTCTCCCTACTTGTTGGGCCCCTTCCTGTCATTCCTGTTTCCCACACACCCACCTGGACCCATATGTATTGTTTAAGGCACCTTTCCCTGGTTTCTCCCTTAACAATATAGATATCTAGCTTATTCTATAAGGAAGTAGTAGGGGAATTTTAAAGAGGAGCATTAATAAAAGGAAGGGTGACTTCGAGAAGGCAGAGGTTAGAAGTGAACATTTGTGAAGAGGGACAAAGGGAAAGGAAAGAGGAAGAGTAGAAACAAAGGGAAAATATAATGGGGAAGTTATTACAAGATGTAAAGTCAATATGTGATTATTAAATTAAAAGGGTTTTGTACAAACAAAACCAATGCAACTAAGATTAGAAGGGAAACAAACTGGATATTTTTAGAATAAATTTCTCTGATAGATTTTCTTTCTCAAATATATAGACAACTGAGTCAAATTTTATAAGAATACAATTGACATTCCTCATGTTACATTCCCCAATTAACAAATGGTCAAAAGCTATGAATAGGCAGTTTTCAGATGAAGAAATAAAAGCTATCTAAGTCATGGTGGGGAAAAATATTCTAAATCACTATTGATTAAAGAAACACAAATTTAAAAAAAAACTCTAAGATGCCATTTCATAACTATCAGATTGGCTAATATGGCAGTAAAGGAAAATGATAAATGTTAGAGGGAAAGGGGTAAATTTGGGGCACTAATGCTTTGTTGGTGGAGTTGTGAATTGATTCCACCATTCTGTAGGGCTTTTGGAAGTATGTCCAAAAGGCTATAAAACTGTGCTTTGATCAAGTTGATAGCAATCCTATGTGTATAAAGACCAAAAAAAGGGGAAATGATTCATTTCTATAAAAAGGTTTATAGCAGCTCTTTTGTGGTGGCAAAGAATTAGGAAGTGAGGGGATAAACAGCTTAACAAGTTGTGTTATATGATTCTGAAAGAATTATATTGCGCTATAAGAAATGATGAGCAGGATGATATAAAAACCCAGAAAAGTCTATATGAACTGAAGCTGAGTGAAATGAGAAGAACCAGGAGAACATTGTACACAATAACAATATTGTATGGAGAAATCAACTAAGAACAACTTAGCTATTCTGAGCAACACACTGATGCAAGATAATCCTGAAGAATTTATGACAAAGAATGCTATTTGCCTTCAAAGAAATATCTGAATGAGTCTGAATTCATATCAAATTATAGTATTTTTCATTTTATTCATGTTTTTTATTTTTATATTTTGGCTCTCACAACAACACCAATAAAGAAATATGTATTGCAAGATTTTACATGTATAACTCTGATAAAATTGTTTACCATATTAGGGAGAGGAGAGAGGAGGGAGAAATATAATTTGGATATTATAATTTCAGAAAATGATTGTGAAATATTGTTATTACATGTAATTGGGAAAGTAAAATATCAAATTTAAAAATTTAAAAGAGAAAGAGAAGTTTATTTAAAATTCCAAGATAAAAAGATACAGAGGAAACACTAAAAGTATCTAACCTACAAACTTCTGGAATACAAGGGGGTTAAAGAAGATAAATAAGAAAAGGCTGATATACCAACTTGTTGGTAAATTTGAGTTTTACTTTGGAATGGGTTGTAGTAAATAAGCTAATTTATGATACCATTTTTTTAACTTTGAGAAGATTCATAGAGTACCAAAAGGGAAATAAAGAATGAAATTGAGATTGTTTTAATTTTAAAATGTCACATCATAGTTGACCACAATCATTAAAAAATGGTGGGTAAGAACCAACTTAATGATCTTATTTAAAAAATACAAATTAACCTTTTTCATCTCAAAGAGTAACACTGATAAATACTTGATTCTTAGAAAAATTCAGGATTTGGGGTTTGAGATCATCAAGAATAATTAGTTAAAGGAGCTGTGAGATAAGAATATGTCCTTCTATTTTTGCATGTTTCTCATTTAACTCAGTATAATTCCTCCACTTAGGAGCATGCATCTATTAATTAAGTGAAAATGAAGAGGTTCTAAACATGGTGGACCCAGAGCAAAACTAGTAGGAGGGTGAAGTTTGTCTTGTCTGACCTCTCAAACAACTTAAATTCTCAAATATTTTTTGCTGCCCAATAATACCCCCACCCAAATATTCACCAAAACTTATTTTATTGAACCAATGTCATAAAATTTCCCTTCCATTGTGAACCCTCCCACTACTTTGAAATGTCTCTTCTTTCACTTAGCTATTGCAAACCATTGTTAAGAACTTACTAAACTAATTCATGCTAAAGTGTAAATGAATGTTGTCCTTTTAACAGTATTGACTTAGAAGAATTCCTAAGAAATAGTTGTTTGTCAGTTAAATGAATGGATCTCTAATGATATAGACAAAATAAGAAAAATATTTAGGTATAAAGACAAATAAAGAAGAGATAACATATGTATAAAGATAAAAATTTAGGCATATGCATGTGTGTACACACATATTTACATAAACAAAAACATATATGTGTATAAATGCAGGGCTTTCCTTTAATCACAGTATATTTTCATCTAATCCACCTGTGTTTGTAAATATCATTAGTCACAAAGGGGAATTACCAGATAGTCTCTATTCTTCTATAATTATATACACAGTCTTAATTAATAGGAAACAGGTGTCCTTTTACATTATTTACCTCCAGATGTGCATTCCAGAGTGAAAGAGATATCATCAAGAGCAATAAAAGTGGGATCGTCTCCCCCAAGGTCAGCTTCAAAGGTCACTTTAAAAGGGCCATTACTGGAAAGGGGGACGTTTCCATACATCCAGTCTCTGCCTTTATTTCCAATCATTGACCACACCAGAATTTCCAGTCCAGATTCTTCTACAATGTATACCTAATGACAGGAAAAACAAAAGAAAAACAATTCTTAAGAATCTGAGGCTTCAGAGATGAAAGACACTAGAAACTTGAAAAACATTCATTTGGTAATGTAATACTAAGGGGGTTGCCTGGACTTAATGCCATGTCATGTTAGAACTACTTGAAGAAACTAGAAATATCTGCTCTAGAGCAAAGAAGACATAGATGGAGATTTATAAGCAGATACCAAATATTTGCAGTTCATCATTGGAAAGACTGGGAGAAAGCAACTAGTATTCATTAAGTACCTATTATGCCAAAAAAAGGCAGTGTGATAAGTGTTTTCAAATATTTTTACTTGTTCATATAGAAGATTAATTAGTATTATTCTGAATGGTTAATTGGGTACTACAGGGAGATTTTACTTTTTTTTGTCAATACTTTTGTCTAGTTTTTTGTTTCAATAGCAAGCATTTCTATTGTACTTTAAATTTGCAGAGGATTTTACTTGTGCTCCTTCTTTTGATTCTCACAAACATCCTGTGGGGTAAGTGCTATTATTATACATATTTGACAGATGAAGAAACTGAGACTGAGAAAGTAGCTTGTTCAGCATTACACAGCTCTGAAGTATACAAGGTAAGATTTTTCCATTGTGCAGAAATATTTGCATGTTGCCTCTCAATTTGGACTACAATCTCCTGGCTTGTGGGGACTATGTTTTTTGGCAATTTTTATAACTAGTATTAATACTGTTTTCTGTTTTATAGTAGAAACTAAATAAATACTTGTTAATTGACTGCTTATTCATGAATCCATATATCATCCTGACACAGCTGAAAGGGAACTCAATTTGATGTCCTTAGAGCTAGATGCAAATACTGAATCTTCTACTTACCACATGTATGGTTTTCAGGGATTCAGTATCTTTAATTATAAAAAATAAACATATGAAAAGTGTTCTCAAAGACCTATTCTCACTAAATCCAAGACCTCATATTTAGAACTACTTTGGAGAGGAATGCAGATACTTCATCAGTGGGTGTACTAAATTAAGAATGGATATATCATTGTTATAGTGCCATGGGGAGCATTTATAATATAGCGGTACTTGGATAAGATGATCCCTGAATTCCCAACCATGTCCAAAATTCTATTGTTACAATAGTAAGGCTTTGTGAGTCATGAAGTGTCCTCAGAAATGTGCATCACTTGAGGAAATAAAGACTGCTTCATGGAAATCAATGTCTTATTTTTTCCTACTAATCCTAGGGCTATCAATATTTTTATCTCCATTGAATGAAAGACAAAACATAAACAAGCATGAAGCTAGAATCTCCAACCACTAAAGAAGATTCTCTAAATCAAAACTAATATTTGAAACTTGACAAAATGGCAATGTCTATAATATGAATGCATGGGCATAAATCAGTTTTTAAAGAGAAGCCAAGCTAGTTCATTCATGAAATGTTTAATTTCATTTTAAATAAGCTATCAATTCTATATGAATAGGTAATAATATTTAGGTTTTTTAAAAAAGCAAAAAATTAAAGGGGAAAATTTTTGTAGTGGAAATAGATTTTGATTTGAAAATGCCTACCTTAGGTCTTACAAGGTCTAATGTAAGCAAAATTAATTTTCTTTCTTACGCTTTTTGAAATATAATAAAAATAAAAGCAGTTTCTAATTATCCCATAAATTTTTAGGAAGTGCTTGTTGAATTAAAAAAAACATAAAAATAAGAATGCATGATTTACATGCTATTTCACCTTTGCTGTTTTACCAAATTTTCTTAATGAGTGGAATATGGCTAGTGTTGTTTTGTTTTGTTTTTTTTCCCAGTCTGAGAATGAGACTTTGATCATAAGGTTTCTTGCTATGGTTCCACAGTCATTACTAATTCATTCTTTAGTCAACCTATAATTCTCATCCATATTTGTTTTATCCAAGAGCCATTTCATGTATTACAAAACAGAAAAGGAAATAAGTTGTATATAATGATATGAATGGTAGAAGGACAGATGTTTTTATATTTTTTGAAGTCTATGGAATATCATTCTAGAAAATCGGATCTGTGGCAGGTCTGTCCACAATATTTACTATTAGAAAAATTATATTTCCAAGTTTGAAGCTCTGATTACAAAGTTTTTTAAACATATATTAATATTTATTTTTTTGAAAAGTTAACATGGTTACATAATTCATGCTCTTACTTTCCCCTTTACCCCACAACTTTCCCCTTATCCCCATGGCTGATGTGTATTTTCACTGGTTTTAACATGTGTAATTGATCAAGGCCTATTTCCAAATTGTTGATCATTGCATTGGTGTGGTAGTTTCAAGTCTACATCCCCAATCATGTCCGCTTCAACCCATGTGTTCAAGCAGTTGTTTTCGTATAATTCCTGTGTTTGTTTTGGTAGACAGATTCCTAAGTATTTTATATTGTGTAGGGGGATTTTAAATGGTGTTTCTCTTTCTATCTCTAACTGGTGTGGTATTTTGGAAATATATAGAAATGCTGGTGATTTATGTGCATTTATTTTGTATCCTGCAACTTTGCTAAAGTTTTTGATTATTTCTACAAGCTTCTTAGTTGATTCTCTAGGATTTTTTAAGTAGACCATCATATCATCTCAAAAAAGTGATGGTTTAGTCTCCTCATTGCCTATTTTGATACATTCAATTTCTTTTTCTTCTCTAATTGCAACTGCTAGTGTTTCTAGTACAATGTTAAATAATAGAGGAGATAATGGGCATCCTTGTTTCACTCCTGATCTTATTGGAAAGGCTTCTAATTTATCCCCATTGCATATGATGCTTGTTGATGGTTTTAGGTATATACTGTTAATTATTTTTAGAAAAGGTCCTTCTATTCTTATAGTTTCCAGGGTTTTCAAAAGGAATGGATGCTATATTTTGTCAAAGGCTTTTTCAGCATCTATTGAGATAATCACGTTATTTTTATTTGTTAGATTGTTGATATGGTCAATTATGTGGATGGTTTTCCTAATGTTGAACCATCCTTGCATTCCTGGTATAAATCCCACCTGATCATGGTGGATGATCCTCTTGATCACTTGCTGGAGTCTCTTTGCTAACATTCTATTTACAATTTTTGCATCTATGTTCATTAGGGAGATTGGTCTGTAGTTTTCTTTCTCTGTTTTTGATCTCCCTGGCTTTGGAATCAGTACCATATCTGTGTCATAAAAGGAATTTGGTAGGGCTACTTCTTTGCTTATTATATAAAATAATTTGTATAGTATTGGTATTAGTTGCTCTTTGAATGTCTGATAGAATTCACTTGTGAATCCATCAAGCCCTGGCGATTTTTTCTTAGGGAGTTCTTTGATGGCTTGTTCAATTTCTTTTTCTGATATGGGATTATTTAGGTATGCTATTTCTTCTGCTGTTAATCTAGGCAATTTGTATTTTTGTAAATATTCATCCATATCTCCTAGACTGCTATATTTATTGCCATAAAATTGGACAAAATATTTCTTAATGATTACCTTAATTTCCCTTTCATTAGGAGTGAGGTCTCCCTTTTCATCTTTGATACTGTCGATTTGGTTTTCTTCTTTCTTTTTTGTATTAAATTGACCAGTACTTTGTCTATTTTGTCTGTTTTTTTTCAAATTGCCAGCTTCTAATCTTATTTATTAATTCAATAGTTCTTTTACTTTTGATTTTATTAATTTCTCCCTTGATTTTTAGTATTTCTAATTTACCTTTCATCTGGTGATTTTTAATTTGTTCATTTTCTAATTTTTTAAGTTCCATGCCCAATTCATTAATCTCTGCCCTCCCTAATTTGTTTATATATACACTCAAGGATATAAATTTCCCCCTGAATACTGCCTTGGCTGCATCCCACAGAGTTTCGTAGGATGTCTCATCATTGTCATTCTCTTCAATGTAATTGTTGATTGTTTCTATGATTTCTTCTTTGACTAGCTGGTTTTAGAGGATCATATTATTTAATTTCCAATTAGTTTTTGATTTGCCTATACAGGGGCTCTTACTAATTATTATTCTTACTGCAATATGGTCTGAGAAGGTTACATTTATATTTTCTGCTCTTTTCCATTTGTTTACAATGTTTCTATGTTCTATTACATGGTCAATCTTTCTGAATGTACCATGTGCAGCTGAAAAAGTCTATTCCTTTTTGTTCCTATTTATTTTTCTCCACATATCTATTAAGTCTAATTTTTCCAGGACTTCATTCATCTCTCTTATCTCTTTCTTATTTACTTTTTGGTTTGATTTATCTAGATCTGAAAGAGGAATATTTAGATCTCCCACTAGTATGGTTTTACTATCTATTTCCTTCTTGAGATCTGCCAGTTTCTCCTTTATGAATGTGGTTGCTATGCCATTTGGTGCATACATATTGAGCAATGTTATTTCCTCATTGTCTATACTGCCTTTAATCAGGAGGTAATGACCTTCCCTGACTTTTTAAATCATATCTATTTTGACTTTGGTTTTGTCAGAAATTATAATTGCCATTCCTGCCTTCTTTTTCTCATTTGATGCCCAAAGGATTTTGCTCAAGCCCTTTACCTTAAACCTGTGTATGTCCACCCGCCTCATATGTGTTTCTTGTAGACAACATATGGTAGGATTTTGGTTTCTAATCCACTCTGCTATTTGCTTCCTTTTTATGGGCTAGTTCATCCCGTTGACATTCAGAGTTATAATTATTATTTGTGTATTCCCTGACATTTTGTATCCTCTCCTAATTCTACCCCTTCTTCTTACACTATTTCCTTTGAAACCAGTGGTTTGCTTTATGCCAGTAACCCTTGTCCCCTCCCTTGATTTACTTCCCTTTCTACCCCCTCCCTTATTATCCCCCTCATTTTATTTTTAAGGCCTAATGAATAACCTCCCCCAACTCCTCCCCTCCCTTTTTTTGACCTCCCCACTCCCCTGCTCCCCTTGGTTTTTCCCTTCTGACTTTCTCGGTAGGGTTGGATTGAATTTTATGTCCCAAAGGATAAAGCTACTCTTCCCTCTCAGGGTTAATTACACTGAGAGTAAGGTTTAAATATTACCTCTTAATGCTCTCTTCCTCTCCTTCTTATAATAGTATTCATCCTTTCCCCTTCCCATGCCCTCTTTGTGTGTAATAGAATAGCCTATTTTTCTTATTCATTCAGATTTTTCTTGGTGTCCTCTACTATTCACCTCCCTCTTTCCCACCCCCATATCATCTTAGACCATTTAGTATTCCAACCTCTCCCTACGAATAATTCTTCTAATTACTATTATAGTGATTACCATAATAGTGACTAGAGTTCCTTACAGAGAATTATACATAACATTTCTCAACATACATATACCAATAATTAGATCATATGGAAGCCCTTAAAGAGGAAAATTTAAAAAAAATATGAATTTTCTTTCTTTCCCCTCTGTTTATCATTTGCCTTTTTATGTTTCTCTTGATTTTTGTGGAGTGATATCGAACTTTCCATTTAGTCCTGGTCTTTTCTGTGCAAATACTTGGAAATCTTCTATCTTTTTGAATGCCCAAACTTTCCCTTGGAAGTATATGGTTAGTTTTGATGGATAGATGATCCTTGGTTGTAAACCCAGTTCTCTTGCCTTTCTGAATATCATATTCCTAGCCTTGAGGTCTTTTATTGTGGAGGCTGCCAGATCCTGTGTGATCCTCATTGGTGCTCCTTGATATCTGAATTGTCTCTTTCTGGCTTCTTGAAAAATTTTTTTCTTTTACTTGGAAGCTCTTGAATGTGGATATTTTACCTGGGGGTTGTCTTTCCTGGGTCTAGTGTAGAGGGTGATCTATAGATCCTTTCAATTGTCTATATTGCCTTTGTGTTGTAGAACTTCAGGGCAATTTTGCTGTATAATTTCTTTTAGTATGGAGTCCAAATTTCTATTAATTTCTGCTTTTCCAGGAAGACCAAAGATTCTCAGATTGTCTCTTCTAGAACTGTTTTCTTGGTCTGTCACTTTCTCATTGAGACATTTTATGTTTCCTTCTATTTTATCAGTCTTTTGACTTTCTTTTATTTGTTCTTGCTGTCTTGAGAGATCATTAGCTTCTAATTGCTCAACTCTAGCCTTTAGGGACTTGTTTTTGCCTATAATCTTTTGGTTTTCCTTTTTAATCTGGTCATTTCTGGTGTTCAATTTGCTTATCAGTTCATTTGATTTCTGAGCCTCTCTTTACAATTGCAAAATTCTGCCTTTTAAACTGTTATTTTCTTGCCAGATTTTGGTTTCCAATTTGCTTATCATTTCGTTTTATTTGGGGGCATCCTTCTCCAATTGGGAGTTTCTGTCTTCTAGCCTGTTTATTTCCTTTTGAGCTATTTCCCACTTCTCTCACCAAATCTCTTCCATCTTCCTCATCATCTCAGATTTGAACTCTTCAATAACTTGTGGCCAGTTTTCATTATTTTGGGAAGGTTTGGATATGATTACTTGTTTCTTCCCCTCTGCGGTTTACTCTGTTGTCTGGATTTTATCTGTGTAAAAGTTGTCAAGTGTTACAGATTTCTTCTTGATGATCTTTCTCTTTTGGGGTTCTTTTCTCTGGCTTGCCATTGTTAGCCCTGTGTCCTCTCAAGTTTATCCTCACCCTCAGCGTCTGTCTGTGCTCTTTAGGCTCCTGAGGTCTCAGTTGTTCTCAGGGTCAAGCCTCCTGGTGGTCCCCTTAGTGTTCCTCTGCCCAAGGCTCCTTTAACAGTCTCAGTGTATTTCTTCCACAGTTGTGAACCCCTTTTGCACTGGGTCCCCACTCAAGGTCCGCACCTGTGCTCAAGATCCAAGTCCTCTCCTGCTCTCAGTTTTTGTGTCTGGGCTTGTGTCCACACCCGCACTCCTGCCTGCTCTCAGGGTCTGAGCTCAAAGTCCGCGCGTGTTCTTTAGCCTCTTGGGGTCTTAAGTCTTGCTCCTCTCAGGAGCAGGCCCTGGTGACCCCAGGTAGCTGCCAAGGACTTAATGTGTGCCCCAAATTTCTTCTAACTCTTGTGTGCTGGTTTTGGCACTTGGGTGGTGTGGGGTGCTGGAGGGGGTTGCTCAGCTCATTTTTTATTGAGAGCTTTTTCACCCCTTTATAGCATGGAAATGGCCTGATTCCACGTACCTCCAATGTTGTGCCCTGTTGTGGTGTCCCTTTGTTCCTCTGGATTTGTTTTTATGTCTTCTTGAGAAGTCCTGTATGTTTCAGTTAGGAGAGGTTAAGCAGCTGCTTTTTACTCTGCCGCCATCTTAACCAGGAAGTCCAAATGTCTGATTATAAAGTTTTAGTAAAAATGTAAAACATTTCAAGAAATCTTGAAATTGGCTAGCATTTCATGAATATCTATAGAAAGATAGTACAAATTCAATGAGGAATAAAAATTAAAATCAAAGTGATTATTTTATCTATTTTATTTTTTAATGATTTTATGGAAGTTTATTTACAAATATATAGGAGAGAATGGAAGTAGAGAGATGAGAAGAGGGGTAGAATAAGAGATTTGTATTTAAGTCTGGGCTTTACTCTGGCAAGGCTTCAGAAGCCCAGCCAGAGTCTAAGGGTCAATTACAAAGGTTTTAGCTACAAGGGCTTCTAATCATCAAGGGAGCCTCCTGGAGGCTAGTACCTCCTGGGAGGTTAGAGGAGTCAGCCTTCTTCACTCACCATGTATAGTTCTTTTTTTTTAATATTTTATTTTTTAGAAAAATCTTCCATTGTTACGTGATTCATGTTTTTACTTTCCCCTACACTCATAGCTTTGTGAGTCCCCCCCAATAGCCAACATGCATTTCCACTGATTTTAAAATGTGTCAGCAATCAAGACATTTCCGCATTATTGATAGTTGCATTGGTGTGGTGGTTTCAAGTCTACATCCCCAACCATGTCTGTATCAACCCATGTGTTCAAGTAGTTGTTTTTCTTCTGTGTTTCCATTCCTATAGTTCTTCCTCTGAATGTGTATAGCGTTCTTTTCCAGAAGTACCTCAGAATTGTCCTGGGTCATTGCATTGCTGCTAGTACAGAAGTCCATTACATTCTATTTTACCACAGTGTATCAGTCTCTGCATACAAAGTTCTTCTGGTTCTTCTCCTTTCACTGTGCTTCAATTCCTGGAGGTTATTCTAATTCACATGGAATTCCTCCAGTTTAGTATTCCTTTGAGCGCAATAGTATTCCATCACCAGCATATATCACAATTTGTTCAGCCATTCCCCAATTGAAGGACATACCCTCCTTTTCCAGTTTTTTGGCACCACAAAAAACTCAGCTATAAATATTTTTGTACAAGTCTGTTTATCTATGATCTCTATGAAGTACAAACCCAGGAATGGCATGGCTGGATCAAAGGTCAGGCAGTCTTTGAGAACTCTTTGGGCATAGTTCCAAATTGCCATCCAGAATGGTTAGATCAGTTCACAACTCCACCAATAATGCATTAATGTCCCAGTTTTGCCACATCCCCTCCAGCATTCATTACTCTCCCCTTCTTTCATTTTAGCCAATCTGCTAGGTGTGAGGTGATATCCCAGAGTTGTTTTGATTTGCATTTCTCTAATTATTAGAGACTTAGAACACTCTCATGTGCTTATTGATAGTTTTGACTTCTTTATCTGAAAATTGCCTATTCATGTCCTTTGCCCATTTATCAATTGGGGAATGGCTTGAATTTTTATACAATTGATTTAGCTCCTTGTATATTTGAGTAATTAGACCTCTGTCAGAGATTTTTGTTATAAAGATTTTTTTCCCAGTTTTATGTTTCCCTTCTGATTTTGGTTTCATTGTTTTTGTTTGTACAAAAACTTTTTAATGTAATATAATTAAAATTGTTTATTTTACATTTTGTAATTTTTTTCTAACTCTTGCTTGGTTTTAAATTTTCCCTTTCGCACAGATCTTACAAGTATACTATTCTATGTTCACTTACATTACTTATAGTTTCCTTCTTTATATTAAAGTATTTTACCCATTCTGCATTTATCCTGGTGTAGGGTATGAGATGTTGATCTAAACCTAATATCTCCCATATTGTTTTCCAATTTTCCCAACAGTTTTTGTCAAATAGTGGATTTTTGTCCCAAAAGTTGAACTCTTTGGGTTTATCATACACTGTCCTGCTGATGTCACTTACCCCAAGTCTATTCCACTGATCCTCCCTGCTGTCTCTTAGCCAGTACCATATTGTTTTGATGACCTCTGCTTTATAGTATAGTTTAATATCTGGTACTGCTAGGCCACCTTCCAAAGTGATTATTTTAAAGGCACATATTAGGTTTGTTTCCTAGGCAACAGTGATCTGTTATACAGTTTATAATTAAAAAGTAATTAGTTCAATTCAAATTTTAAAAAAATTCTTAAGTATCTATCATAAGCAGAGAGCACTATGCAAGTAACTGTGAAGAGACACAAATGCAGCTCATATTTCAACTGTGTCCAGATATACTGCATTCATTTTTGAAGAATGATGAATAAAAATATTCTATTTGGCTCATGTCCCCCTACTCAGGATTTCCCTTGTGATCATCATATATTAACTCACCTAGTTATCCATGAAAAAGGAAAAGCATTCTCCACACACACACACAAACATTTAGACTAACAAATCATCAAGTAGAGTAAACGTTTTATTTAACCTAAAAAACATACAAATGACTCACACAAACCTATAATTTAATTAAACATTACTCAATTTAAAAAAATACAGCCTTTCCCTTTCCAGTATACTTCTACCATGTCAAGCATTTAGGTATATAAAGTACTCTACATTTATAATAGTACCCATGATTTGAGGTCCTTCCAAAGAGAGAAAGTCTTCCTCAGTGAATTATATAGTATAAGGCAGGGGTTGGCAACCTTTTTGGCCGTGAGAGCCATAAACACCACATTTTTTAAAATGTAATTTCGTGAGAGCTATACAGTGCTCACAGTGCGCTCTCCTGTAACAGTGCCTGAAAAAAATTGACTTTATGGCTCCTGCAGAAAGAGCCATATCTGGCCCTCAAAAGAGCCAGATATGGCTCGAGAGCCATATGTTGCTGAATCCCTGGTATAAGGCATGAATATTCTGAAAATTATACTTTGGGATTCAAGTATTGCAAGGGATCTGCATTACTCAACCAGTCTACCTTGCAGGTTAAATGAAGAAGCAAATGGGGAAGTTCCAGTCCCCTTTGTCATTCTGACAAAGAAAAGCAAAAAGAACTTTTTACCATCCATGGAGAGTCAAAATATCAATTACTTTCCAATTTCCTAAGTTTTTCTAGTCTCTTTTTCCAATTTCTGGTTCTATTTAATCTAGATAGGAACTCTGTAAAAACACACAAGATTTTGGAACTTTCTTCCACAGGAATCCAACAGCATGGACCTATTTTGATCTCTCCTTCATATTGTATTAAAGGAACAATGATCAAGAAGACAATCCTGATTAGAGCACAGTCTATTGTGACCTTTCAAAAGGAGATCATAGATTTGGAAGTAGTAAGGATTTCAGAGGCTATCTACACCTACATATTCATTTTGTAGTGAAAGAAAGGCACCATGAGATAAAGTGAATTTGAAGCCAGGTATGATGTTACTATCCAATACTTGGAGTCAAAAAAGCTTCACTAAGGGATCAAAGTCCTAGATAACCCATTACTTACTTTAAATGGAAAATAGAAAGAAATGCTTAAAGGAATTCAGCTGTTCTTAAATCAATTGTACATATTACCAGCAAAGAATGGACTGAAAAGTACAATGCAATTAATTCTAACTCCCTGACTCCAGTGATAACTTTTGAAGAATTGACTCCTTAAAGAGATATCATGATGTGGATCCTATTTCTATATTCTACATTTTGAGGGCATGGAAAAACCAGAATTAAAAGAATAGCTAACACCATATGAATTAAAATCAATATGAAAGAAGTTCTATTGGTCTCTTAAATGGTAATATTAGTATTTCTATGAATGTGAAGAAGGTATTTACTTGTGAAACCTGAACCAGAAAGTGCAGAAACCATGTGATTAAACTCAGTCTTTGGCTAATGAAGACAAAACATACATTCCATTTATGTCCTCTAATTCAAATAAGAGGATACAACTTTGTCCAGTAAGTTTTATAATAAAACACAATGAGAATAAATATTCAGAGATTTTAAAACCAAGGGAGATCTCAGAAGTTTCCTACTTAAGTCCTTTTATTTAGCAGTTGAGAAAATTCAAGCTCATATTAGTAAGTGACTTTTTTCCAAGCCATAAAAGTTTGTAAGTGGCAGAGCTAAGGTATAAACTCAAGGTCATTTGATTCTAATCTTGCAATTTTGCCACTGAACTCCAGTGAAAAATAGTGATGAGTAAATAGAGCCAGGATTCATTCTGTCTTCAAATCTAGTACTCTCTCTACTGCCCCAGGTGCCTAGCTGATGATGGTTTGTATTGTGTCTCTTGACTCTTCTGCCTCAGTTTTCCCACCTGTTCTAATAGTTTACATTTACATATAAAGCCTGGGTAGCAATGTCTCTAAAGTACATTATTAACTCTTCACATATTCCTTTACTAAATAGCCAAAGTTTTACATGATATGACTGTTAAATACATTATCTATTTGAGAAAGAACCAACTAACTTCAATAAGACCCAGAAGGGTAAAGTGTAGAATGTGAAGTTATATTGACTCCCTAGTTCTGTTTGACTTCATGACTCAAAACATGTTCATTCTTTTTCATACTAAGAGATAGAGAGGTACTTAGTATTCTGTCAGTGAAGCTCAGTAGGCCTCCTGTTCTGGCTTGCTACACACACATACACAAAAAGTAGTTAATTAATTGGGCAGGATACTGTGGAGTTGATTTAACAAAATTCATCAGCACTTTTTAAGTATGCTTTAATAATAGTAGGCGATAGGCCTGGAGAAGGAGTTGGAAATTTTTATTTTATTTTTATTTTTATCTTCTTGGATCTCATGCTAACTCTTTGTGACTCGCTAATTTAACCCTTCCTTTGTCATCACTAAAATGGAGATGCTGTCACTTACAAAGTATTCAGTTCTCGATGAGATCATGTCAAAGTTTTTCTCATAATAATGTTAAGAAACAAAATTATAAGATCAGTACTCCCAATCATATGATGTTGAATTTTAACCAAGGATATTTGCTCTGTATAATGAGTCAATGAAAGCTGAAAAATCATGAAACCATATGACTGGTTGTAAGGCAACCAAAGCAAGCATTGGACATAATCATAGAATGAGGGAGTTGGCAAGAGCTTCAGATATCATCCAGTTTATTGCATATCTTTAGAAAACACCTAAAAATTCTCAGACCTCCTAGACCTAAAGGATCAGTTATCAATATTACCTGCAGACTTAAGATAGTGGGAACAGAGTATATGGGTTGGAGTAGGCCAAGGGAATCACAGAAGCATCCATTTAGAACGAGAACAGATTTTAGAAATCATCCACTCCAACCACCTCATTTTACAGTGATAAAGCAGAAACACACAAAAGTTATATAACCTACTCAAAGTGACCTAGATTATTTGAGGTAAGATTTGAACCAAGGTCTTTTTGAATCCAATTCCAGGATGCTACTATATGATGCTGCCTAAAAATCACCCATACTCTCCTCATGTTTCATTAAGAATCTTTCTAGGGCAGCTAGGTGGCACAGTGGGGAATCAGGAAAACCTCTCTTCCTGCCTTCAAATCCAACTTTCCACACTTACATGCTTTGTGACCCCAGGCAAGTTATGTAACCCTGAGATGAGTTGGAGAAGGAAATGGAAAACCATTTCAGTGTCTTTGTCAAGAAAACCCCAAATGGACTCATTAAGAATCAGATATTACTGAAGAACAAGAAGAACAGGAGAGATCATAGGTTCATAGATTTAGAGCTGGAAGGGAATTTTGAACTTATCTAGTTCAATTTTTTCAGTTTACGGATAGGAAACCTGAGACCCAGAAAGGTGAAATGGCATCTAGGTCACTTAATTCATATAGAGAGTAAATAGAAAAAACTAGGATTTGAACCTCAGGTCTCTCATTCCAGATGCAGTGCTCTTAGATCTCAGATTGAAAATAGAATCATAAATCTAGGCAAATCAGAGGTCTTCTGACTACTGTGTCATTTTTTAAATGAGAGAACTGAGATCCATTAAGATGAAATGATTAGTCCAAGGTTGTACAAGGAGGGTAAGTCATGCTATATTTGGTCATGGTCCCTCTAAATGCACTAGACTGAAGAAGGACATTTTGAAAAGGATCTATTATTATATTCTTTAATTTTGGCTCTTTAGGAAAAGTGCTACTTCTATATCTTAATAAATGAGTATCCACCTACATTCAATTCTTACTATTTGCCAGGCCTAGTAACCTCAATCACATCAAAATAATATTTTTAAAAGTTTTTCAAGTAAATAGATACTTTAACATTGAAACCATAAATGCTCAAACTTTGGGGTAGATAAATAGACAAATAGACAAGGCTGTACCAAAGGAATCTGCAACCACATTTTTACTGCATTGAATTTTGAGAACTTGGCTTAACTACAAATGGTTCCAGGATTACGGATGGATCTGTGTTTTTAAGGAAAAACCATTAGTTTTATTATACAGCCTTGAATCTCAGAAATATCTTCTTTCAATCTTTCAATCAGAGAGAACTTGGTTTGCTTCTTTTTTCTCCTTAGTTCACTAAAATTATATGTATTTTTAAAAAAATATTTAATTATTAAAAAATCTTGACTCCTCTTTCTAATTATTCATCTAAGCAGTTCTACTATTCTATTCCTACCTAATATCCCATAAGCACAGAAAACATCACTTTGAAAGACTGCTCCAGTTCTTGCATTGCACCAATTTCACTGGCTTTAAATAGCATTCAGTTCAATCAGAGGAAACCTAAAGGAAATTTCAATTGAAAATAAAAGAAAGAAAATTCTTCACTGGTCTTCCAATAGTTTAAGTGCTCATGTGTGTGCACACACACATATGCAGACACACAGACACATATTTACGTTCTTAACTAAAAGAAGAAAGGTTGCACTAGCAATAATACTTTTAACATTGATTGGTCATTTCGCATTTTACAAAAATGTTTTTTTTTCATATATTTTATCTCATTTTATCAATCAAGCATTTATTAAGAAAACTCTATCTGTTAGGTACAATGACTTGGCATGACAATACAAGAACCTACCCTTCTACTCCCATCCAAATGCTTCCACACCACTTAGACAAAAAGTATTATGTCCATTTACTCTTGATAGAAATTAACACAGAGGAAAACTAAGCCACAGCACTTGAACAAACTAGGACAAGAACTCAAGCCTTCTGTCTACCACAGTGGGCTTCCTAATATTCTTTCTTATACTTCAGTGTCTCTTAAAAATTGAAAAATAATTTATAGATAGTTTGATTTTTATTGTATATATTGCATTGTATATATTGCATATATCACTTGGTGTATTGATTTGATTTGACTTTGTTTTTGCCAGTATATCATGGCATGATTGCTGAGAACAGTTAGCTAAATACCAGATAACTTCCTGTATATATTATACATTTCCAACCAGAACCTAAAGTCTGATTTCAAGAAAGAATGCATATCTTAACAAGTTTATTTTCACCATCTCCTTTCTTTGACCTTATTACAAAATGTCTTTCTCTTGCTTTCTCCTCTTCTTTTTCTTCTTCCTCTTCTCTTTCCTCTTTCAAATTCATTTTTAAATCCTTACCTTCCATCTTAAAATCATACTGTATGTTCCAAAGCAGAAGAGTGATAAGGGCTAGGCAATGTGGGGCAAGTGACTTGTCAAGGGTCACAGAAGAAATGTCTAAGATGAGATCTAAACTCTGGACCTTCCATCTTTAGATACAACTCTTAATCTACTATTAGATTATTTGTCCCACTCAAATTCATTAATTCATTTTAGTAATAAGAAGATACACTATGGTAGTCACTTTATGGTGGATGTTGTGATGATGCATCGGGTATTCTATATCTGAGGCCAGATTGGCTTTCTTTTTTAAAATTGTAGGTGGGGTTATTTATATAACAATTATAAGCCAAAAAAGAATGTTTTTTTTTTCATTTTCCTTCACTCCTAAGATAATTTAAATTACTTTTTTTCTGTCTCTTTTTATTTTTGGTAGGGAGTGAGAAGGAAGAGGGTAGGGTATCAACAACATCTTTAAGGAGGGAAAGGGGAAAAAGCTATCTTTGTAACAAATTGGATCTCGGGATTCCCCAGTTATTTGAAAGGCAGGATGCATATTACTTTCTGCATTGCCAATAGCAATCCCAGGCCATGACTGCAGTTCTTATAGGCTAAATGATTCACCTGAATGAGAAATCCAACTCTACTGCAAACTCAAGGACAAAAAAAATCCCACTTTACTTTTGAATTCTACTGGGTTAGCTTTTTCCTGATATTCGTTATATTGGGTGTATTATAGGACAATCAATGGGCACTTAAGGACTCCATCAGAGAAAGTAGTACTTTCTAGGACAGTTCTCTTCATGCACAGTTAGCAAGGTGAAACTTTTAGGGAAGAGATTAGGATTCAGAATGTGAAATTTTGAAAGAAATTTAGAGATCATATATTGTCTAGCTTTTCAATGAAAAAAAAATGAGGCATCTGACAATCAGGGTAAGGACAAGATTTGGCTTAGGTTACAGTGAGTTATTAGCAATAAGACCAAAATTACCACATGCAATTTTTCCCTTATACAATATTCATGTTATTATTTGAAAAGGGGTGGGGGGAAGCCTACTTATTCAGAAGTTTATTACTTAAATAAAGTTACATTTGGGATTAGGAAATAGCTCTAATTTCTACAATTAAAAATGATCATTTTCACCTTTAGACAGAGTTTTCTTTCTGGCTTTATATGACATCTAATTTAAAAGTCAAGAAGCTCCAAAGTAGTTTTGTAATGAGATCAACTTAAGCAAGTTGGAGACAAGGTGATCACAAAAGGACTAATTCAGAACAATTAGAATTTGCAAGTCAAATTGAGCTCAGCTTTTTAAGGTCAAATGATTAGAACTTTCAGTTTCTCCTATCTTAACCATTATTAATGGAATAAAAAATCCAGAGAGCATGGGATTCGGAATCAGACAATTCTAAAATTCAGGTTCAAATCCTACTGTCATGACTTACTATTTGACACAATATCTATGGGCTGTTTCATCTGTAAAATGAAGGGGTTGGACCAAGATGACCTCTAACTAATGCCCATTATATCTCTCTGATTCTGTGATTCATAATTCTCTGCAAGGTAGAGTGCCATGCACATAATAGTCCTAATAAAATTTGGCTGAATTGAATTAAATTGAAAGAATTTTACTGTCAGCTTCCATGCCCTTCAGAGCAGAGGAAGAGTTTTTCTATAGCCTGAGATTTCATGGCAGTGGCTTTGAAAATCTATGAAGCATGCAAAAAATTATCAACAGACCAAGACAGAACCATGGCTTGTAAAGATGAGCCAAAAGGTATGAAGGAATGAAGGAAAAATTAATTTAATCATTTATTAAGTGCTTAGCACTGAACTTAACAGCTGGGCTTACAAACAGAGAAGCAAGATGGCCATTTCTGACAAGACACTCACATTGTAACAAAAGTGGCCACTGATATAGTAGTTTTCAACTGTACATCAGATGGAGAGACCCCATGTCTTTAGGCTATACTGAGACAAAATAAATGGTGATGTATTTTATTTAAAGTTATTTCTACTAATAAAAGCATGAGTACTTCTGTAATTGTAATCCTTGACAGTATTAATTTGATTTCTTCATAATCTTTGTGAATGCAGTTCAACACATTTTAGTAACTAACTATAATATACAAGATGTTGTCCTAATGTTGCATCTAGAAAGCTAAAAAAGAAAACACTAATAGTTTCAAAAGCAGAATTTAGATTTTGTTTTCAATATTTCATAATCTTCAGATATGGGTGAAGGGAATTGGGGTTGTGTCAAACTCATCTTTTACCTTTAAATAAGGTACATAGTTGTTTTTTTCAGCTACCACATTCAGCTTAAGAACACAGTTATACTTCTTAGAGAAGTTCTTTAATTGATGCCTGGTCTTTCCTCAAGGTGCCTTTGCATTCAGTTAATTTTCAGTCAAGTGTGAGGAAGGTATTCTTGAGCAAATCCTATTTAAAAACTATCTCTATAAATTGTGACAAATCAGCTTAGATGCTCATCAGAAGAACTGGCCTACATAGGATCATCTTTTGTTTTCCTTTTTCTTTTTTGATTACTTCTCAAGAGGGAGTCTTCTACTTTTGAAGGTCAAAAGATGATTAATTGTTATTTACATAGGCACTTTTTCCATGCTCTTCTATATTGTACTACTCATGGCTTCCTGGCATTTTAGAACTGCGTTTTTTCAATGAAATGTGATTTCCTCAGTTGTCGCTGAACTGGACAGCACTCCCGATGAAGGGGAATTTCTCTATACCTGAAAGAATATGGGTTTCTGGTAGGACCTCCCGTTACTATATACCATAACTCACACAGAACAGCCATCAATTAGAGGCCTCAGAGGTTCCATTCTACAATTACATTCTCAGTTTTTTGTAAGAAGTTCAGGTTTACCAATGCAGGATATAATTTTCACAATATTTTTGTTCAAAAGGTAATGATGTATAACCTAAATACATAAATGCTTTTCCCTCATTCATAATACTTTACTTCTGTGAGTGATTTGGCATTTCCTTCTTCAGCACATTTTATAAATGAGGAAACTGAGACAGAGTTCTGTGACTTGCCCAGAGCTACAGAACTAGTAAGTGTTTGAAGCCATAGTTGAACTCAGGAAGATGACTGATTCTTCTTGACTCCAGGCCTGGTAATTTATCAATTGCACCACTTAGTCATCCTATGAATTAATTATGAAGTTAATTGCTGAGTTTGATTATGAACTGGATCACAGAGACTTTTCTAGAGCTTCTTTAGTATAGGGATCTTGGGAAGTTATTCAAAAAATATAACAAAGGGAACCACTCCAAATCACTAGAAATTTATCTAGGGTTTTAGACTAAGGATTTTAATAATCCTTAATAATAAACACACTCCTATAGATTTGCTGGGAACAGCAAATATAAAAACATATGGGTATAATTTAAAGATGGGGTCAACTGAGTAAACCACTCAAATGACCTTGTCCTACCAAATACTTCCTTAACCAGTGGAGAACATGTGTCAAATGAATTCAATCATTCAACGACGTTACAACTAAGTCTGAAAATAACTTGATTCATTTAGATATGGTTGATAAGCCAATGGATGAACTGGAAGTGACTTTGAGTAGAAAGAAGATTCATATTGCATTTCTTATACTAGCAACATAAAATCCATTCAGGGTTACCCTGAGGTCCTTGAGACAACATGGTAGCCAAAATCTAAAGGAATCAAAGATAGGGGAAAAATAGGATTGTTACTTTAGAGTATCTGCACTCTCAAGAGAAAAAAGAAAAACATTGTCTTTCTATATGCAAATCACACTTATCCCAAAGAGAAGAACTCAAAGATTGAATCAAGTCATTATCAATGGGAACTTTAGAATTATACCATTTTAAAGATAGCCTCCAGCTGACTAGGCTATTCTAGAACCTTTACAGAAAAAGTGAAAGACATTCTCTGGGGATTCAGCCTACCAGGATAAGTGGTGATACATAGAACAAACCTAAAGCCCATGATTAGCATATATTGTTAGAATGCAAGAATTATTAATTAGCTTCACTGTACTACTTTTTTCCCTTTTTAATTTTTTTGTTAGAAGGGTATAATAGGCATTTGTATACTTAAGTCTTTACTCTTAAGAAACTTACATTCTACTTTGAGCATGTATGATGCTTAGAGAGTAGAGGAAGATGACATTTGTAAATAGATTAAGCATTACAAAAGGAAGAATAGCACAAATATCCAAGAAATTCTTTGGACAAAATAGGGCATTGAGCTAAATCTTAAAGGAAGCTAAGATTTCTAAGTAGAACAGTAGGAAATGGAATACCTTATTTAGGAAACAGCAAGAGGGCCAGAATGGCTAACAGACAATGAATAAATGGAAATAACATGAAATAAATCTGAAAAGGTAGAATGGAGCCTGGCTGGGAAAGGTTTTTTTTTTAATTTAAACATTTATTAATAATCATTTTTAACATGGTTACATGATTCATGCTCCTACTTTCCCCTTCACCCCCCACACTCCCCCAACACATGGTCAATGCACATTTCCACTAGTTTTATCATGTGTCCTTAATCAATTTCCAAATTGTTGGTGGTTGCATTGGTGTGGTATTTTCGAGTCCAAATCCCCAATCATGTCCACCCTGACCCATGCGTTCAAGCAGTTGCTTTTCTTATATGTTTCCTCTCCTACAGTCCTTCCTCTGAATGTAGGTAGTGTTCTTTAACATACATCCCTCAGAAGTGTCCTGGGTCATTGCATTGCTGCTGGTACAGAAGCCCATTACATTCGATTTTACCACAGTATATCAGTCTCTGTGTACAATGTTTTTTTGGCTCTGCTCCTTTCGCTCTGCATCAGTTCCTGGAGGTCTCTCCAGTTCGCCTGGAACTCCTCCAGTTTATTATTTCTTTTAGCACAATAGTATTCCATCACCCGCATATACCACAGTTTGTTCAGCCATTCCCCAATTGAAGGACATACCCTCCTTTTCCAGTTTGTTGCCACCACAAAAAGCGCAGCTATAAATATTTTCGTACAAGTCTGTTTATCTATGATCTCTTTGGGGTACAAACCCAGCAATGGTATAGCTGGATCAAAGGGCAGCATTCTTTTATAGCCCTTTGAGCATGATTCCAAATTGCCAGCCAGAATGGCTGGATCAGTTCACAACTCCACCACCAATGCATTAATGTCCCAATTTTGCCACATCGCCTCCAACATTCATTACTCTCCCCTTCTTTCATTTTAGCCAATCTGCTAGGTGTGAGGTGATACCTCAGAGTTGTTTTGATTTGCATTTCTCTAATTATTAGAGATTTGGAACACTTTCTCATGTACTTATTGATACTTTTGATTTCTTTACCTGAAAATTGCCTATTCATGTCTCTTGCCCATTTATCAATTGGGGAATGGCTTGATTTTTTATACAATTGATTTAACTCCTTGTATATTTGAGTAATTAGACCCCTGACAGAGTTTTTCGTTATAAAGATTTTTTCCCAATTTGTTGTTTCCCTTCTGATTTTGACTACATTGTTTTTGTTTGTACAAAAACTTTTTAGTTTAATATAATCAAAACCATTTAATTTACATTTTGTAATTTTCTCTAACTCTTGCTTGGTTTTAAAGTCTTTCCTTTCCCAGAGATCTGACAAGTATACTATTCTGTGTTCACTTAGCTTGTTTATAGTTTCCCTCTTTATATTCAAGTCCTTCACCCATTCTGAATTTATCTTGGTGTAGGGTGTGAAATGTTGATCTAGACCTAGTCTCTCCCATACTGTTTTCCAAATTTCCCAGCAGTTTTTGTCAAATAGTGGATTCATGTCCCAAAAGTTGGGCTCTTTGGGTTCATCATACACTGTCTTGCTGAGGTCATTTACCCCAAGTCTATTCCACTGATCCTCCACTCTGTCTCTTAGCCAGTACCATATTGTTTTGATTACTGCTGCTTTATAGTATAGTTTAATATCTGATACTGCTAGGCCCCCTTCCTTCACATTTTTTTCATTATTTCCCTTGATATTCTTGATCTTTTGTTATTCCAAATGAAATTTGTTATAGTTTTTTCTAATTCAGTAAAGAGGTTTTTTGGTAGCTTGATAGGTATGTCGCTAAATAGGTAAATTAATTTGGGTAGAATTGTCATTTTTATTATGTTAGCTCATCCTACCCATGAGCAATCAATGGCTTTCCAATTGTTTAAATCCACTTTTTTTGTTTGGAAAGTGTTTTGTAGTTGTTTTCATATAATTGCTGTGTTTGTTTTGGTAGATAGATTCCTAAGTATTTTATATTGTCTAGGGTGATTTTAAATGGTGTTTCTCTTTCTACTTTTTGCTGCTCTAGTGTGTTGGAAATGTATAGAAATGCTGATGATTTATGTGCATTTATTTTGTAACCTGCAACTTTGCTAAAGTTGTGGATTATTTCATACAAGCTTCTTAGTTGATTCTCTAGGATTTTTTAAGTAGACCATCATATCATATGCAAAGAGTGATAGCTTAGTCTCCTCCTTGCCTATTTTGATACCTTCAATTTCTTTTTCTTCTCTAATTGCAACTGCTAGTGTTTCTAGTACTATGTTGTATAATAGAGGTGATAATGGGTATCCTTGTTTCACTCCTGATCTTATTGGGAAGGCTTCTAATTTGTCTCCATTGCATATGATGCTTGTTGATGGTTTTAGGTATATACTGTTTATTATTTTTAGGAAAGGTCCTTCTATTCCTACACTTTCCAGTGTTTTCAATAGGAATGGATGCTGTATTTTGTCAAAGGCTTTTTAAGCATCTATTGAGATGATCATGTGATTTTTGTTTGTTAGACTGTTGATATGGTCAATTATGTGGATGGTTTTCCTAATGTTGAACCATCCTTGCATTCCTGGTATAAATCCCACCTGATCATGGTGGATGATCTTCTTAATTACTTGCTGGAGTCTCTTTGCTAGTATTCTATTTAAGATTTTTGCATCTATGTTCATTAGGGAGATTGGTCTGTAGTTTTCTTTCTTTGTTTTTGATCTCTCTGGCTTTGGAATCAGTACCATATTTGTGTCATAAAAGGAATTTGGTAGGACTCCTTCTTTGCTTATCATATCAAATAATTTGTATAGTATTGGGATTAGTTGCTCTTTGAATGTCTGATAGAATTCACTTGTGAATCCATCAGGCCCTGGTGATTTTTTCTTAGGGAGTTGTTTGATGGCTTGTTCAATTTCTTTTTCTGATATGGGATTATTTAGGTATTCTATTTCTTCTGCTGTTAATCTAGGCAGTTTATATTTTTGCAAATATTCATCCATATCTCCTAAATTGTCATATTTATTGCCATATAATTGGGCAAAATAGTTTTTAATGATTGTCTTAATTTCCTCTTCATTAGAGGTGAGGTCTCCCTTTTCATCTTTGATACTGTCAATTTGGTTTTCTTCTTTCCTTTTTTTTATTAGATTGACTAGTACCTTGTCTATTTTATCTGTTTTTTCAAAGTACCAGCTTCTAGTCTCATTTATTAATTCAATAGTTTTTTTACTTTCAATTTCATTAATTTCTCCCTTGATTTTTAGTATTTCTAATTTAGTTTTTAAATGTCAAACAGAGGAGTAAATGTGTCTTCATGTTTTTGTGCCATTCACTCTGGAGGTTTGTAATTTTCTTCATTTCTAGTTTCACTTAAAATGTGTGATTGTCTAAATGAATGGCTACAGACAATGACACAGATTTCTGGAGGATGGACCAGATTCTTTCAGTGGTAAAGTCTTCTCAGAATAAATACAATCCCTTTGAGAAGTTCATTAACACTTTCAGAACACAAAGTTAGCATTTGGCAAACTATTACTTCAGTGAACAAAATTATAAAGTAGTTGCCTGAAAAAAAAAGTTAAGTATAAATCCAAAAAACACTTCTTTCATTACCAGGAATTTTTCTTAGAAATAATATAGATGGATGCATTCAAAGGTAAAGATCAAATGATTATGACACAATCACTAAATGTCTCTTATGGATAAACATATTAGAATCCATATGTGTGGATGTGAGAAGTGAATAACAAATGTAAAATATTTTGATTATCTAATATATTTACATCACATTCATTTCCAAATATATTTCCCACACTAAATTCCTGCCATCCTCTTATTTAAAAAATTTATTGAAAAAAGAAACCCAGTAAAACTAATCAATACTTCCTATTCAGCTAGGTGATGCTGTGTATAGAGTGCTAGTCCCGAAGTCAAGAAGATTCATCTTCCTGAATTCAAATCTAGCCTCAAGCACTTACTAGCTGTGTGACCCAGGGCAAGTCATTTAACCTTGTTGGTCTGTTTCCTCATCTGTAAAATTAGTTAGAGATAAAAATGGCCAAGATTTTTGCCATTAAAACTACAAATGGAATCACAAAGAGCTAGACATGACTGAACAACAAAGCTTATAATCTGATAACATATGCAAAGCATATACTCTAGGCTTATTCTCCATATCCCTACTTGTACTGGTAGGTGAATCTCCAGAGATTTGCTTTCACTTTCCTCCTCTGAATTCTAGGAGACTCTATAGAGCCAGGGACTTCCTTTCCCCCTTCAATTCTCTTCAAGATCAATGTCTTTTGTTTATAAAAAAAATGTATAATTTTAAATTTATTATTTTTGGCTTCTTTTCTATTGTAATATCCACATGATTATACTTGTATTCTTTTTTTTAAACCCTTAACTTCGGTGTATTGTCTCATAGGTGGAAGAGTGGTAAGGGTGGGCAATGGGGGTCAAGTGACTTGCCCAGGGTCACACAGCTGGGAAGTGGCTGAGGCCGGGTTTGAACCTAGGATCTCCTGTCTCTAGGCCTGACTCTCACTCCACTGAGCTACCCAGCTGCCCCTATACTTGTATTCTTAATGAATTGTTTCCCTTTTTATTTATGCTTGTTGCTGTGGATTTAAGCTTTTTCCATCTATTTTGCTAATTATAGAAATACAAATTCTGTATGTTAGAAAAGTTTGTAGTCGCTTTCTAATCTTAACAACGTACCAAAGGAATTGTCATCATAATGTAACTGACAAGTCATTGTCCAGCCTCTGATTGAGGACTTCCAATGAATGGAACCCATTATCTTCTAAGGCAGTCCATCCCACTTTGAAATAAGTTTAATTTTGCATAAATTTTTCTGACATCAAACCTAAATATGGATTTTTCAATTTCTACTCTTTGTTACTAGTTCTGTCAACTAGGGTTAAATGGAACAAGTTTATTCCCTCCTTTATGTGACAGTCTTTCAAATACTTGAATAGAGATAGTCACATGTGAAATCATGTAAAATATTTTTCCATATTAATTCTTTAGTGGAAGAAAACAAACCAAAAAATGAGCAAGATCTTTTTTTTAGAAAAGTTATGCCTCCCCATCTTACATTCAGTTGATTTTTAAAAGTTCCATGCTTTATATTAACCCATACGGAAATTAATCTAAACTATGAAAATTATTATGTATCTTAACTGTGATCCATGATTATTATGTTATCTATCCCTCTCTGCATTATCATTTTCATATCTGAATAGTATACAATATCTAACTATATTTGAGTATTGTTGAGTAGTACAGGGACATGCACAGATTAATGGATAATTCACTTGAAACTTCCTTCCAAACTGACACTGAAGCACTAACAATTATTATTTAATTTTGGCCATCCAACCAATCCATTCTGCATTTAACTGTATTTGTTATGACATTCTTTCTCTCTCTCAACAACCGAGAATATTAATAACTATTCACAACTTTTGAACATTTGTTTTTGAGTTCCAAATTCTCTCCTTTCCTCATGAGATGGCAAGCAATCTGATATAGAAGTTATGTGTGAAATCATATAAAACATTTTCCCATATTAATTCTTTTGTGGAAGAAAACTCAAACAAGAAAAAAAGAAGAAAAAGTGAAACCTTGTGCTTCAGTCTGGATTCAGACTCCATCAATTCTTTATCTGGAAACAATTGGCATTTTCATCATGATTCCTTTGGGATTGTCTAGGATCATTGGATTGCTGACAATAACTGTTATTTAGATTTGTTCCTTGTTCTATATTGTGGCTACTAGGTACAATGTTCTCCTGGTTCTGTTTACTTTCTTTTACATCAATTAATGTAAATCTTTCTAGGTTTTTCTTAAATCTTTCTGCTCATCATTTCTTATAGCACAATAATATATGCCTTTTCCAAATTGCTGGGTTTCACCTCATTTTCCAATTCTTTGCTACCACAAAAAGAGTTGCTAAAATATTTTTCTATATGTAGGCCTTTTTCCTTTTGGTTTTTTAGCTCTTTAAGATACAGATCTAGTAATGGTATTATTGCCATGACAATGGGATGTACAATTTTGTAGGCCTTTGGGCTTAGTTTTAAATTACCCTCCACAAAGGTTGAATCTGTTCAGGACTCCCCAAATAGTGTACTTGTGTCTCAATTTTTATGCATATCCTCCAACTTTTATCATTTTCATTTTCTGTCATAATAGTCAATCTTTAAGGAGTGGAGTAGCAAATCAGAGAAATTTTAATTAGCATTTTTATAATTAATAGTGTTTTACAACATTTTTACACAAATATAGGTAGCTTTAATTACTTTGAGAATGTTCATATCCTTTGACCATTTATCAGTTGGAAAAAAACTTGGATTTTTATACATCTCACTCATTTATTGATTTGAGAAATGAAATCTTTTTCGGGCATAAACATTTTTCATCAACATAATGACTATATATTACCTTCCATCATTTCCCCCCATGTTTATCCTACCCTTTCTCCTTTTATCCTCAAAATACTTTGATTCTGACAATCACCTCCCCCCAATTTAACCTCTCTTTTATTTTCACCCCTTCCCTTCCTACTTTCCTATAGGTAAGATATATTTCTATCCCCAATTGATTGTGCGTGTTCTTCCCTCTCTGAGCCAATTCCAAAAAGACCAAAGTTTAAGCATTCCCTAGCCCACCTCTTCCATTTCCCCCTTCAATGTAAAAGTTCTTTTATGTCTCTTTTATAAGAGAAAATTTACCCCATTTACCTCCCTTTTCCCTTCCTCCCAATGCATTCCTCTTTCTTACCCTTTGATTTTAGTTTTTAGAACAATTACAATAGTCCCATGTATGGATGTAAATAATTTAACCTTATGAAATCTCTTGTGATTTCCCTTTCCTGTTTATCTTTTCTTTTGAATTTTATATTTGAAAGTAAAAAGCTCAATTCAGCTACAGTTTTTTATTAGGAATACTTTAAAATCTTCTATTTCATTGAGTATCTAATTTTATCCCTTCAAATGATATTCCATTTGGCAGAATGGGTGATTGTTGATTGTAGTCCTAACTGTTTAGTCCTCTGGAAAATCATATTCCAGATTCTCTGATCCTTTAAAGTAGAAGTTGCTAAATCTTGTGCTATCTTGATCCTGGCTGTGGTTCTACAATATTTGAATTGTATCTTTTTGACAACTTGTAATATTTTCTTCCTGATCTGGAAGTTCTATAATTTGGTTATAATATGCCATGGATTTTTCATTTTGGTATCTCTTTCAGAAGGTGATTGGTGGATTCTTTCAATGGCTATTTTACTGTATGGTTCTATAATATCAAGACAGTTTTCCTTGATAATTTCTTGAAAGAGGATATATAGGGCTTTTTTAAAAAAAAATAATTCAGGTAATCCAGTAATGCTTACATTATCTCTCCTGGATCTATTTTCTAGGTCAGTTGATTTTCCAATGAAGCTATTTCATGTTTTTCTTTTTTGCATTCTTTTGATTTTGTTTCGTAATGCCTGATGGAATCATTAGATTCTACTTGTCCAATTCTAATTTTTAATGTGTGGTTTTCTTGAGTAAGCTTTTGTACATTCTTTTCTATTTGGTATTCTACTTTTAAAGGAGTTTTTTTTTTCCTTAGTGAATTTTCATATATCCTCTTCCACGTGGACAATTCCAACTTTTAAGAAGTTCTCTTCAGTGAATTTTTTATATCATTTTTTTCCATTTGTCTAATAGTTGGTGGCTTTTTGTGCCACTTTTATCAAATTGTCTATTTTGCTTTTTAATATATTATCTTCTTCAACATTTTATGCTGCCTTTACCAAGCTACCTAAACTCTTCATTTTTTTCCTGTTTCAGTATAATTTATTTTACCAATTTTTTTTCTAACTTTCTTATTTGATTTTAAAAATCCTTTTTAAACCCCTCCATTAATTCTTTTTGGCCCTGAGAACAATTCATATTTTTTTGGAAGTTTCAGATGCAGCCATAATGACTTTATTATTTTCTTCTTAGTTTGTGTTTTGGTCTTCCCTTTTACCAAAATAACTTTCTATGTTGAGTTTTTTTTTGGTTGTTTGCTCATTTTACAGACTTTTTTTGTTTCTTTTAACTTAAGAAAATCCTTATACATAGACTCCATTTGTATGGTAAAAGGGGGCTCAAAAATGCTGAGAAAAATAATAAAAGTTGATTAAAAAAAAGGCACAAAAATCACCAAGGATGTATGTCCCACACTGTATTTTTTCCTACAGTTGCCTTCAGAGCTAGCTCTTGGGATCTATAAGTTTTGAGTTCTTTCAGGGTGGTATGATCTATTGAGAGATATTTTTAATACTCTCACAATCTGTGCTCTTGTCTTTGAGGAACCACAAGAACTCTTTTTTCAACCCTGTAACTATGACCAAGATTACCTCCCTCTCCTGTGGCCATGAGCACTAATGGGTGTAGTACTATTGTTCTGGGACTATAATTCACTACTATGGCCTGGATCTGGGTATGGGCAATGCAACAAAGTCCTGAAACTAGAGCCAGTAAAGAGACCACTGCAATCTCTTTTTCAGCAGCAGTTAGACCTCCTTACCATCTGTGATCAACTGCTCCAGAAACTATTTCTACTAATTCAAACACACCCAAGGCATGTGGTGGGCTTGCCAAGGTGGGTCCTGCCATAGTGTGCTGTATTCCTCATCTGATGTGATAGTCCTCTTCTGCTGACCTTTTAAGCTATCTTGTTATGAAAAATTGCTTCACTCTATCCTTTTGTCAGTTAGGCCACTCAGGAAGTGTTTTTGAGGTGTTAAATCAAAGATGTTTGCAGAGGAGAGATTAGTGAAGTGTTCCTTCTCATTCATCTCAGCTCCACTCTTCTCTATTCATATCTTTTCAGTCTCTAAGACTCAGTCTAATCTGCTGAAGGACTTCATTCAGTTCCCTTGTTATTATGGATATACTAATATATTATTTTGTTCTCCATTTGGAATGCCTTGCTACTATATATTACCACACATTTTCTGGATTTTTACCTTTCAAATTTATTCTTGTATACAAGTCATTCATAGTTTACTACAGTCTAATTGCATTCATTACACAACCATTTTTGTTGTCTTCTCAGATAACTCTGATAACTAACAACTTTGATTCATTGGGAATCATAGTACATTAATCTTCATAACCGTATAATATAATGAGAAAACTATTAAATAAAAACCTGGGTTTTTCAAAAATATAATTTAGAAGACTTGAAATCTTTGAAAGCAATGAACAATTTTCTAGATGCAATCCTAATTTCTTCCTCCTACTTAAATATAGACCCAGGTCACTGAACATTGGGCTCATATATATCTTGTATTACTGTCCAAAATGTCTTCATGGAACAGACAGATATATATGAATTGTCAATCCAATTACATTCACAGTATTTGCAATGAAACTACTAAGTATTTGTTGGGAGCCATTAAGACTCCTCTTTTGACCCCTTTTATGATCCACACCTTTTCTTATTGTAAAAGCATTATAATCTAATCTTCTAGGAAAATTTTAAGTTCTTAGTAAAGCAGCACTTAATGAGTTAACAGACTTTTTCACTCAGCAGAGTAAAGCTGAAGCTGTGGGTATATCTCTCTAACTGCTCCAGGCATCCCATGGTCATGGAGTGGCAAGCTCAGGCAAAATAACTTTTAGATAAAGTGAGGCTCATTTTTAACCTTGAGAATTTTTCTCATCCAACATTATATTCATAAGAAAATTCTTTGTAAAACTATAACTTTATTGTGCTTTGATATGACATAATTTGTGTTTCTGTGCAAACGTGAAGTTTTGGGGGGTATTCTTTTGTGTGAAATAAGTCTTGAAGTATATATAATAAACTCCATGCTGCAAGAGACACAGAAGCAGCTACGAGCTAACAGAAAGATCTCCCGTGTCCCGTTACTTCCTTATCAACTAAGCTGTCTTTATCAGATTATCTGGAGATGATAGAGAGATCTTAAGAAATATTAAAGTGTACCTTAATCTAAAGAGTTTTATCCAGTTCTTTTAAAAACTTCTCTAACTCATCATTCTTTGTTCTAGGTATTGATAAGGATACTTTAAATATCTAAGGTTCCTTCTATTTCTTAAAATATGCCACTTAATCACTATAATGGTTTTTTGCTTATTCTCATTTGGTCAATAAAAAACAAAATCATCTAGTATAAAATGGAATATATTTTGCTACCTTTGGATTTATGAAAAAATATCAGTTATCCATTAGTAATGGAAGAGAGTAATTTTTGTTGTATGTATAAGGTTGAGAATTGTCTGTTACTTAGAGCAGTGTTCCTCAGAGTTTAGGGTATGGATTGAAGTGCAAATCACTTCCACCAAATATGAAACATCTATTAATTTAGATATAACCTCCTGATTCAATTTATGTTAAAAATAGCATGCTGAGAAATCAGTGCTTCTAGTTGAAATACTGTATTGACTGATGAAATGTTAGGCACTTTAATCATTGAGTAGTTTGGGATCATTAAATGTACTACTCAATTGCCCAAACGCAACTCAGTCTAATTTCTTGTTCCTGTTCAGAATAACATAATTTTAGCGTTTGTCTCTTGGAAGGACCGCATAGCCCAGCTTATCCAATATTACTTGAACAAAAATCTCCCTTAATACCAATGCAAAAAAGTGGTCATTCAATCTTTGATTAGAAATATCTAGTGAGAGGGAATTCATTACTTCTTAAGGCAACACATTTTAGTTTTGTTTATCTTTAATCATTAGGAAGTTTCATTTTTTCCCTTAAATCAAATATAATTTTTTTCAACTTCCATTTGTGGCTTTAATTTAAACTATATGGGATCAAATAGAACAAGAGTAATTCCTTTTTTACATGACTACTCTTTACAGAATTGAAGGCTTCTTCTAAACTTCTAAATTGTTTTTTTTAGTCAGTTGTGTCTATTTGTAGTGCCCAAGATATATGTCACTCTAATCACCCACACGCATGTCATAAAATAGGCAATGTAGTATCTTCATTTTTCCTTGTGAGCATTATGTGAAAATTTCCTTTTAATGGATATGCTTCTTTTTCATGAGAATCACTCCTAAAGCTCAAAGAGACTAAACAGGGCTAAGGATACTTTTGCATCTTTATGTTTGAACATAGGTATCAATGGTCAAAGAATTTTCCCTACAGTGGTCAACCCACTATTTCTGAGACTTTCAGCAGTAATTAATTAACCAAGTCCTTTGACAGCCTTTTTAACTGAGAAAAAGTGGAAACCATATTTTAGAAACAACAAAAACTTGAATAATATGCATATTGAGTCATATCACTGGACTTTGGCAAGCAATGTTCAATGTAGAAGACAAATTTTAAAAATAAAATTATATCAGGATCACATAAAATGCTATTAGATACCTGATTTTACATATTAGTTTTTTTCCCTTTTTGAATCTTTTCCACTGTGCGGCCATGTAAGGTAGCCTTGCCCTACCTCCAAATGTCTTGTGTCTTCTTTAATATAAGACATTATAGAGCAACTGATAGATCTAGTTACATTTAAATTTTTTAATGGTGAACAATTCAACTCTACCATAATCCATCAAAAGACAATGGATGACCTTCCTGGTTAAGATGGCAGCAGAGTAAAAAGCAGCTGCTTAACCTCTCCTAACCAAAACATATAGGACTCCTCAAGAAGACAAAAAAACAAATCCAGAGGAGCAAAGGGACCCCACAACAGGACGCAGTATTGGAGGTACGTGAAATTGGGGCATTTCAGTGCTATAAAGGGGTGAAACAGTTCTCACTAAAACGCAAACTGAGCAACCCCCTCCCGCACCCCACACCACCTACAGTGCTAAAGCCAACACATAAGATTTAGAGCAAGTTTGGAGCACACATTAAGTCCTTGGCAGTTACCTGGGGTCACCAGGGCCTGCACCTGAGAGCAGCAAGACTTAAGACCCCAAGAGGCTAAAGAACGTGCAGACTTTGAATACAGAACCTGAGAGAAGGCATGAGTGAGGGCGAGGATGCAAGCCCATACACAATTCCTGAGCGCAGGTTAGGACTTGGATCTTGAGAGCAGGCAAGGTCCTTGAGTGGGGACCCAGTGCAGAGGAGTGCACAACTGTGGAAGCAGCACCCTGAGGCTGTTAAAGGAACCTCAGGCAGAGGAACAAGCAAGGGGACCACCAGGAGGCTTGACCCTGAGAACAACTAGACCTGAGACCTCAGGAGCCTAAAGAGCACAGACAGACCCTGAGTGTGAGGATAAACGTGAGAGGGCACAGGGCTAACAATGGGAAAGGAGAGACAAGAATGCCAAAAGATAAAGATCATCAAGAAAAAATCTGTAACACTCGACAACTTTTACACAGATAAAATCCAGACAACAGAGCAAACAGCAGAGGGGAAGAAACAAGTAATCATATCCAAACCTTCCCAAAATAATGAAAACTGGCCACAAGCTATTGAAGAGTTCAAATTCGAGATGATGAGGAAGATAGAAGAGATCTGGCAAGAAAATAACAGTTTAAAAGGCAGAATTTTGCAATTAGAAAGTGAGGCTCAGAAATCAAATGAACTGATAAGAAAATTGAACACCAGAAATGACCAGTTTGAAAAGGAAAACCAGTCGCTAAAGGCTGGAATTGAGCAATTAGAAGCTAATGATCTCTCAAGACAGCAAGAACAAATAAAACAAAGTCAAAAGACTGATAAATTAGAAGGAAACATGAAATACCTCAATGTGAAAGTGACAGAACAAGAAAACAGTTCTAGAAGAGACAATCTGAGAATCTTTGGTCTTCCTGAAAAAGCAGAAATTAATCAAAATTTGGAATCCATACTAAAATAAATTATTCAGCAAAATTGCTCTGAAGTTCTACAACAAGAGGGCAATATAGACATTGAAAAGATCCATAGGTCACCCTCTACACTAGACCCAGAAAAGACAACCCCCAGGAATATAAAAGTCAAATTCAAGAGCTTCCATGTAAAAGAAAAAGTTTTTCAAGAAGCCAGAAAGAGACAATTCAGATATCAAGGAGCACCAATCAGGATCACACAGGATCTGGCAGCCTCCACACTAAAAGACCACAAGGCTTGGAATATGATATTCAGAAAGGCAAGAGAACTGGATCTACAACCAAGGATCACCTATCCATCAAAACTGACTATATACTTCCAGGGGAAAGGTTGGGCATTCAAAAAGATAGAAGATTTCCATGTATTTGCATAGAAAAGACCAGGACTAAATGGAAAGTTCTATATCCAACCAAAAAAATCAAGAGAAACATGAAAAGGTAAATAAATAACAGAGGGGAAAGAAAGAAAACTAGTATTTTTTTTAAATTTGCCTTTTTAAGGGCTTCCATATGATCTAATTATTGGTATACGTATGTGGAGAAATGTTATGTATAATTCTCTGTAAGGAACTCTAGTCACTATTATGGTAATCACTATAATAGTAATTAGAAGAATTATTCATAGGGAGAGGTTGGAATACTAAATGGTCTAAGATGATATGGGGTTGGGAAAGAGGGAGGTGAATAGTAGAGGACACCAAGAGAAACCTGAATGAATAAGAAAAATAGGCTATTCTATTACACACAAAGAGGGCATGGGAAGGGGAAAGGATGAATACTATTATAAGAAGGAGAGGAAGAGAGCATTAAGAGGTAATATTTAAACCTTACTCTCAGTGTAATTAACCCTGAGAGGGAAGAGTAGCTTTATCCATTGGGATATAGAACTCTATCTAACTCTACTGAGAAAGACAGAAGGGATAAACCAAGGGGAGCAGGGGAGTAGGGAGGTCAAAAAAGAGAGGGGAGAAGAAGGGGGAGGGAATTCATTAGACCTTAAAAATAAAAAGAGGGGAATAATAAGGGAAGGGGTAGAAAGGGAAGTAAATCAAGGGAGGGGACAAGGGTTACTGGCATAAAGCAAACCACTGGTTTCAAAGGAAATAGTGTAAGAAGAAGGGGTAGAACTAGGAGAAGATACTAAAATGCCAGTGAATACACAAATGATAATTATAACTCTGAATGTCAACGGGATGAACTCGCCCATAAAAAGGAAGCAAATAGCAGAGTGGATTAAAAACCAAAATCCTACCATATGTTGTCTACAAGAAACACATATGAGGAGGGTGGACATACACAGGTTTAAGGTAAAGGGCTTGAGTAAAATCCTTTGGGCCTCAAATGAGAAAAAGAAGGCAGGAGTGGCAATTATGATTTCTGATAAAGCCAAAGTAAAAATAGATGTGATTTAAAAAGACAGAAAATGTCATTGCATCCTGATTAAAGTCAGTATAGAAAAAGAGGAAATAACATTGCTCAATATGTATGTACCAAATGGCATAGCAACCACATTTGTAAAGGAGAAACTGGCAGATTTCAAGAAGGAAATAGATAGTATAACCATACTTGTGGGAGATCTAGATATCCTTCTTTCAGATCTAGATAAATCAAACCAAAAAATAAATAAGAAAGAGGTAAGAGAGATGAATGAAATCCTAGAAAAATTAGATTTAATAGATATGTGGAAAAAAAATAGCTTCACATGGTACACTGACAAAGATTGACCATGTAATAGGGCATAGAAACATTGCAAACAAATGCAAAAGAGCAGAAATAATAAATGTAACCTTCTTAGATCATAATGCAATAAAAATAATAATTAGTAAGGGCACCTGGACAGGCAAATCAAAACTAATTGGAAATTAAATAATATGATTCTCCAAAACCACCTAGTCAAAGAAGAAATCATAGAAACAATCAACAATCTCATTGAAGAGAATGACAATGAAGAGACATCCTAACAAACTCTGTGGGATGCAGCCAAGGCAGTACTCAGGGGGAAATTTATATCCTTGAGTGCATATATAAACAAATTAGGGAGGGCAAAGATTAATGAATTGAGTATGCAACTTAAAAAGTTAGAAAGCAAGCAAAAAAAATCCCCAGATGAAAGCTAAATTAGAAATACTAAAAATCAAGGGAGAAAATAATAAAATCAAAAGTAAAAGAATTATTGAATGAATAAATGAGACTAGAAGCTGGTATTTTGAAAAAAACAGACAAAATAGACAAAGTACTGTCAATCTAATAAAAAAAGGAAAGAAGAAAACCAAATTAAGAGTATCAAAGAAGAAAAGGGAGACCTCACCTCTAAAGAAGTGGAAATTAAGTCAATCATTAAAAACTATTTTGCCCAATTATATGACAATAAATTAAGTAATCTAGGAGATATGGATGAATGTTTACAAAAATACAAATTGCCTAGATTAAAAGCAGAAGAAATAGAATACCTAAATAATCCCATATCAGAAAAACAAATTGAACAAACCATCAAAGAGCTCTGTAAGAAAAAACTGCCAAGCCATGATGGATTGATAAATGAATTCTATCAGACATTCAAAGAGCAACTAATACCAATACAATGCAAATTATTTGATATGATAAGAAAAAAAGAGTCCTACCAAATTC
The DNA here is from genome assembly GCF_016433145.1 of Gracilinanus agilis. Lineage (NCBI taxonomy): Eukaryota > Metazoa > Chordata > Mammalia > Didelphimorphia > Didelphidae > Gracilinanus > Gracilinanus agilis. Next base: position 60,170,606 of record NC_058134.1, on the reverse strand, counting down.
CTTTTATGACACAAATATGGTACTGATTCCAAAGCCAGGGAGATCAAAAACAAAGAAAGAAAACTACAGACCAATCTCCCTAATGAACATAGATGCAAAAATTGTAAATAGAATATTAGCAAAGGGACTCCAGCAAGTGATCAAGAGGATCATCCACCATGATCAGGTGGGATTTATACCAGGAATGCAAGGATGGTTCAACATTAGGAAAACCATCCACATAATTGACCATATCAACAATCTAACAAATAAAAATAACATGATTATCTCAATAGATGCTGAAAAAGCCTTTGACAAAATATAGCATCCATTCCTTTTGAAAACCCTGGAAACTATAAGAATAGAAGGACCTTTTCTAAAAATAATTAACAGTATATACCTAAAACCATCAACAAGCATCATATGCAATGGGGATAAATTAGAAGCCTTTCCAATAAGATCAGGAGTGAAACAAGGATGCCCATTATCTCCTCTATTATTTAACATTGTACTAGAAATATTAGCAGTAACAATTAGAGAAGAAAAAGAAATTGAAGGTATCAAAATAGGCAATGAGGAGACTAAGCTATCACTCTTTGCAGATGATATGATGGTCTACTTAAAAAATCCTAGAGAATCAACTAAGAAGCTGGTAAAAATAATCAACAACTTTAGCAAAGTTGCAGGATACAAAATAAATACACATTAATCATCAGCATTTCTATATATTTCCAACATATTAGAGCAGCAAGAGGTAGAAAGAGAAACACCATTTAAAATCACCCTAGACAATATAAAATACTTGGGAATCTATCTACCAAAACAAACACAGGAATTATACAAAAACAACTACAAAACACTTTCCAAACAATTAAAACTAGATCTAAACAATTGGAAAAATATTGATTACTCATGGGTAGGATGAGCTAAAATAATAAAAATGACCATTCTATCCAAATTATTTTACCTATTTAGTGCCATACCTATCAAACTACCAAAAAACTTTTTTACTGAATTAGGAAAAACTATAACAAAGTTCATTTGAAATAACAGAAGATCAAGAATATCAAGGGAAATAATGGAAAAAAAATGTGAAGGAAGGGGACCTAGCAGTACCAGATATTAAACTGTACTATAAAGCAGAGGTCATCAAAACAATATGGTACTGGCTAAGAGACAGAAGAGAAGATCAGTGGAATAGACTTGGAGTAAGTGACATCAGCAAGACACGTGTATGATAAACCCAAAGAGCCCAACTTTTGGGACGAAAATCCACTATTTGACAAAAACTGCTGGGAAATTTGGTTTTTTTTTTTTTTAAACCCTTAATTTCGGTGTATTGTCACATAGGTGGAAGAGTGGTAAGGGTGGGCAATGGGGGTCAAGTGACTTGCCCAGGGTCACACAGCTGGGAAGTTGCTGAGGCCGGGTTTGAACCTAGGACCTCCTGTCTCTAGGCCTGACTCTCACTCCACTGAGCTATCCAGCTGCCCCCTGCTGGGAAATTTGGAAAACAATAAGGGAGAGATTAGGGTTAGATCAACATCTCACACCCTACACCAAGATAAATTCAGAATGGGTGAATGACTTGAATATAAAGAGGGAAACAATAAATAAGTTAAGTGAAAATAGAATAGTTTATTTGTCAGATCTCTGGGAAAGGAAGGATTTTAAAACCAAGCAAGAGTTACAAAATGTAAATTAAATGGTTTTGATTATATCAAACTAAAAAGCTTTTGTACAAACAAAAACAATGTAGCCCAAATCACAAGGGAAACAACAGATTGGGAAACAATCTTTGTAACAAAAATCTCTGACAGGGGTATAATTAATCAAATATACAAGGAGTTAAACCAATTGTATAAAAAATCAAGCCATTCTCCAATTGATAAATGGGCAAGAGACTTGAATAGGCAATTCTCAGATAAAGAAATCAAAAGTATCAATGAGCACAGGAGAAAGTGTAATAAATCTCTAATAATTAGAAAAATGCAAATCAAAACAACTCTGAGGTATCACCTCACACCTAGCAGATTGGCTAAAATGAAAGAAGGGGAGAGTAATGAATGCTGGAGGGGATGTGGCAAAACTGGGACATTAATGCATTGGTGGAGGAGTTGTGTACTGATCTAAGCATTCTGGAAGGCAATTTGGAACTATTCTCAAAGGGCTATAAAAATGCCTGTGCTTTGATCCAGCCATACCATTTTTGGGTTTGTACCCCAAAGAGATCATAGATAAAGCAACTTGTACAAAAATATTTATAGCCCCGCTTTTTGTGGTGGCAAAAAACTGGAAAATGAGGGTATCCCCTCTTCAATCGGGGAACGGCATAACAAATTGTGGTATATACTGGTGATGGAATACTATTGTGCTCAAAGGAATAATAAACTGGAAGAATTCCATGTGAACTGGAATGACCTCCAGGAATTGATGCAGAGTGAAAGGAGCAGAACCAGGAGAACATTGTACACAGAGACCAATAAACTGTGGTAAAATTTAATGTAATGGACTTCTGTACTAGCAGCAATGGAATGACCCAGGACAATTCTGAGGGACTTATGGAAAAGAATGCTACCCACATTCAGAGGAAGAACTACAGGAGTGGAAACAGAAGAAAAACAACTGCTTGAACACATGGGTTGAGGCAGACATGATTGGGGATGTAGACTAAAAACTACCACACCAATGCAACTAACAACAATTTGGAAATAGGTCTTGATCAATGACACATGTTAAAACCAGTGGAAATACACATAAGCCATGGTGGGTGGGGGATCTCGGGGCGTGAAGGGGAAAGTAAGAGCATGAATTATGTAACCATGTTAACTTTTCTAAAAAATAAATATTAATAAATGTTTAAAAAATGACAATGGCTGACTTCACAAGAACAATCTAAAAGATATCATTGAAATGTAAAGTTCAAGTTTTCAGTGTCCTATTTGTCCATGCTAGCTCATCTATTACTGCTATAGAAAATTCTACGAATTAATTCATTTGGAGTTTTAAATAATCCATATAAAATTGTCTATTTCACTCAATAGTACTACTATTTTTTAGGAAAAAATATATCTTAAAAGTTTTTATCTATTCACCCTCTTTTATTTCTTTAGGAAAAAATTTGGCATAAAAAAACCATAAGTCATTTTTAGTAAAATTTGCTTCTTCTGCACCTAAATTTATTACACCTCAGTTCTGAAACATTTCTGATCATATTAAATATCTGACATAGCCAGAAAAATGAGAATAGTGGGAACTATATTATCTCATGGGAAATTAATTTGGTTTTGATTGTGGCTATAATGCCAAAGTGTAAGAGTAAAACAAAAAGAAATAGAACAGAATTTTTGTGTCTTTAAGGAGAATTTCCCTTATTTCTTCAAACATTACAGAATCACAGAAGGAATTTTAGAATTAGAAGTTCCCTGAAATGTCATCTAGTTCACTTAAATGCCATAACTTTTTCAATAGGTTAGCATTTTTGTGAAGACCTGCAATAACAGGGAGCCTATTGCCTTCCAAAGTAATTCTACTGGACAGCTTTAACTGAACTCTGATAATTCTTTGCCTTCAGTTTCAAAGAAGACTCCATTGGCCTGTTGAACCAGAGTCACACACACACAGCTCATAACTCAATGTTGAGTGTGATTTTCTTCAAGAACTATAATACTAGCTATGCCATAAAACAGCAAACATATTTTTGTAAAGACTCAGTAATCAAGTATTATTAATATGATTCAACACTTTGAATGATTCATGAACTCATCATACTGGCACAAGCTTTAAACTTTTCATTCAGTCCCTTTCAATCTGTTTTTCCTATTCTGTTTTTGGCTAGTTCATTACTCATTTTGCAGTGGCTATCCAAAGAATTAGTGAATTAAATTAGTACAAGAACTAATGGATTAAATTAATGAATTATCTATTCAACTTCATATCTTAGAGTAGTCAATAACAATAATGACAAATAATAATACTTACAAAGCATTTACTTTGTGCTAGCCTAAGGAATTTTTCATCCACTTATGTTTGTTTGTTTGGTTTTAGATAGTATAGATTGCTGTATAGATTGTTAAATTAACCTCTTTGTACTAATTCTGTATCTCCTAAGAATCAGGGTAAGTAGACCAGACATAAGAATTAGATTCAGGAAGATGTGGGTTTAAGTCTTAACTGATATATACTAACTTATTTATCATAAGCAAGCTAATAATTAATCTCTCAGTAGCAAAGGCAACTCTCTAAGACAATATTCCATGGATGCACTGCTTTTCTGCATCAGTGAAAGTAGCCTCTATGTAATTAGTATACAATGCTCATCAAAATAACAGACACAAGCCAAAATCTCAGTGATGAGGTAGTTCTTTTAGCATTCTGTGACATGAGGGAAACATTATAATTCTTCAAATATTTGAGGAGACATATAATGTAATACTAAATTTGTCTCTTCTCCATGTTAAACTTCTCTATTACCTTCAAATAACATACACACATAACATGGAGAGATTTTTAAAATAGAATTCCTTAATACCTTATTTTAGCTTATTTGGAAGAATAAAAGTTATATTGGCAAAATTATCTATGAAACATGAGATATTGATTCACAATTGGCAGTTATAATCTGTTTTTTGTTTGTTTTATAGATGAGCAAATGGGGCCCTATTTTTGATCCTGTCAAAATAAAATCAAATCTTAGCTGAAATCAAATAGCTAAGAAAGAGTAGATATGTGTTTCCATATCTCTGATTCCACAATCAGGATTCTTTCAACTTTAACATAACAGCATTTTTGAAAAAAAATGGCACTAAATAAGGGATTTAGCTATTGAATCTTTTCTAATAACAATACTTATCTTGATCATGAATAGCATTATAGTATTCCACAGTTTACAGATACTCTCTCTCAAGGAAGGCTTGCTTCTGTTATAGACATCTAAATCTCAGTTCCTCATAAGATCTATCAAGGTCAAGATCAATTTCCCATCAATACAGCAGTACTCACAATCATGTGATGAGGAGACAAGCATGCAGTCACATTAAGCAAGGAAGCCTCATAGATATTTTTCAATACTAATATAATATCATAGTATTATGCAAATATTATTATCTCTGTATTAGAAATAGTACAACCTGTCCATCACTTGCATTCACTACAGGACTGATCCAACTCCCTGCATCAGAATTGTTGGTCAGTTGCTAGAGCTCTGCCTTAGCTCATAAGTGAAATCATCATAACCTGTGCAAGCCAGAAAGCTTCGGTCTCAGTACAACTTTGTTTAGATATTATTACTTTCTCTTTTCAGGATAATATAGATGAGATCTTTTCAGAGAAATAAATAGGCAGGAATTAGTTCAACAAATGAAGCTATACTTCCTGAATAACAGGGAATAGTTTAGGCAGTGATGGGCAAACTATGGCCCGCAGGCCAGATGTGGGCTCCTGAAATGTTCTATTCGTTGGCCTGACACTATTCTTAATCTGTCTAATACAATGAGTAGAATACAATACAATGAAACTTCTAAAGAGTTGCCTTAGAAACATACTTACAGATGAGCATTTCCTTTCCTTTGGTGCCCTCTTTAAAAAGTTTGCCCATCACTGATTTAGAGGATTGGCTCTCCCTAAACTTTTACAGTAGTTGCTATAAACAAGAATATTCAAATAGAAACCATCTTCCAGTTTTTGTGCCATTTATGTCTATGAACATGTTTGCTTTATGGTCCCAAAGTCATTTATGATAAATGAAGATCTGTTTAGGTGTTAATACTCTTGTTTTTCATTCATTTGGTTTTGTCTATGATCCCATGGACTATATGGTTAAAAAATGGGAGAGTGGTTTGACAGTTCCTTCTCCATGGTATTAAGACAAAAATAGGTTAATTGGCATGTCCAGAGTCACACAGCTAGTGAGTGAGGCCAGTCAGGTCTTCCTGACTGCAGGCACAGAGTTCTATCGACTGTTATCTACTTGCTTTACCATGACACAAAGCTACTACTAAATGATTAGCTCAGGTATTATATGCTAGGAATCAACTTTTTAAAGTCTGGAACTCAAAATTGTATGGCAAATATGTGGAACCATGGTAGGTCATTTGTTTTTTTTTACTCTATTATATAAATAATATATAATAACAATTATAACTATAACATATTTATATTATGTATGTAAATGAAATAAGTAAAAATAATTATATGTATATGTATATATATATATATACATATATATATACACACAGCCTAAAGTGGTGTGCCATAACTGGGATATAGTTGATAAGACTTACTTTGCTAGTTTATACATTATTTTTTCTTCTATTTTAGTAGATATTATTGCAATGATTGATAGGCACTTTGGATAAAGGTTTCAGTCATTAATCAAAGAATCATATTCACTTGGGCACAGGGCAAATAAGACATTGGTATTGCTTTGAGCAATAAAACCTGAATGTATAAGAATAATTCAACACTGACTAGTGTCTTCTCTCAGAAAAAAATTGTATAGTACATAACAATAGAAATACTATCTCAAGGAAGTTCTCAGTGATCAGTAGTTATTAATTCCACTGCCACATCTCAGTGAATTCAAAATCTCTTTCCAATGACACATAATACAGTCCATTCATATAATCCAGTCCACTCTGCTCTTCCAGAGTTTAGGGCCAGCTCATTGCCCATATGCAGTTACTATCCCTGATACATGGCCTAATGGATTAATTTGCATATCATAGACTGCAAAATAATCATTTTTTAATTCATTTGCTTCTTTATGGAAGTACTTAAAACACATCACCAAACTTAAAGTTCTATATAAAAGCTATTCAAATCCCTTTTTAGTAGTCGTATTATGAGAATTGTATAAATGGAGATTTTGAACTGCGGACTTCATCCCCATAAGTCTCTTAGTTTTCCCAAAATTCCATTTAATCTCTCTTGAGCCTCCACTTTTGGATGGTCACATTATTGTTTTATATTTGGCTATAACTTCTCCCTCTTTCTCTTTTGTTCCTGGGAGTAGGCTGGTTAGTAACCTTTTAGTTAGGTCTCTGTTAGTTTATTATTAATAAAGTATTCATAAATATAATATTTAACATTTCACATATTAATTTTAATCTCCACATTTTTGGCAACCACAAAGGGATAGAATCTTCAAACCTTTTTTAAATAGATTTTTCAGTATAGTTAGTAAGTTTGCCTGAGAGCTGAGAGCTGGGGTTTCCTGCTTTCACCCTATCTCTTCCACTGCAGCCTCCAGCCCACCAGCCTACCTGCTTTCCCTGCTTCTGACTTTTCACACTCATCTGATCTAGCCAGTGATCCTCACAACTCCTCCAAGCCTGAAGCCTCAGCTTGTAGTGACTAGATCTTCCAGGAGACCCAGCCATTCCAAGATGCTTTTTTTAAGAGGGTGATGTATAAAAATTTTCCCACCC
>NC_058134.1:60142889-60161808 GCF_016433145.1 Gracilinanus agilis | reverse complement strand
TTATTTTTCTTTAATGCCAGCTCAACCAAGTTCTAAACTTGCCTCTGAAAAGACAATCTATCAGCTAAGTTCATGTTATGTTACAACTTCCTATATTTTCTGTTTTTATTGTTTAAAGTGATAGTGCCAATAATGATATAGTTTGGCTCTCCCAGTAGCAGTAAAAGTGAAATAATTAATTGGGGAATGTTGCCAAGGATTAAATCTTTTGAGAATGCTCAGATTTGCCCTTTATGATTGGTTATACAAATGACCAAATATATCTTGCCTCATTCCAATCCATCCTCATATGAAAATGTGGTGAGCCTTTTTTCTTGCCATGAGGGTTTAGGAGCCTAATTCTGTGTTGTGATAAGAAGTCTTCTGGACTTCATTAGAGGAATAATGACCCAGAAGTCACTGAGCTGGAACAGAGTGTACAAACAAAATAATGCCCATCATTCATTGGGTCATTCTCTCTTTCAGTCTGTTTGCTTTATTTTTTTCTGGTTGTCAATAAGGTGAAAATGTTTGTGGCCTGCTAAGTTAGATGTGTAGTGGCTGATCTGTCTGCCACCCAGATACCATGTGTCTAAGAACAAATTTCAGTATTTCCTTATCTTAAGTAGACGTGTACCAGAGGTGGAACTGAATGGTTACCATCTAGCAAATTCAAAAGGTTGAAAGAGTCAACAAAGGAGCCCCAGCACCCAGAGTGATTTGCAGAGTCCATAAATCTAGTAATGCTATCAGCAAGGTCCAGTGAGGAATGAATTCAACAAAGGAGAGATCTGCTTCATCTAGTTGATCAGCAAAAACATGGTCTGAAAGGAGGCAACTTAGCGGAGCAAGGGGAAAAGATGGTCTACGCACAGAAGTGAATTTGATGTTCTCTTCACAAAAGCAGAAAAAGGCTCCATGGTCAAATGTCAATAAGTCTTCTTCAGGCTTACATATGCCTTTCTTGTTTGCCTTACTACCTTTATTGCTTATAGTTTGAGTCTACTCTCCTCAGGGATGTTGGGTATGAAAAGAAAGAAAACCCACCTACCACTACCAAAACGGATATAATTGTGTATCTTGTGTCCTTGTTTACACCAAAGAAAATGGTGGCCAAGTAGATGGAAAGAAATATAATAGTAACAAAAGTTAACCTAAAAAATGTCATTCTCAGCACTTTCCATTATAGTCACTATCATATTTCAGACATTTATGAGCTCTGTGACCCTGGATAATTCATATGACCTTGGTTAGCCTCAGTTTGCTTATTTTTAAAATGGACATCATTTTAACACTTCATCCAATAAGCTTGTCATGAAGTTTAAGAGATAATATATGAGAAGCATTTTATAAAACTTAAAGTACTATATAAACATTGACCAATAAAGGTTTCAAAAGTATGGACAGGTTACAATCTACATTAGTGGAGGGAGTATTCATACTTATAAAATTATTAAAATAAAGCCATTCCTTGTCAATTTTTCTCTAGGAGGGAAATATAAAACATGACTATTATCTCTTAAATGTAAGCAATGTACAATTTTTTAAACTCTGTACCTTCAGGGGAATTTAAACTGAAAGGTACATATATTTAAGATTTCAGTTGTCATTAGGAACAACAGGAATTACTATTTGTGGATATTGTATTCAGAAAAAAGAATAGAACCATTAAATTAAGGAGTTAGTATTCTGATAATTAAGAAAATGTGACAATTTAATGATTATTTAAACAGTTTAATCTGTAAATGGTAATAACTTCAATACTTTAATAATGGCTACAAAACATTCTCTCCCCTTCATTACCTTTAATATTCCCATATCACTGGAACCACTGATGTAGATCCAAAACCGAACTGTACATATTCCAAGGCTTGCTGGAAAGAAGTGGGTGGTAGTAATTCTTGCAGTATATCCTTCTTTTGGGCCAGATGAGTTGACATAGAGAAAATACTGTCCATTGCCTTAGAACATATAAATAAAGTGTTCTTTCAGTGCAGTCATATATTTTAAACAATAATACAGAATGACTTTAGATCATATATCATTGACGAATATTCAACAAACCCTTTCTCTTTCCTCATAAGATATGACACCTGAAAATCTAGTACTTCATTTTAATAAGCAAGAGGCAATCTTACCAAAATAATGAAATATCTTGAGGAATTTGAATCAAATCCTTTGATGCCAAACATATATCTTGCCTACGGAAGCCCACTTCTTTATTAAAGCTTCCTAACCTGACAACTTCTGCATAAAAATTTCCAGCAAAGAAATCACCTCATGTGGTCTTGTTCATAGTAGGCATTCAATAGATGGTACTGACCAAGTGACTGACATTTTAAATCCCTGTGTCACACTTAAATACTTATTATAATATATAATTATAATATAATATAATATAATATAGTATAATATAGTATAAAAATACTTATTATAATAAGTATAATAATTAGCAAAAGTTCTTGGAGACTGAAGTTAAGTTCTGAGTGGAATCATACTATTTGCACTGAAATTATTCCTGTGACATTCTTTTACACATATATTAAACTAGAAAGAATAGAATTTAAGAATGACTTGAGAGATCAAGAGCATTTTTGCATCAGTTGTGTCTTTTCTTTCTAATATTAATAAATGAAAGATATGTAGGTTTACATACAGTTGGACTCATTCTATTGATGCCATTTGAGGTATTCTTAAACTGAATCCATGGTCACAAAAGTAACTTCTGGAGTAAAAATTGAATTTACTGGGACTAAACAATTACAGAAAAATTTCGACTCTTTTGCTAATTATTTTAATTTTTATTCTATGGCAGGCCTGGCCTAGATTGTCTCTAAGGTTAGTCTTGGGACTGAAAAAAAAAAACGAGACAAGGCATTCTAACTTGTAATAATAGCAACAAATTTAATTTATTGGTAACATAGAAAGGTTTATTTCCCTTATTTCCATACCAAAATCCATCTGTTCAGAAAAGAGCACTGACTCCCACAGTAGTGAGGTATTTATGAATTTTGAGGGCCTCTGACTCCTCTAGATGGTAAGGAGGGATGTTTATATACTTTAAGTGACAAGAAAGTTGCATCAATAGCTCTATCCCTCATCTTCTGGACAAACTGAAGTTTTAAAAACCATCTCCCTGAATTTTACCAACAAATTTTCCCTATCTACATGACAAATTATTGCTTCATTTGCAATATTATTTTATGACAGAGAACCAAGATTTTTAATAATGTTAGCTATCATAATACAAATAAAAATTATTGTTTTCCTGGTTGCAATGTAATAATTACATAGAATGGGATTTTACAATATTAATTTGAAATAAAAAAGGATAGGCATATAGATAACTTTTTAAATATTTTCCAACTCAAGCATGTAGCTTGTGTGAACCAGCTTCATTTAGTATAAGTGATTATACATATACATGTTTTTCCCTTCCTCATTACTTCAAAATTTGTTCCCTATCTTTAAAGTCCAGTTTAATGATGCAAAATTCACTTTTATGATCTCTTCTTTCTATCTCTGATTGTGTTTGTTGTCTGTCTATAAAGCAAATGGTACAATTATAAATTCTTTATTAATTACACATTAATATGTAATTAATACATATTATTATATTATACATATTAGATATATATATTAATACATATAATAATACACACATAAGAGATTAGGAAGAGGAAAAAATGAAGATAGTTTGCTTCTCAGAGAAAACAAAGGTGTTTTGAAATGATGTAACAAAAGCAGAAGGCCACTTATGAGAAGAAATCTCTGCAGACAGGTGAAAAATCATCCACAGTAATGCCAACAACCAAGTGGATCACAGGATTAAGCTTAATTTTGTAGAATGACCACCAATTAAATATCTAACAATTTATCGTGTCTCTCATTATCTCCATATATATGTTTGTATTCTATGAACCCTGATAAAATAATCTCCCTAAGATGCCCTATTTTTACTGAAGACTTAAATCCCTTTTCTGCTTTATTATATAGCAGAAGCCAGCTGTAACAGCTAATATTGGTTATTAGTGGGAAAATATGAGTTGATGCTCATTCAAGAAATTTTCAAAAAAGGTTAATTAACTCTACAGTTTTGCATTTAAGAAGAAAAACAGATTTAGTCAAACCTTATTTTATAGGTGAGAGAAGACCCAGAGAGGTCAGAGTTAGGGAAGGGTATACAATTTCTAGCATCATAGATAGGATTTCAAACCAGGTCTTTTGATTACATATTCAAGACTTTTTGTACTATAACTAAAGTAGCCACCTGAGCAAAAAGTCTTTATTAATTAATATATATATGTATATATATGTGTGTGTGTGCTTATGTGTATATGTATGTATGTATACACATGTACACCATATATTATTTGTATAAAATTTTGGTTATATATAGCTAATTGTATATGTAATTATGTATTAATAGAATTTTTTGGTTTTTATAAGTATATACAGATAGATGTATACATTCTTATATATACATAACTTAAACAAGCTAATTAAGGCAGAGTTTATAGACATATTGATCCATATATAAACTTTAAGAAAATTAATGTAGACTTCTTATGCATATTGTAGGATCTTGGAGCTGAGGGTTAATTGTGGGTATTGAATCCTAAGTGGGACACCTAGGTATACACTGCAGCTGATGTTACAAGACTTTATTGCATCTGTTTATCCCAAACTCCAGATGACTACAGTATCCCAAAGCTACCAGTCAATGAAGGAATCAGCTAATAGAATTATTCAGATAACTCTGCCCAACTGAAGCCCTGTGCCTTGGATAATGCCTTTTGTCTGACTGCGGACTGATCACTAATGTAGAAATGTATAATAAGCCACTTCCCTTAAGTTGTCACAGAATATAATCCACTAGAGCCCACTAGATCTTTGATGAAGCTCAAGCAAGTTGTAAGTTTTAGGATGATTTAATATCTAATAGATTTAGGGGAGGAGGAGCAGGGTAGTGGCTGGGAAAGTGGGAATAGGAAATCCTTAACTATACTTAGTTGATTATATTATTGATGAATCTTTACTCAAATATTCCTGTTCAAAGTTTGGTTGTTAACAGCCTGGTTGAGGCCGGACAGGTCCAAGCTAAAGTCAAGTTATCCAGCTGAATGATAGGTTTGTTGGTCATCTTGATAAATATAATTCAGGAAACCGGGATTGGTGAAACAGAGTTAGAGCTGATTGCTAATTGATGATTGAATAGAGTACAGCTAGACCTACTTAAAAACGACCCTTCACCCAACCAAATATCTCATCACTGAGATCCAGATGGTTTCAAATCCCCTCCTTTTATACTTGAGCTTAACCACTTTTGGATCCTACCAAGTTCCTGCCAAGCTCAGGTCTTCCACATTCAGGTAACTGTCCATCATCTTGACTCCAGTATGGGTGTCAAATATTTTCTTACAATATGTGAATGTATATCTACATATGTATATATGTGAAAATCAAAATGTTTACATGAAAATAGAGACATTTAAAATAATGAATCTGTAAATGAAAAACGTTATCAACATTAAAGAACTATAGCAAAATGAGCAAAGTGATGAACAAATTTTTTTAATGATTATAAGTAACATTTCAAGTGTTTGCACATAAATAGGTATTCCTGAAGTGCTTGAAAATGGTTATTTTATAAAATTCCAGGTTCCAAGAAATGCTAGTCATTTTAGTAATTTACTGTGTAAAAAGGGTAACACAAAGAGAAAGGGCTTCTTTCTCTTTGTTAGGGCTTCTGCTTAGAAAAGAACAGTCAATCAACTAGAGGCAAAAGGGTGTGAGATCCCAACACAGACCCCTCACCCCCAGGTTTGAGGCCAAGAATCTAGGATGCTATCAGGTTCTGGGAGCATGGGAAAATTATGTGACCTGAAAACATAGAAGCAAGAGATACAAGGTGAGGCAATGCTGTATCTGCACCTACCAATAAAAATCAATAAATAAATGTACAGAAAGGAAAGGGAAAGAAAATCCACTGATGACTTGTCTCACATGGTGAAAGTCCCAGGGCAATATTCTTTTATGATTTACAGGCATGTTACTAACATCCCATCTTAACTTAGATGAAGGAAATGCAGCTGTAGGCTTGGACACTATTCTTTTCTCTTTTCTTTTTTCTTTTGTTTTTCATTATATTGTTGGGGTAGAAAGAGATGGTAGCCATATAAGGCAAATCAGGGATGTAGGGAGAAAAAAATCACTGATTAAGATATTTTACATTTTATTTAACTGACATAATTCTATTGAGATCATTTTAAAGATCCCTATTTTGTCCAAGGACAACATCTAGAATGTATGTCTGGCATTCAGTAGATGTTTAGTAAATGCTCGTTAATTATAGAATTGATGAAAAGACCATGGTATGTAAATGTAAGGAAATTTTATTGAATCTAGACAAAGAACATGAGGTCCTTATTTATATGAACTGTTGACAAGCCACATAGGCATAACGACTAATGCTATACACACATTTACTAAAAGAAGCAATACTAAATTCTTTAGAATTCAGATCAGTCTTGACTACAGCAGACAAATCATAAAATAGAATTCCAACTCTTTAGGTAGAGGCAGAATATAGACTGGAAAGAAATATTTTCCAATGTGATTAATGGGATGGTTCATTATGTGTAAGTATAATTTTTTGGTTATAAGTGTAAGAGGCTGCTCCAATTCTCCTCAGGATCTGACTGCCTACATACATACATGAAAGGATCAGTAATTTAAATAAATAGGCCAAAGAGCCAATGACCATGTCCCATTAGGCTTAGGTTTCCTCTTTGCCTTTTCTTTCATTTACTTATCTTTGTGCGAGAATAAAAGAGGCTAATGTCTGAAACTCAGGGCTCAAACCACAGGACTACTTTGTAGCTATTGTATAAATAACCATTACATGGTTTATCATGTTACCTTCTGAGATTAAAAGTGGGATGTATATGAATATTCACCATAGGCTAGCGTAGCATAAAAACCTCAATTAGAGGGGCCAAGAAGTTTTGTCCCAAGAAAAAGAAAAAGGGTTTGCTTAGCTTTTATGCCATATAAAGTATCTACCATAACTCTATTTTATTCTGAAGCAAGCGGCAGCTGGATTTGGGAATTTTTATTTTGGATATGAAAGGTAACCAAGAATGTGAAGGGAAAAAAGACTGGGCTATCCAAATGAACTCTTGTACTTGTCCTGGGAAAGTTTTTTCCTTTCTGAAAGAGTTGAATCATCAAAACCAAACTAACAATAACAACAACAACATCAACAACAACAACAACAACAACAACAACAACAACAACAACAACGAAGGCAGCCTTAAGGTAAAAGAGCAAAGATAAGGTCTGTGCAAAACCTTTTCCTGAGGAAGAAAAAACAAAGGATTTCAACTCAGTTAGAAGTCAGATTCTACCAAGTAGCATTTGACCAACTTCAGACAGCTGGAAAACATCTAGTAGAAAGAAGCAAAAGTAATACAATGACATCACTGGAAGACATCAGTGGCTCTGGAGACTCTGAACCTAAATTATTCTGGTAGACAAATTCCAGTCACCTGTCCCCTCCGAATTGGCCTCTCAATTGTTGTACCTTTGTGAGGTGTGCTTCCTGTAGGTGTGACATAATCCCTCTGTATGTATACTAGCCACACACATTCCTTACTTGTGTTCACTCTTGCCACTGATGAATTTATGGAAAAGGATGCCCAGGTGTGTGTGGGATTTTTCTTATTACTACTTTTCTTGGGATGCTATTTCATTGAATGCCTGTGATTTTAACTAATTATTTCCTCTAACATAGGCCAATAAAAATAAGGATCAGTGAGAAGGTTGGGAGCTATGGCATCAAGGTATGTACACTAGGAGAGCACTTTTTCTTAGAGAAGGGACCTGAAACTGAGGAGGGCTAAAACTACGAGTTACTCAATGGAAGCTTCTATTAGGAGAGGGATATGAACAACTACTACCAAGGTGCATTAGCGATGTGTTTTAAAACAATAATTTTGTTCTCTATACTTCATTTAGAAGAAATTATCAAAGTATGAGCAATCTTTATTCCATGTTTAAGATCAAACATCTTTTCAAAATGTATGTCATTTTTGGTCTATTAGATGGTGAGTCACAATCTTGTTTCTATCAGCCATAGTAATTCGACCTTTCTTATTAGAGTAAATTTGCTTTAGTGCAAGACAAAAAAAAATAGGCAAGACACTGATCAAACTTGGCAATCATAATTATTTTCTTGGCTACTCCAGGGCAAGATTTTAAAGAACATTCCATCTGGCCTCCTGTGACTTACATATTCTATTTAGAACTTATAAAATCATATACTTGAGCACAAAAGTCAAGATGCTGGCTGAGATTTTCCTGAATAGTTGTCTTTGAGCTCAAATTTACATAAATGTAAAACTTTATGGCCTTTCAAATATAATTGCAAAATGAATCCTGATAATTCAGAAGTGACCACTGGAAACTTGGCACTTAAGGACTTTGAATTCTAGAAAATGAGCAATAGAGTTTGACTTTGCTGGGGGGAAAGGCTGTGGTGAAGCCATTCCTTTCAAAAGGAAGAGGAAGAAAAGCTGAAAAGATGCTAACAGGATTTGTTTATAGCAATGTATGAATTATCCAGTATTCTATGTTTTGCAGTACATAGGAAAGAGACCTTAAATTGAGCTAGGATTTCAGAATCACTCATTCTTTATCTAGTAAGCTCAGACTAGACCTATTTTCCAAGTGTTTATAAACTGCTCTTTTGCTTTGGTGAGAGCTACCTGTTTTTATCTGGCAGAAACCTTGGGAGAGGGTCAAGATCAATCTAGCCTTCAGGATAATGTTCAGAATTTTTCCAAACATAGAATTTATCTTAACAGTATCAACTGTTTAGAATCAAAATGGTGATTTGTCATTAAGCACTCTCTCCTTATTCTGGGACAACCTCACTCCTAGTTTGCAATCTCTGTTTCTAAAAGTGAAGTTAGTCATTGGCCAAGCATCCAAACCATTAGCTTTTTAGCATCTTAGTTCAAGGAAGAGTTTTCTGCATCAAATGGCTGGGGTCTGTCTAGACTCTGATATCCATAGATTTATAATCTTTGATTAGTAGTACAGGTTTGTGGGCTCTCTAACTCTCTCTCTCTCTCTCTCTCTCTCTCCATATATATGAGAGAAATTACATATGTTTATGCATATATTTCTCTTAAGAGATATAGATATCTATATACATATCTCTCCAAAGAGATACATATCTACATTAGTTATGAGGTATCTAGGTAATTGGAAAAAAACTGAATGGAACTCTAGAGAGATAATGGAAATATAGAGTTAGGCATCAAAACTGTAGATGTGATAAGTTTAGTTGAAGGATATATAAAATAGGTCCAAGCCCATCCCAATGGGGACTTATTATATTTAACTGTTTGGAAGAGAATAAAGAGCTCATAGAAAAGATAAGCATATCTCTTAAGGTAGGAAAATATTATAAGAGAGATTTGAACCAAAGAGACAGTGGAGACTAGGAAAGAGAGTAGAAGAGATGGTCTACCATATTCATATGCTTCAAGGCAGATCAAAGAAAGTTTAAATAGAAAAAAATATGTTGGGATTTGGTGAAAAAGATGACTTAGTGACCTTAGAGAGAGGGTTTTTGTACACCTGTGATGGATGCTAGATCTCAGGGAATTGAACAATAAATGGTTAGTGAAGAAGTAGAGATAAGGAACTGAGACTGTTTAGTACTTTGACAAGGAAAGGGTGATATTTAAGGGTGAATGTATGAAAAAGTTTTTCTTCAAACCATCTAAAAATCTTATCCATATTCCAAAAATATTTGAATATTTGAAAAAAGTTATTGTTATGAGGAAAGGTAAAAATTAGTTGTACTGATTATTATCATATGTAAACACCAAACTTGAGAGATACACAACAATAACAGCAAGGGCATATAGCAGTCTCATTATTTTTTTTAACTTTAAAGTCAGAGAGCTATTTTTCCCTGCTTCCTTCCCTTAAATAGGGTCATGTTCATTTGTACCAGAGCTAAGAGTTAAAATATAATAGATGATTTCCCACTTGAAGTGATCTAAATTACTTTGTTACCTTTTCCTACAGTGAATTTGATCCTTTACTATTTCCATTCTTAATAAAAAAAATACCCAGTGGTTTTCAAAATTCCTAGCAGTATTCCATTCTTTCAAAATTTTAAATGATTCTCAAAAATTATTGAACTGACTTACTTAATGTGTTCCCTTAATGTCAGTTTTACTTGATCCTGAAACTGAAATAGGAAATTCTGAGTGACTTTCAGTTAAAATACCTTAATTCTTTTTCTTGTATTTACATTTTCCTGTAGATTTCCAAGATACCATTTGTTGTGGCTATAATATCGACGTTGCTCCAACTTATATCCTAGAGTTATTGTACATTACTTGTCTTCCATTATGCCATGGTCTGGTCACATTTGCTTTCTCTCTACTTGAAGACTTTTCCTGGAATTCATTCCTTTCACACTTCTGCCTCTTTAAAAATAATCATAGTTTTCCTCAAAGTGATGCTTGAGTCATCTCTCATCTGACAACTTTTCTGATACTCCTCAGCACTGATGCCTACCCCACAAAATTGTTTGGCTTTTAAAAATATTTTGTTTAAAATGTGAATGATAGTTTGGAGCTTTGGAAAGTGGATAGGAGATAATGGATAGGAACCAAGGACACCTGGGCCTCAGACTTAACTCTAAAACATTCTGTATATGTAAGCCTGGGTAAGGCATTTGAGCACTAAATACTCCTAGCAAATAAATCTCTCAGACTATAAATGATGGAGCAGGTGCTAATCTGTGTTAAGTGAGTGAGGTTCCTAGAAGAGAGCTTACTGTATTGATGAAACCAGAGGTCCAGATTTATCTATATATCTGGTATGTACTGTTGAAAGGAAGATTAATAAATGAGTATTTAGGAGATGTTAGCAGGCAGGGCTGAGGGATTCTAAATGGAATTAGGAAGCAGGAAGTGTTGCTTCTCTCTCTGAGATGGACTCCAAGGTGGTTGGGGACAAGTTGTAACAGATTCCAGGGAGACCTCAGAGGAAGTGGAGTTTGTAACCTCATTTCCTGGGATCCAGAAGGAAGACAGTCATCTGCTTTTGGGAGATTTTTTTGGTAGAGACTATTAAACCCAACCTGAGTTGCTGGTTAACTTGGGCTGAGTTAGCTCCCAGATCTACCCACCTGAAGGAGTATAGATAGTGGTCCTGGAAGATCAGCAACATCGCTGGAGTGTGACAGGATTCTGCTGTGAGGATACCCACTTCAGTCCTGCTATTCTTTGGGCCTCGTCTTGCTTTAGTTCTCAGTTCAGCGTAGATAAGTCCTTCCCCTGACCCTGCGGTTTGCCCATAGACTGGAAGTATAGAAACCCCTATTCCCATCCTTTAGATCATAGTTTTCTTCAATTAAACCCATGTTTATAAGCCCTCTTTTCAATATCATTTATTTGAAGTTTCTCTTATTCCCTGGCTAGGTGGGTCAGTGTGGCAATTAAGGCCCAACTGTAACTCCTGTCAACAGCCATCCCCAAAAAGCTAAACCCAGTTTCCCTAACTTATTTTGGTCCTAGACTATTGCCCATTCCTATCTCCTACTCACCTTTCTGAACCCAGATAAATATTTAATTTAACCCCCAGGTTTTTCCCCATAAGAGTACACATTCTATATGGACAAGTTTCTGTCTATAAAGTATAATATCCTAGAGGGAAGGGACTGTTTCATATCTCTCTTCATATAATTAGTTTCCAACATCGTTTCTAGCATACCATGTAACCTTAATATGTGAGTTTGTTGGGGGCAGCTAGATGGCCCAGTGGATTGAGAGTCAGGCTACAGATGGGATGCCCTGGGTTCAAATCTAGCCCCAAATACTTTCTAGCTATATGACCTTGGGCAAGTCACTTAACCCCCATTTCCTAGCCCTTATCAGTCTTCTGCCTTGGAACTAATACAGAGTATTGATTCTAAGGCTGAAGTTAAGGGTTTAAAATATATATGACAGTTGATTGATGGATTGTTTTGTTTTATTTTACTTTAAAATATATACTTATCTACTCTGACAAGTTGCCTCTCCTCCTTTTGATACTAAATATTTTTATTTGATTTTTGAAGAACTTCATAGAGTAAGAAAAAGGTGTCATATCTGTTTGGTTCATCTTTTCAAAGACATAATTCCCTTATGAAACATTTCTCATTGATTGTGGCTTGGCTGTCATTAACAGCATTTGGGCAACAGAATGTTCTATTTGAGCACTATATTTGATTTGGGAGCATGACGTTCTCTGTGTAGTGCTATGCCATGAAAATCAGGGTCTTCAAGTTGTGACATGCCAACTCAGAATAGATTTGAGGCATTTTGTTGACTCGATTTCCTTAGCACCAAAGGCATTTCAATCACATAGAGATACAAGAATTGGATAAATTGTCAGACCACGGCAAACTTTGACCACAGTTGAGGGCTCAAAAACCTCTGAAGAAGCATCCTGGCTCTTAGAGTGATTGACAAGAGATGTTTGAAATCCTCCTCTGGTGATATATTTATACGAGGGTGATTTATACATGTCATTGTACTGTCAAACTGCTAGCTGATGCATACTATGTTAGTGTGAAAGCCTACAGAGGGAAGGAAGAAAAGAACAGGTTTCTTCCTCATAAAATTTGGGTGACATCTTCAGTTGGAAAACTGAAATAAAATTTGACTTTTTTGGACATCTGTTAGGAACAAAAAGACAACAACAACAACAAAACTTAAACTTGCTTAAACCAGGTTTAAGTAACAGTGAAGGAAGAATAGATAAATACATAGATACATATTCATGTTTTGTAAGGTATAGAATTATTTTAAAATTCAGATAGCAATATGTATCTTTCCCTTGTTACATAAATCATGTTTGACTAAATGAAAAAGGTGAGCACATTTTTTGAAATTTAAGCCATTCATTTTAATTAGAGTCTTCCAGTTAAAAGTGAGAATTTTGTATGAAATAAGATAAAATACAAAAAGTACTCTACAGATTTTAATGTACTATGTTAGGGTTAATTATTATAGTCCATGAAGTAGTCCAAGTTATCAAAATTTTTCAGCATATGTGGACTTGATTTTTAAATAGAAAGAAATTTGCCTGAAGGTCAAAATGAACTTTAAAGATGGGGAGAGTAGAGGTTAGTGAAGGAAAGCAATGAAGCAAAGTGAGATCAAGTAGGCACAACTACTTTCTAAAAATTACAGAAAGGGGTGGAGTCTAGCATTGTTTACACAAAGCATACACACACATTCTCTCTTTCTCTCTGTCTCTCTCTCTCTCTCTCTCTGTCTCTCTCTCTCTCTCTCACGCACGCACGCACGCACGCACGCACACACGCACACACGCATGCATGCATGCATGCCTGCACACAGGAATTCAGGAACTTCAGGAACTAAAGGTATTGTCATCAATAAATCCAACCAGCATCAAAAATTACTACAAATCTAGAAATTCCCCCATAAGGACCAAGCTACTCCAAACAGTGACTCAAAGAAGTAAATGGATTTGAACAAGATTTCAAGGACTACTTGTAATATGGACATAACAGACTTTATTTAATTCCTTGAAGAAAGAAGAAGAATAATCAAAAGTTTTATGGGCACACAAAATTTGTCACTACACAAGTCAACACAACTACACATCAGTTCCAATTGAAGTTGACAAGAATGTGTGGCAACACCAAACTGCACAGCAGAGACATCTGAGACTTCACAGATCATTTCAAGGACATCAACATCGTGGACTACACATCTTTGACCTGACTACACAACCAGTGTGACTTATACAACAGTACCATGAAGAGGAATTCATCAGATCAGACATGGAACCTTAGGTTTGAAGAGCACATATCACTTGGTCAACAGAATTCTCACTGCATTCAAACATGTAGAATTCCATCCAACATTACATAGACTTAGCAGAAGAGTTCTGAAGGGGTGAGTATGTAACACTTCACCATAAGGTTAGATCATTATCCAACACTTAGAACATTCCTTAAACTTCACATTTACATATGTAAATAGCAATTGTTATGAAGAAGTGAGGCAATTTGGGTAGTGGGGAGGGATAAAAGGAGATAGGGTGATGAACAAGGAATAAAGGGGATAGCTGAGTGTAGGGAAGGGATGAATGAGGTGGTATGTAGGATAGTAAGAGAAAGGATGAGAGTATACAGGAGGATAGCTTAAACAGGCTTATTCACTGAGGCTAGAGACAGAGGATACTGAGAGGAAATAGGCTAGGTTCTCCAGGCAGGGAAAGTATCTCTAAGGTACAAGAGAAATTGGGCCAGTCAGAAATGTTTAGATCAAGGCTGGAGGTTTCTCTTGTTAATTTCTAAAGTCCTTTGAGGGAGGAGTCAATGGCTCCTCCCTGCCAGTGAAATTGATGTCTGCAGGAAGTCTCCACTGGGTACTTCCTGCCCAAGATGGATGCCTAGGTTTCCCCCAAGAAAATAAAAGGAAAGTAATTCTTCCCTCTTCAGCCTTTGCCTTAATCTTCAATACAATGATTCACCAGAGGCTTTGTATAGGAAACAAAGGGGATTTCTTAATGTCAGGGATAATCAGAGGGAAAGAGGTTTTAGGTTTTATAACTGCTGCTAGGGAGAAGGCTGGTGCTGCGGGATGGGTCACAGGAGAAGGTTAGACTGAGAGACACCAGCTCTCCCAGTCAGGAAGGTTTGACTACCTTTGAAGTAAAGGTATTTATCAAATCACTAAATTAGGGGTGGCTTGATTTAGGATATTCTACTTACTAAACCCATGATGTCCAACCACCAAGCCCACCCTTCCTCCCGGGGCCCAAAGGGAAATTCAGGAAAATAACAGGGATGTAATGGAGAGATCAGGGAGAGGTCCAGAGAAATCAGACTAGGTCCAAATGCCCCCAAGCTGCTATAAAAGTTCAGCCAGCCCTCTTTATTTGTTGTCCATGAGAATACAGCGCAATCTCAGATCTTTCAGGTTCAAGGGAAAGGTTGGGAAATCCTCAGGTATCCAGGGATTTGAATTCAGAGGCTAGGTATCAGCTTTGTCCAGGTCAGTGTCCAGAGATGAAACTCCCCTCTTCCAGTTCTTTTCCCAGAAGCCCCCTGCTGATCCTTCCAACTGTCACTCCTGTCTTTCAAGTCACTCTTTAACATTCCAAAAGCCTCTTTCTGAATTTATCTTCCTGTAGGCTGTGAGATGTTGATCTAAATCTTATCTCTCCCATACTGTTTTCCAATTTTCCCAGCAGTTTTTGTCAAATAGTTGATTTTTGTCCTAAAAGCCCAGCTTTTGGGATTTATCATACACTGCTTGATGAGCCATTTACCCTGTCTATTCCACTGAGATCCTCCCTTCTGTCTCTTAACCAGTGCCATACTGTGTTGATGACCACTGCTTTATATAGTATAGTTTAAGATATGCTACTGCTAGGTCCACCTCCTTCATGTTTTTTTCATTATTTCCCTTGATATTCTTGATCTATTATTCTCCCAAATGAACTTGGTTATACTTTTTTCTAATTCAAAAAAAAAAAAGTCTCTTGGTAATTTGATTGGTATGGCACTCTATAAGTAAACTAATTTGGGTAGGATTGTCATTTTTATAATGTTAGCTTGTCCTACCCATGAGCAATCAATATTTTTCCAATTGTTTAGATCTAGTTTTAATTGTGTAGAAAGTGTTTTGTAGTTGTGTTCATATAATTCCTATGTGTGTCATGGCAAATAGATTCCTAAGTATTTTATATTGTGTAGGGTGATTTTAATGGAATTTCTTTTTCTAACTCTTGCTGCTGGGATGTGTTGGAAATATATAGAAATGCCAATGACTTATGTGGATTTATTTTGTATCCTGCAACTTAACTAAAGTTGTTGATTATTTCCACTAGCTTTTTAGTTGATTTTCTGGGATTCTTTAAGTAGACTATCATATCATCTGCAAAGAGTGAGAGCTTGGTGTCCTTATTGCCTATTTTGATACCTTCCTTTTTTTCTCTAATTGTTACTTCTAGTGTTTCTAGTACAATGTTTAATAATAGAGGTGATAATGAACATCTTTGTTTCACTCCTGATCTTATTGGGAAGGCTTCTAATTTGTCCCCATTGCATATGATGTTTGTTGATGGTTTTAGGTATATACTGTTTATTATTTTTAGGAAAGGTCCTTCTATTCCTATACTTTTTAGTGTTTTCAATAGGAATGGATGCTGTATTTTGTCAAAGGCTTTTTCAGCATCTATTGAGATAATCATGTGATTTTTGTTTGTTAGACTGTTGATATGGTCAATTATGTGGATAGTTTTCCTAATATTAAACCATCCTTGCATTCCTGGTATAAATCTCACCCTCATGATCACTTGCTGGAGTCTTTTTGCCAGATTTCTTGTCATATAATTGGGCAAAATAGTTTTTAATGGTTGCCTTAATTTCATCTTCATTAGATGTGAGATCTCCCTTTTCATCTTTCATTCTGTTAATTTAATTTTCTTCTTTCATTTTATTTATTATGTTAGCCTGTACTTTATCTATTTTATTTGTTTTTTCAAAGTACCAGCTTCTACTCTTATTGATCAATATAATAGTTTTTCACTTTTGATTTTATTAATTTCACTTTAATTTTTAGGTTTTTAAATTTAGTTTTTATCTGGGGATTTTTAATTTGTTCACTTTTTAAGATTTTTAATTTGCATGCCCAATTCATTGACTTCTGACCTCCCTAATTTGTTAACATATGCACTCAAAATTATGAATTTCCCCGTGAGTACTGCTTTGGCTGCATTTCATAGATTTTGGTAGGATTCTTATCATTGTCATCCTCTTCAATGAAATTATTAATTGTCTCTCTCATTTGTTTTTAATTGATTTTAGAGAATCACATTATTTAATTTCTAATCAACTTTTGATTTACCTCTCCATGTATACTTACTAATTATTATTTTTATTGCATTATGATCTGAATAGTTTGCATTTATTATTTCTGCTCTTTTGCACATTTCTGTTATGTTTTTATGCCCTAGAACATGGTCAATTTTTGTAAATATACCACGTGCTGCTTAAAAGAAGGTGTATTCATTTTGGACCCTATTTATTTTTCTCCACATATCCATGAACTGTAATTTTTTAAAGATTTCATTCATATCTCTTATCTCTTTCTTGTTTATTTTTTGGTTTGATTTATCTAGACCTGAGAGAGGAATATTTAGATCTTCCACTAGTATAGTTTTACTATCTATTTTCTCCTTAAGCTCCACTAGTTTCTCCTTTAAAAATGTGGATGTTATACCATTTGGTGCATACAGGTTGAATATGGATATTTCCTTATTGTCTATAATACCTTTTATCAGAATTACTTTCTCTATCTCTTTTAGACAGATCTATTTTTACTTTGGCTTTTCACATATTGTGATAATGACTCCTGCCTTCTTTTTCTCAGTTGTTGCCCAATAGATTTTTCTCCAGCTTTTTACCTTTACCCTTTGTGTGTCTACCTGCCTCATGTGTGTTTCTTGTAGACAACATATGGTAGGATTTTGTATTCTAATTCATTCTGCTATTTGCTTCCATTTTATGGGTGAGATTATCCATTCACATTCAGAGTTATCATTAACACCTGTGTATTTCCCTACATTTTGATTTTCTAGCCTAGTCCTGCCCTTTCTTCTTTCACTATTTCCTTCTGCACCAGTGGTTTGCTTTAAATCAATTCCCTTAATACCCAGCCTTATTTTATTTCCCTTTTTGCCCACTCCCTTTTTATTCCTCACTTATTTTCCTTTAGGGTCTATTAAATTCCCTCTCCCTTCCTCTTTCCTTCCCTTTTTGTACTCCTTGCCCTAATCTCCACCTTTGGTTTTTCCCTCTCGACTTCCTTGTAGGGTAAAATAGAATTTCATACTCCAATGGATCTAGATTCACTTCTTTCTCAGAACTGATTCCACTGAATATAAGGTCTTAGTATTACCTATTAGCATTTTCTTCCTCTCCTTCTTATAAAAGTATTCTTCCCCTCCCCCTCCCATTTGTCACTTTGTGTGGTATAGATTATCCTATCTTTCTTATTGTTTCAAGTTTCTCTTGGTGCCATTTTCAATTACCCCCCTTTTTGTTTTTTGCATATCATCTTGAGTCACTTAGTACCCCAAACTCTACCTATTAATAATTCTTCTAACTACTATAATAGTGAATACAATTTTGAGAGTTTTTTAACTCTCAAAGGAATATGAAAAATTTGACCTTACTGAAGTCCTTAAAAAATAAATTCCTTTCTCTTTCCAATTTACTTTTTCATGTTTCTCTTGATTTTTGTATTTGGATATCCAATTTTCCATTTTGTTCTGGTTTTTTTTAAAACATTTACTAATATTCATTTTTAACATGGTTACATGCTTCATGCCCTTACTTTCCCCTTCACCCCCCAGAATCCCCCCACCCATGGCAGACACATATTTCAACTGGTTGTAACATGTGTCCTTGTTCAGGGCCTATTTCCAAATTGTTGTTATTTGCATTGGTGTGGTCATTTCAAGTTTACATCCCAAATCATGTCCGCCTCAATCCATGTGTTCAAGCAATTGTTTATCTTCTATGTTTCCTCTCTTGCAGTTCTTCCTTTGAATGTGGGTAGCATTCTTTACCATAAATCCCTCAGAGCTGTCTTGTGTCATTGCATTGCTGCTGGTATAGAAGTCCATTACATTCAATTTTGCCACAGTATATCAGTCTCTGTGTATAGTGTTCTTCTGGCTCTGCTCCTTTCTCTCTGCATCAGCTCCTGGAGGTCTTTCCAATTCACATGGAATTCCTCCAGTTTATTATTCCTTTTAGCACAATAATATTCCATCACCAGCATATACCACAATTTGTTCAGCCATTCCCCAATTGAAGGACATA
>NC_058134.1:60131386-60142501 GCF_016433145.1 Gracilinanus agilis | reverse complement strand
TAAAGATTTTTTCCCAATTTGTTGTTTCCCTTCTGATTTTGACTACATTGTTTTTGTTTGTACAAAAGCTTTTTAGCTTAATATAATCAAAACCATTTAATTTACATTTTGTAATTTTCTCTAACTCTTGCTTGGTTTTAAAATATTTCCTTTCCCAGAGATCTGACAAGTATACTATTCTGTGTTCACTTAACTTATTTATAGTTTCCCTCTTTATATTCAAGTCGTTCACCCATTCTGAATTTATCTTGGTGAAGGGTGTGAGATGTTGATCTAGACCTAATCTCTCCCATATTGTTTTCCAAATTTCCCAGCAGTTTTTGTCAAATAGTGAATTCATGTCCCAAAAGTTGGGCTCTTTGGGTTTATCATACACTGTCTTGCTGAGGTCATTTACCCCAAGTCTATTCCACTGATCCTCCTCTCTGTCTCTTAGCCAGTACCATATTGTTTTGATGACTGCTGCTTTATAGTATAGTTTAATATCTGGTACTCCTAGGCCCCCTTCCTTCACATTTTTTTCATTATTTCCCTTGATATTCTTGATCTTTTTTATTGCAAATGAAATTTGTTATAGTTTTTCCTAATTCAGTAAAGAAGTTTTTTGGTAATTTGATAGGTATGGCACTAAAAAGGTAAATTAATTTGGGTAGAATGTTCATTTTTATTATGTTAGCTCATCCTACCCATGAACAATTAATGGCTTTCCAATTGTTTAGATCCAGTTTTATTTGTTTGGAAAGTGTTTTGTAGTTGTTTTTGTATAATTCCTGTGTTTGTTTTGGTAGATAGATTCCCAAGTATTTTATATTGTCTAGGGTGATTTTAAATGGTGTTTCTCTTTCTACCTCTTGCTGCTCTAATGTGTTGGAAATATATAGAAATGCTGATGATTTATGTGCATTTATTTTGTATCCTGCAACTTTGCTAAAGTTGTTGATTATTTCTACCAGATTCTTAGTTGATTCTCTAGGACTTTTTAAGTATACCATCATATCTGCAAAGAGTGATAGCTTAGTCTCCTCCTTGCCTATTTTGATACCTTCAATTTCTTTTTCTTCTCTAATTGCTATTGCTAGTGTTTCTAGTACTATGTTGAACAATAGAGGTCATAATGGGCATCCTTGTTTCACTCCTGATCTTATTTGGAAGGCTTCTAATTTATCCCCATTGCAAATGATGTTCTGGTCTTTTTTTGCCAATATTTGGAAATCTTCTATTTTATTAAATGCCCATACTTTCAATTTTAATGGGTAGGTGATCCTTGTTCATATACCCAATTCCTATCCCTTTCTGAATATTATATTCCAAGCCTTGCAGTCCTTTAGTATGGAGCCTGCCAGATCCTGTCTAATCCAAATTGGTGCTCCTTCATATCTGAATTGTCTCTTTCTGGCTTATGTAATTAATAAGTAGGTCAACAGGGGCCTTATGTTCGTAATAAGGCTAGCAGGAGGATAGTGCTGATTGTAAAGATGGAGTGTTTGTACCTGGGCTGGGCTTGAAACTTGTTTATTAATGTAACAAGGACTCAACTCAGGCAACTTAGTATCCAGAGAAATCTTATTGCTTGCCACCAGGCTCCTTTAAGATATCTGGTAACCTGCCCCTCCCTGCTGAGGAAGCAGCTCCCTATTGGTTAATGGCAGGCTGGCAGGAAGTAGATGTTGAACTTCCTACTCCTCAGCAATGGAATTTGTTTCAACCCAAACTGCTCAGAATCCCTTCCTGTTGCCTGTTCTCCTTGGCCTGTGATGGCAGGGAAATAACCACATAATTCTCTGGTTAAGGCAAAGGGGTTTATTGATAACTGAGTAAGGGAAGAAGGCAGTGGTAAGAGGGTCAGGAAATACTGAGATCTGATGTTGCAAGATTGTCTGACTTAGGTTGGTAGAGATCCTGTTGGGATGGTCTTTGTTGACTCAGGGCAGGTAGCTCTGGGTCAGAGTGATGTGGTCACTGGTTGATAAATAAAGTTGTTCTTGGACTAAATCTTGCCAGTGGTGACAAATATATTGAGTTGCTCTAGAATATTAGGTCTTAAAACCCTACACTACTGTAAGGCCTAGCTACCCACATTCTCACTCCCACCACCCAGGGCCAAAGGTAGGGTAAGAGGTAAGTGAATAGTCAGGGTGAAGTAATGGGAAAAACAGAACCCAGTTCTGGGTCTCCAGGGCTTTTATACCCTTGGTTCACTGGCAGTCATGGCTCATGCCACCTTCAACATTCCATCGAGGGAAACTGACAGGTTTGCCATATGCCAACATGGCAAGGTTAAAAATCCTAATTATACTTCTTGTAATATTTTCT
Source organism: Gracilinanus agilis (assembly GCF_016433145.1). Classification (NCBI taxonomy): domain Eukaryota; kingdom Metazoa; phylum Chordata; class Mammalia; order Didelphimorphia; family Didelphidae; genus Gracilinanus; species Gracilinanus agilis. The sequence goes on along the minus strand of NC_058134.1, from coordinate 60,140,188 downwards.
CCTTAGCTTTTTAGCTCTTGAATTTGGCAATTACTTTCCTGGGGGTTATCTTTTGAGGATTTAATGTAGAGGATAATCTATGGATTCTTTCAATGTCTATTTTGCCCTCTTGCTGAAGAACATCAGGGCAGTTTTCTTGGATAATTTCTTGTATTATGATGTCAATGTTTCTATTTCTAGGTTTTCAGGTAGACCAATGATTCTCAAATTTTCTTTCCTAGATTGGTTTTCTAGGTCAATCATTTTCTCAGTAAGATATTTCATGTTTCCTTCAATTTTTGTCATTCTTTTGACTTTGCTTTATTAATTCTTGTTATCTTGTGAGATCATTAGCTTCTAGTTGCCCAATTCTGGTCTTTAAAGACTGGTTTTCAACTATGATTTTTTATACTCTTTTTCTGTTTGGTCAATCCTGCTTTTCATGGCTTGCAACAGGTCATTTCTCGTCTTCAATTTGCTTATCATTTCATTTGATTTCTGTGCTTCTTTTTCAATGTGGGAGTTTCTGTCTTGTATTTTCTTTTTGAACTATTTCCCACTTTTCTTGTCAAATTTTTTCTATCTTTCTAATTTGGTTCATAATCTCAAATCCATGTTCCTCAACACCTTGTGTCCAATTTCAATTTTTTGGGAAGGTTTGGATATGTTTATTTGTTTGTCATCCTCTGTTGGCTCCCCTGTAGTCTGGATTTTTTTCTCCATAAAAATTATCCAGGGTCAATGCCTTTCTCTTATTCTTTTTTGTGTTTGTAGGTTGTATTCTTGGGTGTTGCTGGCCATTGATTTCTTGTTTTTTCTTTCCATTACAAGCCAATATTCTGAGTGAGGAGGGCAGACTGTCTGGGCATGGAGCTACTGAGTGGTTTTTGCCCTGAGGCTATTTTTGAGTCTCCCTTTTGTCTGTTGTGTGCCACCCCTCTTTGCTCTGTCTCTGTGCCCAAGGTCCATGTTCCTTAGCATCCTGGGGTATGAAGTCTAGATGCTCTCAGGGTTAAGTCTGTGGTGTTCTCAGCCAGGTTCCAAGAATCTAGAGATTGCCTGGTGCTCATTCTGATTCTGGCACACTGGCTCTGACTCTGGAGCCATAGGTGGAGTGGGGAAAGGGTGATAAGCTTGTGTTTTATTGGGAGTTATTTTATCCCCTATTAGCTTGGAAATGCCCAGATCCCACCTACCTTCAAGGCTGTGTCCTACAGTGGAGCCCCTTTGCTCATCTTATTTTGATTTCTTGTCCTTTTTAGGCACTTTATATCAGTCAGTGGTGTAGAGTGGAAGTTCCTTGCTTCTATACTGCTGCCATCTTAACTCAGAAGTCATGAATTTTAACAGTAAAAAGTTTACTGATCAAGTTTATTATATTTATTTCATTAGTATAAAAATCTTTCTATGAAATAAGTAGTGATTGATTTATAGATGAAACACTTTCAAAATAACTGCCAAAATATGTGAAGCTAATTGGTATCCTGAATTAATATATGTTTTCCATTTTTTACATCTTATCTAGTTCACACTTTATTAGATGGCTAAGTGGAGAGAACACATTGGGAGAACCTGGGTTCAAATCCAGCCTTAGACACTTACTAGTTGTGTGATCTTAAACAAGTAATTTAATCTCTATTTGCCTTAGTCCAATAGAGAAGGAAATAGCAAACCATACAAGTACCTTTGACAAGAAAACTCCATGGACAGTATGCTCCCAGTACATATGATGAATTGAAAATAACTAAATGAATGAATAATAATGACTATTATGGAATCCTGACTGGTATGAAATGGACAACCGAAAAGATGATGTCCTCAATTTATCTGTTTAGATTTCTGTTATACCATTTGCATGATTCTTTCTGTATTAAATTCCACCTTCTCAACTATGATTATGTCCAACGATTCATTTTATTTGACAGATTTCTAAATATTTAATCTAGGAAAAATACTTCAATATTAAAATCTTCAAGAATTACAACTAATGGTGTTCCTGCTCTATTTCTGTTGGCACAGAAAGGAATCTGTCTTTTTTGCCTTTTATAAGCTGGGATCTCTTGTGTAATAGTGTTTGCATCTACTTTGAATGATATTAAGATGTAATTTTAATTTTTCAGTGTTCTTTTTTCTCTTTAGTGCTTCTTTTTTATGAACTCTTCAAATAACTACATCTCACAGAGATTATGTTATCTGAAAATAATGTAGGAAGAATGGTAGATGAAAATAAGGCTCTTAGCATACAATTATAAGTAAGGCACATCTTAGTGAATATCACATTAATCTTACAATTACAATAAGTGATAAACCCTTAAATTGGTAAGAGTTAATATTTTCTCTTTATAATTGATCAAAGATTAAGCAAATTATGGAGTCCTCTACTTGGATCTGTGATAATTAGATTAAGTCTAAACTGCCCATCTTTAGATTTAATCACCAAAGTTGAGAATACCTCTAATTCTGGGAGGTCCATAACCCAAGTGTGCTAGAGTGTCCATCATAGAATCCTGGAGCTGGCCTTTTCAAAGTAGTTTTCTCAATGTGTTATTTCCTGTTGCTCCCCCACTTTATAGGAACCAATCACAGTCTTTCAATTTGCTTTCTTGTGTCTTTCTTTTAGCTGTTTTGGATTCATTGTCTCCTCATAACAGATTTTTTATGGTCAGGTTCTTTTGTTGTTTGTTCATTTTCCACCCTTTTTCTTGATTTTGAACTTTATGTTAAAGGAGCATCTCTGTTCCAGTTGTGGGGGATGGGTGGAGGAAGAGATACCCTACCAAGCTTCAGGGTATTTTGCAATACTTTTTTAGAGCTAGTTCTTGGGATTTGGAAGTTTTAGGTGCTTCCAACATTGTATTATCTGGAGAGAGGGTGGTCATTGCTCTTCTCTACATTTTTGCTCCTTGCCAAGGAAGGAACCCTCTTCTCTTGGGATTGCAATTAATATTGCTCCTCAAGTCCCCTCCTACCTTAAAAATGGAAGTGATACTGTTCTTAAGGATATATGATCCCTTGTGATCAAAAGGGATACTGCTCCTCAGGAATTTTTCTCTCTCTTGGCTGAAAGTGCTCAAATATGCCCTGGAACTATGATATAGAAATGGGTATAGGCAATGGAGTTGCCAAATAGGTTCTTGTCCTTACTCTAATGCTACAATAGTAGTCCCTTTTAACTTTTTTCTGACAAGTTACTATGTATCCTTACCATTTAACTTGAGATTCCTGAGGCTGCTGATGTTTTTGTCACTACCAACTAGTCTCACAACTAGTGATCTATTCCAAATGAACTTCAAAGCCTCCAACTCTATATCACAGATTGATATTTCTGACCTCCTAAGTTGTCTTAGGCTGGAAGAATATCTTACTCTGATTTTTTTGTTAGTTCTGCCACTCCAGAATTTGTATGAGGTACCATTTTAAACTTGTTTTGAGGCAGAAGCAGTCAAGATGGTGACTTAGAAACAGTAAAAACCCAAACTTCTCTGACTATCCTTCCATACCAATCTTTAGAAAGTGCTTCAAAAGAGTCATAAATCCAAACCCAACAACAAGACAGAGCCATGGGACTCTCCTGCTGAACACAACTTTGAAAGATAGGCAGAGAGTCGACTTTCATAGTATAAGAGAAAGACTGGAAATAAGACTGGGCTAGCTAAACTTTTACAGGTTCATGGCTCTGACAGCAGCTGGAAGGGAGGAACAGGGAGGGGTGAAGTGGGGGGGGACATCTGGTTGGGTACTCTCAGCCTCCTTGGGTGACTGGCTATGCTAAAAATTTTACCTCAGGGCAGATTAGTTCAGCAGGTCAGCTCAACCAGTTTAGTCCATTATGCCAGCAGAGGAGAGAGAAAACTTAAAATTCCCTCCAGGACAGAGAATCTCAAACACCCAAGTTCAGTAAACAAATAAAGTAACAAGTTTACAGTCCACAGAGGGGGAAAAATATGAGTAAACAACAGAAGAAAAATAAGGAAATAACAATTGAAAGCTTCTGTGAGGAATAGTATGGATAGATATAATTTACACAGTTTTCAGCATCATAATTTTAAAAATTACTTCCTTTTTTAAGAGGATATCATGTAGATGATGACAGTTATGTATTTAGAAATATTAATCTATTTTAGAAGTCAATATCATCTCTGGGTGATAACTCTAATGAAGAGGCCCTAAAATATTCATGACTGTACTGTTCAACATTTTTATCAATGATTTTAGTGAAAAGATAAATGATACATCATCATAATTAGAGATGACCAAATTGGATGAGACAGCTAACACATGGAACCCAACCAAATTACATAACCTCTCTGGGCCCATTTTCCCATCTTCAAAATGAGACTGTTGGACTGGATATTCTCTAGGGGTTCTTTTTAGCTCTTAAGCTATTATCTAGGATTCCACAAGAATAACCTTTGGGAATCTGGAGTCATCGTTATTCTAAAATGAGGTTTGAAAGAAAATGTTTAACGGGAGAAATTTTTTGAAAATTCCAATAAAAAGTCATAAATCTGAATCATAACAATTAATTGTCAATTTAAAAATAGTATCTGAGTTTAAAATTGTTTAAATTGTGAACAAGGAAACAAGACAAGATCTCAGGGATAAAGGGACAAGATAGAACTGATTCACAGAAACTTGGTACAAAGTCAGAGCACAGCATCAGCAAAATAGATGTGATGCTGATCCAAGGTTTTTTTTACTTAGGATGGAATTAAATTCAGAGTATGGGATGGAGTTGAACTTACAGGCACAAAGTAACTCCAAATATAAAAGTATTGAGTTCAGAACAAAGTGCCAATCACATAATTTCAAAAAAAACATATTTTTCTCCAAAATACTTTACATTTTTTAATATATCACTAATGAGAGAAACTTTAGATGTATAAGCTGGATATATGGAATGATTCATTGGGGAGTCTTGGCATGTTAATCTTCCAGAAACCTCAATTGAGGAGATTTTAACATGCTTGTCTCCCAATAGAATCATAGTGGGGATTGATGGAAGTGAATTTCTCTCCCTCCAGTGTTGCCTTTTTTTTTTAAATGTCATCTCTCAGTGACCTGGAGATAAAATACCACTGAGTAAATTCAGGTATAGATGAGCCTCAGAAAAAGGAAGTTAAGAACTAATGAACCAATAAGACAGGAAACATTGATTCTACAGGCATTGCCCCCCAGGTAAATTAAGAAATTATAATTGGTTTCTGAGATGTGATATGTGAGAGTTAGTGGTTGGAGATAAAAGCTTATTTGTTGCAAGAGCAAGCCTGGGTCTTTGGCATGCTTGTGGAGGAGCAGATGGGACTTGTGGCAGAGTGTATGAAGGAGCCCCCATAGTGATGGCAATATATTAGAAAAGTTAAGTACCTCTCTACCTCTCTTTTTTCCTCTCTTTACTACTACTATGTTTGATTCAATAAAGTTATTAAACTACAACCAGCCTCATAATTTTAATTATCATAGTTGTCATAGTAGAATTATATAAAATAAATAATAGAATATATATTTTTCTGAGACCACTATGCAAATGGATTGTACATTCATATCTTCTTGAGAGGTGGAATGATTATATCCACCTTCTGTATAGACCAGTGATGGTAAACTTTTTAGAGACAGAGTGCTGACGTCCCCATTCCACCATGCCGGCTTCCCCAGAGACCAAGTGCTCCTTCCCACTCTCCGCTTCTCCCCACCTTACCCCAGAAAAGGGAAGGAAGAAGTATTTCCATAGGACTGCTGGGTAGATGGGTGGGTGAAATGAGGATTGTCCTCAGGGGCATGGAGAAAAGGAAGGGAATATCTCTATCTGAGTCCCTCTGACTTTCTAGTACCGAACTCTGGTGGGTGACTACAGGCATGCCCACAGAAAGGGTTCTGCATGTCTTTTTTGGCACATATTCCATAGGTTTGCAATTAAGTATATAGACTATACCAGTGATGGTGAACCTTTTAGAGACCAAGTGTTCAAACTGCAACCATTGTGCCCCACCCTTCCCCTTAACCTGGACAGGGGAAGGAGGCAGCATTCCCATTGGGCTGCTGGGCAGAGGGATGGGTGATGTGAGAAATGTCCTCAGGTGCCCATGGAGAGGGGAAAGGGAGCAGCCCCCTCCAGAATGCATGCCGTAGGTTCACCAACACTAGGCTACAGTAATCAATTCATCATATGCCTCTAATGCCTGACCCAGAGCAGGTACCTAAACAATTCTTTAATTTGACTTTATATTATTTGTTTACCATTGTATTAGATGTTTTGGAAATCTCAATGAATGAATGAGTGAATAAACACATTTTAAGTGCTTTCTATGTGCCAGTTAGAGTGCTAAGCACAGGAGATATAAGTAGAAAAATGATTCAGTCCCTTAGCTCTGAAAGCTCAATAATAATATAGAAGATAACAGATATAGTAGGTTAGAAGTAGGTTTCAGGTGCAGATGAGATGGCTAGGCCATGTAGATCTTAAAAACAAGTGACAAGATTGATGGCATACATTGACATCTAAAAGGCAAGATGTTATAGTAGAGAGTAAAGTCTGGTATATATGAAGTATAAAGCATATGATGCTTACACTTGAGAAGTCTACCCAGGTTTGGGGGATACAACAAAAATGTAAATTGTAACAAAGATAAATAAAATAAGGAAGGAAAAAAGAAAAAAGATAGCACTGTCCAGCATAATAGCACTGTAGACTCATACTGCTCAAATGTCCTTTTGTCTAAATGAAAATATTAAAAGTGTTTCACATATTTGTCAAAATGAAAGATGCATATTTGTAGCCATTCTGCAAAGCCAGTGTAATCATTTGGCAAAGGCCCACAGAAAACTATGATTGGCATTTAGAGTATTCTTCTTCAGTGTCTAATTTTCTTCTTTGTCTGGCTAAGTGAAGGAGGCCTATAAATACAGCTTTAATTAACAGCAATGTTGCAGATGTGCAGAGATGTGTCCTAGGTTTATTTAATCTGCCAGCCCTCTTATAAAGAAGTTTGTTTTTCCCAGGGGGGTCATAATTAATTACTATCCTTAGAATTTATTTAGCAGCACATTGTCTACAAGATGTCTAAACAAGTACATTGAGACATAGTGATGTATCAAGAATGATGTAATCAGAACTTCTTCAAAAAGAACAACCTATAAAATTATACTGTCTCTGACTCAACTAATGATCAAAATAGATGATAAAAAGTTTTTCTGTCAAACTATTTTTATTTGTCTTTGGAGTAGCATTGTTTGTTATAGCAACAGTAGCAAAGAAAAGAATAGATCTGTTCACTTCGTGCACTTTATGAGACTTTTCCGTTCCTTGATCTCAGTACTAATCTTTAGGTTTTGTTTTTATTTTTAACTTAATTTTTGGCAAACATTTCTATACTGTTTGTAGGTTTGTAAAGTGTTTATATATATTTGATTCTCACAACAGCCCAGTGATCGAGAAGTTGTCTTTTTTTTAATATTGAGAAAAAATTGACTTCTTTTTTAAAAAACCTTTAAGGTTTTCTCTAAATTGCATCCATAAATTGTCATTTCAGCATATCTTTGTAAACAATAACATGTCATTGTGACCTTTTCTCAAAGGAGCAAAATTTAAATACAAGGTGGGTTCCATCATATGGATAATGACTAAAAATTATAGAATGGAAATATAATCATACCATAAGGTATATATGAAGAATTCAGGGGAAACCTCAGGAAGAATTACATCATCTATTGAAATAAAAATCTCAAGTAAAAGTAAAGTCAAGAAAGAATGAATAAAATAAAAAAAGAAAGAATGAGTAAATGAATGAATAAAAGAAGCATTTATTAAGAACTTAGTATTTGCTCAGCACTTTGCTGAACACAAAGGATATATAGATATATAGACAATTCTTGCTTTCAAGAAGCTCACATATATAGGATACAGTAACAAGTTGGAAAGGGCCAATAGTCTTAAAAATATATTGATAAAACAAATAATGGTACATCATCTTAAATGTCATTTCCAGTGATAAAAGCATATCTCTGATTCATCTGAAAGTGCTAAGGGCTTATCAAGAGACACAACATCCACAGAAAAGGAAAATATCACAGAAAGCCATTAGACTTCTGATTAATGCTATGATCTATAAAGACTTTAGAAGGTATATGCTGAAACATACTTTCCTCCTCTCTGCTGAAAGATGATCCAATGTATGTGCAGAAGGAGGCAAATGGATTCTGAAATGGCCAATGATAGCAGTTGAATTCACCAATCAATCAACAAGCAATCTGACAGCTAGTTGCCACAGTAGAGAGGGTGAGGTTTCAAGTTAAAAAAACCGAGACACTTACAATCTAAGTAACAATATAACCATGGACTATTCACTTAATCCATCAGATTCAGTTTCTTCACCTATTAGAAGTGGATTGGATTCAATGGCCTATAAGGTCTCTTAGCTCTAAAACTATGGACCTATGATCATTCTGCATATACCTACTAAGTACCAGGCAGGGTGATATAAGAACAAGAGTGAAAAAAATAATCACAACACAAGGGATTTCTCTTATATAGACAAAAAGCAAAGAAAGAGAGTTGGCTCTTCCAACTCTCAAATTTTGTGATAGCCCTTATCATCAAAGAGATTATACTATAGGTATAAGAGATAAGGTAAAAACATATATATATGTATATATATATGTGAGAAAAATAAATATAAGATAATTTAGGGAGATAAGAAAAGACTTTACCTTAAATTATATGTCTCTTTGTTATACAAATATATAAAGGTTCTCTCTCTCTCTCTCTCTCTCTCTCTCTCTCTCTCTCTCTCTCTCTCTCTATATATATATATATATATATATATA
>NC_058134.1:60025135-60130990 GCF_016433145.1 Gracilinanus agilis | reverse complement strand
TATATATATATATATATATCAGGGATAGAGTAGAGGGCAATGAATGTGATGAAAAAGCATTAATAAAATATTCCTTAAAAAAGAATGAAAATTATCTCATACCTATTTATCAATCTGTGCACCAGGCACTGGGCTAAACACTAGGAATTTTAATTATAAACAAAATTATAAACAAAACTGTCCCTAAACATGAGGCTTATATTCCATATTACTTCAATCAATGTTCACATAGGTTTAATTTTTATTTTAAAATAAAGACTTGAATACAATGGGGATCAATGATTTCATCAATTCATATGGCATTTCCTTAATTGAAACAAGATCGATATTCCCTATGCTTTCTATACATTCATATATTATCTTCATAACTTGATATAGAAATACATTACATGCTGGTCAAATTTCTAGCCAAATTTCTCAACATCTCTAGGCTAAGCTAAGCATGCATTAGATGAACAGCTAAGTTGTTGCCAGACATACAGAGTTACCCAGGATCTGCCAGAACTTATGAGGGCATAGGCCTCTGCAATAATATCAAAAGGTGTTAGAAGAAGACTTCATATCATGTTTGAAATATCAAATGAAAAGGCGAATCTGTGTATGCATATGGAAGAGAAAGAGAGGAAAGGGAAGGAATGAGGGAGACAGAGATATAGATGCAGATAAGGACAAAGAATATATAGGTAAAATATATAAATATAGATTTCAACTGATCAAGAGAGGCAGCGTGCTATAATGGAGAGAGAATAGTCCTAAGAGTCAAGATATGTTCAAATCTCACCTATGATATTTCTTATCTATGTACCCCCCTGAAAAGATACCTAATATATCAGTGGTCATAAGCATCTCTGTCAGATTTTGCAGGTGGCAGTGAGAACTCATAAAGGAAAACTTCCTACTACAATGAAATAAAAGTCTAAGCAGAAAAAAAGATTATCAAAGAACTATGTATAAGGGGCTGAGCAGTATATGAAAAGCTATCTAGTCCAACTCCTTCATTTTACAAATGAGAGAAACTAAGGCCCAGAGGTTAAATGATTTGCTCATGATCAGAAAGGCAGAAAATTAAAGAGATGGAATATGAAACTATTTCCTCAGACTTCAAATTCAGTGTTCTTTTGTCCATGTTACAGGGCCTTCTTCAATCCTTCTCAGTTTTCCTTTATTTTTCTGGGCCCTTAAGGATCTAAATCTGCAATTCTATGATCAGAATATTAAAAACTTCTCTGAACTTCATTTTTCTCACCTATAAAATAAATAGGAAGGACCAAAGCCTTCTGAGATCTTCCATCTCAAAATCAGTGATTTATCTCTCTGTAAACATACCTCCAGTGTTGGAATAGGATATCTTAAGGCACCAGACTAATTCAATAGTATTCAAAATGCTAAGTGAAACACTTAAAGTATTATCTTAGTAGGATTTTTGTTTTGTTTTGTTTTGTTTTTTGGCAGAATATATAACATGATCAGAATCCAGACAATAAATATGTGGTGATTTGTCACAAAGTTTAGGTCCAGATATAAGTTTTTGCACAAAAAACTAGAGGTACTCTATGAGTTATTATATTTATCCTTACATAATTTCTGTGTATTATAAATATTCTAATAGCTCAAAATCAATTTAGATTTTGTCTAAACTTCCTAACATAAAATAATAAATATTAATGTAGCAATTTGCTATAAAATAATAGTCTTTATAGTGGTGCCAAGGAAGAAGAGAACAGAAAAGGTTTGGGTCTGAGTCTTCTCATCTGTAAAAGTGAAGTCAGGAAGTCAGTCAACTTATTCCCTGTTCAAAACATGAGGGAGAAATTTTAGACATAATATATTCTCTGAAAAGGAAGGATGGGAAAAATAAGCATCTTGAGTTGAAATCACTCGTGTCCCTATAATTATGCTCTAACATGTTGGGCCAGCTTTGTAAAGACAATTTCAAAGGTTCCTTACCTGGAGTGTGATCAGAATCAAGACTTTCTCTTTCTGCAGCAATTCTGTTGCCAACATTCCAATCTAAATTGTCTTGAGTATCTTGAGTAAGGTGACAGGCTGAGGTCCAGTTGTGGGGAGCATTTTCAAAATTACAGCTTCCTGGGATGCTGGTGTACTGACCTATGAGCAATAGGACACTGTTGTATATGTGGCAGATATGATCTCTATAGAAGACATTTTTATTGATTTTCATTGTTAAAAAGGAAGTTTTGATTCGGTGGAGGTGAGGAATTTTTTTAACTCTTAGCTTCTGTCTTGGAATCAACACTTTGTATTGGTTCCAAGGCAGAAGAGTGGTAAGGGCTAGACCAGGGGTCAGCAACCTTTTTGGCCGTGAGAGCCATAAACGCCACATTTTTTAAAATGTAATTTTGTGAGAGCCGTACAGTGCTCACAGTGCCGCTCCTGTAACAGCGCCTGAAAAAAAAACTGACTTCATGGTTCCTGCAGAAAGAGCCATATCTGGCCCTCAAAAGAGCTAGATATGGCTCGAGAGCCATACGTTGCCGATCCCTGGGCTAGACAATGGAGGTTAAGTGACTTTCCCAGGGTGACACAGCTGAGAAGTATCTGAGGGCAGATTTGAACCTAGGACCTCCTATCTCTAGACCTGGCTCTCAATCCACTAAGCTACCCATTTGCCTCCAGTGGGGAATATTTCCAGAAATGATTGTGATGCAGTAGCATATAACTATATAGTGTGTTTATAAAATCACATGCATGCAAACACATATACACATATATAACATGTGTGTATTATATTCAGTCAATTCACCAATATTAATCAAAATGTTTTTCTGCATTTTAAGAAAGATATAGCTTTTATTTCATTGTTCTCCCACATCCTCTAGGCAGATTAAAAAGCCTAAATAGGAAAATCCAGGTGATGGGGTCAATGGATATGGGTGGCATCAAGGTAATGGCAATTTATATTTATAGCAGATAGACTAGAGAAAGGATAACTAGAAAGGCCAGATAATCAAAGAAGTATGAAGTTGCAGAGGTGGTGACTGTGCTAGGTACTAATCTTATTTGGGAGAGAGTGACATAGATGTCTCTAAATGACAGCAGCAAAGATCTGGACTCAAAAGATTAAACATGAAAAGAAATAAAGTTGTTGCTGAGTAATAGTGTCAAAGTGAGAGTCTGCAGATTACTTCAGAGGAAGGAAGGAAGGAAGAGAAAGCCTATTTTTAAGCAATTACTATGTGCCAAGCATTGTGCTAAGTACTGAATCATGGATTTTAAGATTAGGGGACCTATAGAGTCAAAGAAGAAAAAGTCAATTTTTTCATAATGAGAGAGGTGTCCAAAGAAGGATGGGCAGGCATGGGACACTAAAGATTGATTACTTTGGGCAAGGTGAAGAAATAATCAGTCAATGAGGAGAGTTAGAAGGTGGTAGAGGGAAACATGCTTCCCCAGAATGACAAAGTCTGGGATACAGGCCAAGTTACTACATTGTAATTTGGGGTTTATGCAGATAGTTGCTGAATACCAACTCTGGTTAGGTCACGAAGTATTAATATTAACACAAGGAGATAAGTTAGTCACTAAGAAAAGGAATGCATGCTATCTATATAGAAACCTATTACTCAGCTGGTGTTATAAAACATAAATTAAACATTTTGAATGCAATGATGGTAAAAATGAACAAAGGTATTTGAATCTACTCCAGCAGCATTTTTACAAGATGTGCATTTCACCTTTCAAATGGGATTTCACCTTATCTTGAAAACCTAGAAACCTTTTGGATAGCGTGCAAATGAATTACATTTATTCCCTGAGCAGGATGTAAATATCTCACTGATTTATATACCTGTTTATGGGTTTCTAAGTCTTTTTATATGCCTGTCTATGTCAGTGTTGTATGATTTAGAGTGCGTTTACATTAAGCCTAAACATTTAGATGAAAAGTGAAAAATTCAATCATCCAGATGTTCTGCCTACACATCAAACATTTAGAGGTTTCCAATCACTAGAAAGGCATTGTGGCTTAAAATAAATATATATAGCTACATTTCCACTTGCATGTTTGGAAAGCATTATTCATTTCCCACACTATGGAATTATGGAAAGAGCAATGGATTTGGATCAGAGGAATCTAGGTAAGAATCCCTGCTCTGTTCACAATCGAGGTGACTATGAAAAAGTCACGTGACCCTTCTTTGCCTCAATTCCCTGATATTTTAAATAAAAGAATAGGACTAGATGTTCTCTGAGATTCCTTTCAACTGTACACTTATGATTCTATGACTAGGGGATCTCTAAGTCCTTACCCAGCTTTAACACTGTAATCTCTAGCATTCATTTTTCTTTGAAATGTCTATGGCTATTTGAAACCTACTCTATAACCTTAACTACTATCTTCAAGCACATCACTTCATTGTTGTTCCTCTACTCTTTGAAGATGGCTTTGCTTCTGACTGTTATGCTAATGGGATGGGAAACATTAACTGCAAGTTCATTTTCCAACTATTTCTTGTTCACAGTATCTCAATATCTATACCTCAATACAAATACTCTGTGCCCTTCTCTCTTATTTATAAGGTCATATGGCATAAGTTTTAAAGCTGAAATAGATTTTTATTGGCATCTCACTGAAGATTTCTTTTCTTCATGGCAAATCTAACCACTCTTGTATACTTGATTTTATGACTTCTATTTTATGCAATTCCTCTGGCATTTTCCCCCTTTAATCCTTTGTCTTTGCTACAACAAAGAACATTCTTTCTATTTATCCCCCCATTACAAACAATGTGTGCAAACATGCGTAGGTCTCTCTGAACCTAGAAAAAAATCTTTTATATATAAATATTTCATTTGATCTTGATATCCCCTTACCCTAATTAATTTTACCCTCTAAATCTACAGTTATTTTTTTATCATTTTGTCCAGTTGTATATTTTCAGCCTGCTTTCTCTGGGTCCCAAAGTCTATGGACAGTGAATATCATTCTTATCCTTTCACTCTCTTTTGAATCTTCTCAGTGTGGCTTCCAACTTGCTCCAGTCTTCTTACAAATTATACTACCATAAGTACTCTATAATCCAGTAACACTGGCTTCCCTTCTGATTTTCACACAAAACATTTCATTACAAAACTACTGGATTAATCCACCAATTGCCTCCTAAAAGAGATTCCAAAATAAAATACCACAGGACTATTATAGCCATATTCTAGAACTCCCAGCTCAAGGAAAAATTCTACAATCAACCAGAAGGAAACAATTGAAATACTGTGAAGTCGCAGTCTGTTTAACACAGAACCTATTAGCTTCTACATTAAAATATAATAAAAATATAATATTCCAAAAGGCACAGATCTAGAACTATAACCAAGAATTATATACCCAGCAAAACTGGGCATAATCCTCTAGGTGAAATAACTGATATTTAACAAAATAAAAGACTTCCAGATTTTCCTGATCAAAAAGTCAGAGTTGATAAAATCTGATGAGAAAGTTCAACAATCAAGAAAAGAATAAAAATGATAAAGTGAAAACTTAACAATTTCAATAAGGCTGAATTGAATACAGTTATTCCTGAGAAGGTGATATCTGTAATAGATGAGATACTTCAGGTACATAAAATAGTCAATACTTAAGGTTCTTAATAATTTTATCACTATTACAGCAATGAGAAGCAATATGCAAAAAAAGAAGGAAAGGAGGAAGCTGAATAGGATGGGTTAATAACCAAAAATAATTAAGTGATGGGAAAGAGGAATACATGAGGAGAAGCAAAAAAATGAGAGACTGAAGTGGATAAATGATCTCTCATTAAGAAGTATATAAGAGTCAATACAATGGAGGAGAAAATGGGGAACATTGGACAATGCTTTAAATGTACTCTCATTGGAATTATTTCTAAGTGAGAATAACACATGCATTCAGTCTGCTACCTAAATCTACCTTACCTTACAGGGAATTAGGAGGTAAGAAGGAATAAGAAAAGGAGAGGGGATCAACAAAAAAGTAGGATGAATTGTAGGAAGTGATGGATGAAAGCAAAATATCTGTGAACAGGGAAAGGCTAAAATGATAGAGAGAGACAAGTAAATGGCAAATATAAGATGGAGGGAAGCACACAATAATAAAAACTATGGATGTGAATTGAATGAAATCACCCATAAAATGTAAAAGGACAGCAGAGTGGATTAAAAAACAGAATCCCACCATATATTGTCTACAAGAAGCCCATTTAAAGCAGGGCAACACATCCAAGGTAAAAGTAAAGATCTAGAGAAGAATCATCTGCAAAAGTGGAAAAAGCAGGAATAGCAATTATGATCTCAGACAAAGCAAAAATAAACATTAATATAATCAAAAGAAATAAAGAGGAACATACACCTAGATAAAAGGTACCATTGACAAAGAAACAATATCAATCCTAAACATATGGACCAAATAGCATAGTATCCAAATTCCTAAAGGAGAAGTTACTTAGGTTACAGGAAGAAATATAAAGTAAAAGATTACTAGTTGGGGACCTTAACCTTCTTATCCAGAAGTAGATAAATCCAACTAAACAATAATCAGGAAAGGAGTTAAAAAGGTAAATAGGATTAGATATGATAGACTTCTGGAAAAAACCAAATGGGAATAGAAAAGAATATACCTTTTTTCTCAGTAGTACATGATACTTTCACAAAAATTGACCATTAAACAGGACATAAAAACTTCACAACTAAATGTAGAAAAGCATAAACATTAAATGGGTCCTTTTCAGACCATAATAACATAAAAAATTACATTCAGCAAAGGGAAGAAGAAAGACTTAAATATTATTTGGAAACTAAACAAACTTATCCTAAAGAATGAAAAAAGTCAAAGAATAAATTATAAAAACAATCAATAATTTAATCAATGAAAATGACAATAAGGAGACAACATACAAAATTTAATGGGATGCAGCCAAAACTATATTTAAGGGGAAATTCATATCTATAAATTCTAACATCAATAAACAAAAAAAAAGCAATGAATTGAGCATGCAATTAAAAAACCATAATAAAATTTAAATATCCAATTAAATAACAAATTATAAATCCTGAAAATTAAAGGAGAGGTTAATAAAATTAAAAGTAAGAAAATCATTGAGCTAAAAAATAAGATAAGTAGTTGGCTTTATGAAAAAATAAATAAAAGAGATAAACCATTAGATAACAATTAAAAAGGAAAGCAGAAAGCCAAATTACCAGTATAAAAAATGAAAAAAGATAAAATCACAATGAAGAAAAAATTAAAGCAATTATTGCTAGTTATTATGTACAACTACATACCAATAAAATAACAATATAAGTGAAATAGATAAATATTGATAAATTATAAAATATGAAGATTGACAGAGGAAATAGAATACTTAAATAACCCCATCACAGAAAAAGATATTGAACAAACAATCAAAGATTTTCCTGTAGAAAAGACCCCAGGACCAAATGGATTCACAAGTTAATTTTGCCAAAAATTCTAAGAACTCCAATGTTATATAAACTATTTGGAAAAATTGGGAACAAGGAATCCTTCCAAATTCCTTTCATGTCATAAATATGTTACTGATACCTAAATCAGGAAGAGCTAGAACAGAGAAAGCAAATTATAAACCAATTTCCCTAAGGAATATTGGTGCAAAAATTTTAAATATAATAGTAACAAGGAGATTTCAGTATTGTTTCACAAGGATCACACATCATGAGTACAGGTGGGTTTTCTATCAGAAATACAGGAATGATTCAATATTTGGAAAATGTATAGTACAATTGATCATATAATTACAAAATCAACAGAAACCATATGATTTCCTCAAGAGATGACAAAAAGCTTTTGACAAAATACAATAACTATTGCTTATATAAAAAAAAACATTAGAAAACATTGAAATAAGTGAATCTTTCCATAAAGTGATAAATGACATCTATCTAAAATCATCATTAAGCATTACCTGAAATGGGGATGAATAGAATCCTTTCCAATATGAACAGGACAGGGATACCTATTATCCCTACTACTATTTAATATTGTACTCAAACTGCTATCTATAGCAAGAAGAACAGAAAAAGAAATTAGAAATTATCAGTCTTTGCAGATGATGTAATGGTGTACATAGAGAACCCTAGAGAATCACCCAAAAAATAAATTAAATAATTAACAACTTTAGCATGTTATCTTCTGTCTTAGTATGAGCAATATGGAACTATGTATTGCATGAAAGCATTGGTATAACCTATTTCAAACCATTTACTGACATTGTTTTTACATGGAATTGAAAAAAAGTATGATGAATGCAAAGTACTGCTAGCTAATCTCTTTCAACATAACTACATGATCTGATTTGAATATTTTTCATGTATATTCCTGGGTATATATATTTTCTTTTAATCCATTTGAATTTGAGCCTCTTGATATAAAAGAATCACATGTATATCTCTCCATAACTCAATATTGTCAAGAATAGAACATAATCTCAAAATACAATGTGATTGTGATTCTCCTCTCTTTGCAGTGAAAAATAAATTTCCTTCATGTCTTAAAAAAGACTAACTATAAAAAACCACAGACATAAAAATATATTACAATATAAATTCAGATTAGTGCTACCTTGAAGAACATGTTTTTTTTCTACTCCAATTAGTAAAGTAGATAGGCAAATGAGATCAAATGTGTGAAAGCTTAATCTCAAGAGAAAGTACAACTGGTATGTACTATTATTAAAATGATCAAAGAGTAAAAGAAGCTGAAACTTTATCTACTGTTCATAATAAATTATCTGAAATCTGAAATTCAGCCTTTGAACCTTTTTAATGTATTTAGAATACTGTAAATCATACATATGTGCATTTGTGAGACTGATGAAATCACCTGCATGTCTAAACATGTTGTCTTTTGATGTAAATAGAATCCATTTAATAGTTGTAAGACAATTACTATTCCCTTAGTCAGCAAAAAAAAGTGTTCACTTCAATATTTTGAATACCGTTTGATGTGGCTCATCATATATGCTGGCCACCAATCAAGTCTGGTTATGTAATTGATTTTGGTTCATGAAAACTGAAACTATTTAATTATTTGGATTTTTTTAAATGTCCATACTTCACCATTGACATTAAAGGTATTAACTCCTGTACAGGCATATTTTATTCACTGTCTAGTTTCTGTCCCATTTTCCATGGTGGCGGGAAAGTGGGAAACAAATACATAAATAAGGGGTTAGTATTTAGTGATGATGGACTGTTTCCTTCTGGTTAACAGTAGAGTTGGAATAAGTCATAGTTTAGGGTATAAAATAAAAATGTCCAACAACTTTATTCTTTCATCTAAGACTATGAGGCAGGATTATGTTATGGTAAAGGGAGCTGAGCACAATTGGGTATTAACCCTGTCTCTTATGTAGGTGTTTTGCCTAGGAGCAAAAGTTTGCCTCTGTTTCTTTGTGTTTATCCTTTCTTCATCTTAAGGATGTTTATTCTGAGATGGAAGAATCAGGATGATTTAAAAGACTCAGAGGTTCTGTTCAAGATCTCCCCAGAACCCAATAGTATAACTCAAGAGTAGAATAATCACCAAAGAAATGGTAGTGAAACAGGCTAGGTTGATAGAGAAGGTCTGTGGCTTCAAAACAGGTAGTGTGACTTGACTCAGTCTTTACTAAATCCAGATGAGCAGCAGAGGGACTTGGTAACTGCCTCTATACCTCAGAGCAAACTTCTTGAAGATTCTATGAAAGGAAAATTTTGAGTATTTCAATGGCTAGGAGTCTAGACTCTAGGGTCTACTCCTTTACCATAATTATTCTCTGCATATGTTCTTTATTGCCATCAAGCTTAAAGTTAGAGCCCACTGTCCCTATAGAGTTTAAGAGTACTGAGAAAGAGTAAACATTTGTGGGAGTGGATGGGGTAGAGGGACTTTATACTGATTGTTCTCAGTCTATACTTTTTAGTAGATCTTTTTTTCTAAAAGCAAATTGATATGTACTGATTGTTAAAGGTAATTGTGGCATTGAGGGACCAGAAGCAATATATGCAGGAAAACAATCTCTCAGGGTTACCCCTTGTAAATATTTTTGCAGGAAGTCATCTTGGGCAAACTGTTGCTAGATGGGAGTTCAGATTTTGGGATTCCCAGAGCTGGTATGAGACTGGAAAAGACTGTTAGAGTGCCCCTATAAATAGGATCTCACCCCTAAGCCAATGGACTCAATTGTGAGATGGGGGTGGCAAAGGATGGAAGAGGAAAGCTTTCAAGTCAAACCCAGAAGCTGCTTCATAGACTAGGGTTAGCTGATTCTCTTTAGGGGCAGTTACCTAGGCTATTTCTTCATATACTGATAACAGCAAATCATTTACCATCATCATCCAGATAAATCTACAACATCATAAAAAAAAAACTATCACTGAAGATCTACTGATAATATATAGCCGGTCAAGCCAAATGAACATCTAGCAACTTGAGCTAGGTCCACAGTTGCCACACCAACCAGAGTGGCAGCCTTCTGTTTGTGATTTTTCCTTTTGGAGCAGTTGAAGATTTATTATTCAGTTTTAGTTAGTTCAGTTTATCCTCAAACCTCTTTCCTAATCTCATCTTCCCTTAATCCTGAACCTTCTTTGATTATTACTTTAGCATCCATTAAGTTAGTTAACTGAGAAACAAGATTTGTTCATTGACCTGATTCATCAGCTTCAAAAGGTTCTCACAGTATAGTGTGGCAGTTAGGGTGTTTCGCTGACTGGGAAGGCTTATTCAGACTGAATATCAACTCCTGTCAGTCATCAGTCTCAATCTAATTAATATCTCCTAGGTTTCGTTGCAATCAAATAAAGATAATCATTGTTATTAAGAAGATATTGAATCTATACCATCAAGAAGATACAGGTCACATCCTGCTGACAGTTAAGGATTCTATATACTTCCTTATTGTTACTGTGAGGGAAGCAGCTATCCACCTGCTGAATTCTGAGCAGTGTGGTGGTGCTTTTTAACTTCCCTTACACCCTAGAACTCAAAGCAGCTACTTTGTGGAAACGTGATCTACCAGTTTGGTGCAAAATTGGAGGAATAAGGTAGATGGGGTATTATCCTCAAAATCAAGGGGACCATGCAGCTGAATGAAAGAGAACTAGTGAATCAAAAGAATCAATATTTGCATTTTAGAAACCAAAATAAAATGCAAATATTAATTATTTTTATGTTTATTAATGTAGCTAGTCTTTCTAGTAGAATATGAGTTCCCTGAGGGCAAAGATTGCTTTATTTTTAATGTTTGTCGGGATAGCCAGCATATTCCTGATTGTATGGGCTTAACAATAATGTTCTGAGTGGAATAGAATTTAAATATTATACAAATATTTATGATTGTATAATTTAATAAAATATAGGCAGCATAATGAGTAAAAGCAAGTTCTCGGGATGTATATTACTTCAAGAAACATGATATCAGATACAGAAATGCTATTTCCTTCTATTTTAAATAGGCTCTGACTTGGCTATAAAAGATGAGGGGCTTTAGATTCTGCTCTAAAATGCTTTATTTTGGAAAGTAGATATGACTTTCTAGCTACTCATCATTTTTTTCTCATTTATAATTTGGACTTTAGTACAATAACTCTTTATTCTAAGTCACCTATGTCATTGAGTCATAGAAGTTTTATAGCTAGAAAGAAATTTAAAAGCCATATAGATAACATCCATTCATTTTATAAGCAAGTGAACTGAGGGCTCCAAAATTAAAGTTATGACTACAGATATTGTGCGAGGATCCTGGTGGGTTCTCTTGTCTCCTCCTTCTATGAAAGTTATATTTATTGACTCCAGTAGGTTTAATTAATATTTTATATGAATGATACTCAAAGCTGTATGTTATTTCCCTAGAATCTCTATTGAACTCTGGTCTACATCACCAATTTCATTTTGGATACCTCAAACTAGAAGTCTGTAGGCATTTTGGGTTTGACCTATACAAAACCACTCACCTTTCACCCTCACTTCAGTACCCTCTTTCTAAATTTCCTGATACCATGGAAATGAGAGACATTCTTTTAATCACCCAGCCTCAATAATTGGCTTGTTATCTTCTTACCTCATGTCCTTACCTATTCTAATCCATCCACTAAGATGTCAAAGTGATTCTCCTTAAGGCATAGTTCTGGTCATCACCATACTCTCACTAGACTTAGGTGCTTCTCTATTTACCTCCAGTATCAAATATAAAACCTTCTGCTCTTCATTTAAAGCCTTTATCTCCCTACTTTTAGTCTTCTTGTATGTTACTCTCCTCCATGTTATTGATGATTCAGTGACAATGGCCTCCTTTCTATTCATTTTATTGATTTCCTGATTCTATAACCTTTCAAATTTTGTCCCCAATACCTAGGCTATTATCCCTTCTACCCTTTCCACCATGAATTCCCTAGTCTCTGAACAAAACTTGACTCAAATCAGATTTTCTACTTAAGACATCCTTCCCTCTGAGATTACTTGTTGTCTTACCCATTAGACTCCTTGAAATCAGGAGCTATGCTTTCCATTTCTCTATTTCCCAAGTACTTAGCCCAGTGCCTGACAAGCAACAGGTCCTTTTTAATTTGATTAAAAGGGCAGTCTTTTGATTATTACTAAACTACTTGTATATCTGTATTCAAAAACAGGATTTTCTATATACATATGTGTGTGTGTGTGTGTGTGTGTGTGTGTGTGTGTAATATAACATTTCCTTAAATTTAGAAAAAAATTCCAGTATTATAGATGGTGTAGAAAAGAACCATTTCTCTAACGGTGTGAATTTTAGGGTAAGATCTAAGGGCCTTTTGTTCTGTATGCGAGCTTGCTGTCATAACCTCATTACACCTCAATTAATAACATTAGCATACTATCATTGGTCACAGGGGAAATTACAAGGCTGCTTGGTATTTCAGCAATTAATATTTGATATCTGAGGGAAAATGAAGTAGAAAAATGAAGAAAAGATTAAACATACTGGAGCAGAATTCCATTTCCTCAATACCATCACTGAGAATATGAATTTGGTTCATTATTATTATCACCTAATTTATTAAGAGAAAAAATGATAGCAAAGACAATTTAAATGGATAATTTAAAAGAGGAAATGAGGTATATTGGATTAAAGATCTGACCTAGAATCCGGACAACTTGTATTCAAATCTTGCCTTAGCAACTTATTAAATATATGACCTGGGAAAGTCACTTAAAAACTCTCTGTCTCAGTTTCCTACCTGCAAAATGGGGATAAAAATAATAACTATAGTACCTGCCTAACAGCACTAATATAAGACTCAAATAAGCAAGTAAATAAAAAGTTTTTGGAAAACCCTGAATTCCTATATAATTGGCAGTTTCTATGGTTCTGACTCTTTGTCTATAAAAGGAAAGGGGTTGGGCTACAATGACCTTTGGACTCCTGTTGCCCTCCCCCAGTTGTATTATTCTATTATTTTGAAGACAGTAGAATAACAATAAAAACATACTTTTCCAAATTTCTCAACTGCAAGCTAAGGTAAAAGGGAAAATGAAGATTTCCAAGCTAAGATGACTGCAGAGTAGTAGCAAGGGGCTTCCTCTACTCACCACCAACCAATATAAAAAGCCTCAAAAAGACAGAAAAAAAAATCAGATGAATGAAGGGGCTCTACTCTAGGGTGCAGACTTGAAGTTAGGTAGGGTTTAGGCATTTCCACACCATAAGGGGATAAAATTACTCATACCAAAGTGAGAACTGATCACCCTTCCCCCACTACACCTATCATGCCAGAAGTCAGAGCAAGCATCTCCGAGTCAAAGTGAGCCTGGAGCAATAGTTTTGTTGGGTAGGGAAGACACCACAGATCTACTCCAGAGAGCAGTAAGACTTGGGATCCCAGGAGACTAAGAAATATGGAGCTTGGGCTCAGAGACAAGGCAGAGAGGGGCTGCCCACAGCAGACTTGGTGGAGACTGAAAAATAGCCTTAGAGCAAAACCATTCTGAAGTTTGATACACAGGTAGAGAGCTACCTACCCTCCTCACTCAAACTTCTGGCTGGGAAGGGAAGAAAAAAAGTAACATAACAATGGCCAACTCCCAAGTACTACAATCCATAACTACCAAAAAAAAATAAGAAAAAACCTTTGCCACTGGATAATTTCAACTTAGAGGAACAACAAACTATAGAGGAGATAGCAGAGGACAACAAACAAGCAAACACATCCAAACTTTCCCCCAAAATGGAAATTGGTCACAAGTTCTCTAAGAGATCAGCCTAGAATTTGAAAACCAACTTATAAAGATAGGAGAAAGTTGGCAAGAAAAGTGGAAAATAGTTCAAAAAAGGAAATAGCTTAAAATACAGGATCTCCTACTTGGAAAAAGAAGATCAAAACTAAATGAAATTATAAGTAAATTGAAGACCATAAATGACCCTCACAAAGTCATGAAAAGCAGGACAGACAAAACCAAAAAGGAAAATCAAAAGATTAAAGGTGAAAACCAGTTGTTAAAGACCAGAATTGGGCAAGTAGAAGTTAATGAACTCATAAGACAGCAAGAATTAATGAAGCAAAGTAAAAAAAAGAAAGAAAGAAAAATAGAAGGAAACATGAAATATCCCATTGAGAAAATGAATGATTTGCAAAACAGGTTGAGAAAAGGCAATTTGAAAATCATTGGTCTACCTGAAAACCCAGAAATAAACAGAAACATTGATATCATATTACAAGAAATCATCCAAGAAAACTGCCCTGATGTTCTTAGACAGGGGGGCAAAATAGAGACTGAAAGAATCCATAGATCACTTTCTATATTAAATCTTCAAAAGACAAGCCCCAGGAGAGTAATTGCCAAATTCAAGAGTTCCAAGCTAAATAGACAATATTACAAGAAGTCAGAAAGAAACAATTCAGATATCAAGGAACACCAATCAGGATTACACAGAATCTGGTCGCCTCCACACTAAAGTATAAGAAGGCTTGAAATATGATATTCAGAAAGGCAAGAGAATTGAGTCTACAACCAAGGATCACCTATCCATGAAAACTGACTATACAGACACCACAATTTGTTCAGCCATTCCCTAATTGACAGGCATATCCTAGTTTTCCAGTTGTTTGTTTTTTGCCACCACAAAGAGCACAGCTATAAATATATTTGTACCTGTCTTTTTCCCTATGATCTCTTTGGGGTACAAACCCAGCAATGTTATGGCTGGATCAAAGGGCAGGCAATCTTTTAGCTCTCTTTGGGCATAGTTCCAAATTGCCATCCAGAATGGTTGGATCAATTCACAACTCCACCAGCAGTGCATTAATGTC
Organism: Gracilinanus agilis; assembly: GCF_016433145.1. NCBI lineage: Eukaryota > Metazoa > Chordata > Mammalia > Didelphimorphia > Didelphidae > Gracilinanus > Gracilinanus agilis. Next base: position 60,115,699 of record NC_058134.1, on the reverse strand, counting down.
CCAATTTTGACACATCCCCTGCAACATTTATTAGTCTCCCCTGCTGTCATCACAAATGTTGGTGATGGAATACAATTGTGCTCAAAGGAATAATAAATTAGAGGAATTTCATGTGAACTTGGATGACCTATAGGAATTGATGCAGAGTGAAAGGAACAGAACCAGGAGAACATTGTACACAAAGACTGATACACTGTGGTAAAATCGAATGTAATGGACTTCTGTATGAGCAGCAATGCAATGACCAAGGACAACACTGAGGGATTTATGGAAAAGAACGCTACCCACATTCTGAGGAAGAACTACAGGAATGGAAACACAGAAGAAAAACAACTGCTTGAACACACAAGTTGATGCGGAAGTGATTTGGGAACTAAACTCTAAACAACCATCCTAGTACAACTATCAATAATATGGAAATAGGTCTTGATGGATGATATATGAAGAAACCAGTAGAAATGTGCATTGGCGACAGGGGGTGGGTAGGAAGAGAACAAGAATATGAATCATGTAACCATGGAAAAATTTTTTTTCTAAAAAATAAAATTAAATAAAAAAACTGACAATACACATCCAGGGGAAAGTATGGGCATTTAATAAAATAGATTTATGAGTATTTGTAAAGACGAGACCACAACTAAATGGAAAATTTGATGTCTAAATAAAAAAAACTCAAGATAACATGAAAAGGTAAAAAAGAAAGAGGGGAAAATTTTCTAAGGGCTTCAGTAAAGTCAAATTGTTCACATTCCTATATGGAATGAATGATGTTTGTAACTCTCAAGAACTGTATTCACTATCAGAGTAGTAAGAAAAATTATCCATAGGTAGAGGTTGGGGTAAGCAATTCAAGATGATATGTTTAAAAAAAAAGTAAAGAGGAGGAAATAGAAGATGGCACCAAAAGAAACTAAAAGGAATAAGAAAAATAAGATAATTTATACCACATAAAGAGGTTCATGGGAGGGGTAGGAGAAGAATACAATCATAAGAAGGTGAGAAAGAGAGTGCTAATAGGTAATACTTAAACCTTACTCTCATTGGAATCAATTCTGAGAGGGAAGACCATCTAGATCCATTGGGGTATTGAATGCTATCCTACCCTTCAGGAAACATCAGGAGGAAAAATGAAGAGGGGGAGTAGGATGGGGAGTACCAAAAGGGAGGGAAAGAGAGAAGGGAGGAATTGTAATAGACATTAAAAAATAAGAGTGGAATAATAAGGGAGGGTGTAGGAAGGGAAGTAAAATAAGGGTAGGAATTAGGGGGACTGATAAAAAGTAATTTTAGTTGGTGTAGAAGGAAATAGTGAAAGAAGGAAGGGCAGGACTAGGAGAGGACATCAAAATGATGGGGAATACACAGCTGATAATCATAACTCTGAATGTGAATGAGATGAACTCACCCATAAAATGGAAGTAAATAGCACAGTGGATTTAAAACCAAAACCTTACCATATTTTGTCTACAAGAAGCACACAGGTTGCAGGTAGACACACTCAGGGAAAAGGTAAAAGACTGGCGCAAAAATCTGTTGGACATCAACTGAAAAAAGAAGGTGGGAGTCTCAATCATGATATCTGACAAAGTCAAAGTAAAAATAGATTTGATTAAAAGAGATAGGAAATGTAATTTCATCATGAAAAATGGCAATATAGACAATGAGGAAATATCAGTACTCAACATGTATGCACCAAATGATATAGCATTCAGATTTTTAAAGGAGAACTATTGGAGCTTAAGGAGGAAACAGTAGTAAAACTATACTACTGGGAGACCTGAACCTTTCTCTATCAGATCTAGATAAATAAAACCAAAAAATGAATTAGGAAGAGGTAAGAGATGTAAATGTAATCTTAGAAAAAATGGAGTTACTAAATATATGAAGAAAAATAAATAGGGACAAAAAGAAATACACTTTCTTTTCTGCAGCTCATGGCACATTCACAAAGATTGACCATGTGCTGGGGCATAAAAACATGGTAAACAAATTAAAAAAAAGCAGAAATGACAAATGCAAAATTTTCTGATCATAATACAATAAAAATGATAATAAGCAAGGGTATATGGAGAGGCAAATCAAAAATTAATTGGAAATTAAATAATGTGATTCTCTAAAATCAATTAAAGAACAAATCATTGAAACAATTAATAATTTCATTGGAGAGAATGACAATGATGAGTCATCATACCAAAATCTATGGGATGCAGCCAAAGCAGTACTCAGGGTGAACTTTTTAACCTTGAGTGCATATTTTAACAAATTAGGGAGGGCAGAATTCAATGAATTGGGCACACAAATTAAAAAATGAGAAAAAGAACAAATTAAAATCCCCAGATAAAAACTAAATTAGAAATCCTAAAAATTAAAGGAGAAATTAATAAATTTGAAAGTGAAAGAACTATTGAATCAATAAATAAGACTAGAAGCTGTACTTTGAAAAAACAAATAAGACAAATTACTGGTTAATCTAATAAAAAAGGAAAGAAGAAAACCAAATTAACAGGATCAAGATGAAAAGAGCAACATCACTTCTAATGAAGAGGAAATTAAGGCAATCTTTAAAAACTATTTTGCCCAAATATATGGCAATAAATACTGTAATCTAAGTGATATGGATGAATGTTTACAAAAATATAAATTGCCTAGATTAACAAAAGAAGAAATAGAATACTTAAATTATCACATACCAGAAAAAGAAAATGACCAAACTATCAAACAACTCCTTAAGAAAAATCCCCGGGGCCTAAAGGATTTAAAAGTGAATTTTATCAAACATTCAAACTAATTCAAATATCAAACAATTCAAAACTAATCCCAATACTATACATACTATTTGACATAATAAGCAAAGAAGGAGTTCTACTAAATTCCTTTTATGATACAAATATGGTACTGATTCCAAAGCCAGGCAGATCAGAAACAGAAAGAAAACTATAGACAAATCTCACAATCTATGTGAACATAGATGCAAAAATCTTAAATAGAATACTAATAAAAAGACCCCAGCAAGTGATAACAAGGGTTATTCATTATTATCAGGTGGGATTTATACCTGGAATGCAAGGATGGTTCAATATTGGGAAACCCATTCACATAATTGACCATATCAACAAACAAAACAACAAAAAAATCACATAATTATCTCAATAGATGCAGAAAAAGTCTTTGACAAAATACAACTCATTGCTATTGAAAACACCAGAAAGTATAGGTATAAAAGGGTCCTTTCTAAAAATAATAAACAGTATATATTTAAAACCATCAGCAAATATCATTTGCAATGTGGATAAATTAGAAGCCTTCCCAATAAGATCAGTAGTGAAACAAGGATGCCCATTATCACCTCTACTATTTAATATTGAGCTAGAAACATTACTATATATTTCCATCACATTCCGGCAGCAAGAGTTGGAAAGAGAAATTCCATTTAAAATCACCCTAGACAATATAAAATACTTGCAAATCTATCTTCCAAGACAAATACAGGAATTATATGAACACAATTACAAAACACTTTCCACACAATTAAATCTAGATCTACACAATTGGAAAAACATTAATTGCTCATGGGTAGGACAAACTAACATAATAAAAATGGCAATCCTACCCAAATTAATTTGCTTATTTAGTGCCATACCTATCAAATTACCAAGAAATTTTTTACTGAATTAAAAAAAAACTATAACAAAGTTCACTTGAAAGAGCAAAATATCAAGAATATGAAGGGATATAATGAAAAAAAATGTGAAGGAGGTGGGCCTAGCAGTACCAGATCTTAAACTGTACTATAAAGCAGTGGTTAACAAAACAATATGGTACTGGTTAATAAACCTAAAGGATGATCAGTGGAATAGACTTAGGGTAAATGACCTCAGCAAGACAGCATATGATAAACCCAAAGAACCCAGCTTTTGGAACAAAAGTCCACTATTTAACAAAAACTTTTGGGAAAATTGGAAAACAATATGGGAGAGATTAGGTTTAGATCGACATCTCACATGCTACACCAAGATAAATTCAGAATGGGTGAATGACTTGAATATAAAGAAGGAAACTTTAAGAAAATTAGGTGAACACAGAATAGGAAAGGAAAGATTTTAAAACCAAGCAAGAGTTAGAAAAAATTACAAAATGTAAAATAAATTATTTCAATTACATTAAATTAAAAAGTTTTTGTACAAACAAAAACAATGCAAACAAAATCAGAAGGGAAACAACAAACTGGAAAAAAATCTTTATTACAAAAAACTCTGACAAAGGTCTCATTACACAAATATACAAGGAGTTATATCAATTGTACAAAAAATCCAGCCATTCCCCAATTAATAAATGGGCAAAGGACATGAATAGGAAATTTTCAGATAATCAAATCACAACTGTCAATAAGTCCATGAAAAAGTGTTCTAAATCTCTTATAATTAGAGAAATACAAATCAAAACAACTCTGAGTTACCACCTCACACCTAGCAGATTGCTTAAAATGACAGCAAAGGAAAGTGATAAATGTTGGAGGGGATGTGGCAAAATTGGGACATTAATACATTACTGGTGAAGTTTTGAATTGTTCTAACCATTCTGGTTGGTAATTTGGAACTATACCCAAAGGGATTTAAAAAACTGTCTTCCCTTTGGTCCAGCCATATCACTGCTAGGATTATACCCCAAAGAGATAATGAGGAAAAAGACTTGTACATAAATATTTATACCTGTGCTCTTTGTAGTGGCAAAAAAATTGGAAAATGAGGGGATGACCTTGGATTGGGGAATGGTAGAACAAATTGTAGTATCTGTTGGTGACGGAATACTATTGTGATAAAAGAAACAGTGAATTGGAGGAATTCCATATGAACTGGAATGACCTCCAGGAATTGACAAAGAGTGAAAGGAGAAGAACCAGGAGAACCTTATACACAGAGATGGATACACTATGGCCCAGTCAAATGTAATGGACTTCTCTACTAGCAGCAATGCAATGACCCAGGACAATTCTGAGGGAATTATGAGAAAGAACACTATCCACATTCAGAGAAAGAACTGAGGGAGGAGAAACACAGAAAAAAAAGAACCCAACTGCTTAATCATATGGGTCGATGGGGATATGATTGGGGATGTGGACTGCAAATCATCACTCTTGTGCAAATATTAATTATGCGGAAATAGATCTTGATCAATGACACATGTAAAACCCAGTGGAATTGTGCATTGGCTACAGAAGTTGGGTGGGAGGAGGAAAGGGAAAGAACATAAATCATATAACCATGGAAAAATATTCTAATCAATTAAATAAAAATTGTTCAAATCCTCCAAAAAAGGAGTGATGAACATTGCCCGAGATATAAACTCCTTAGTCTAAATAAATGTGAGGGAAAAAACTTTATGTGATGAAGTGTGATATACCTGATTAAAAAATTCACTAGTCTAAAAATGTTTTTCTTTTTTTTGTAATGGGTAGCAAAGTATGAACTATAGTCAATGCTCTTTGCTACATGTGTTAAAAATACCTCCAATTAGATGTGCACATGTAATTTTAATATATAAAATATTGATTTTCACATACATAAATATATCTATATTATCATGTCTATGTATATTATATTAATTTTCAGATATATAAATTCCTATGTATATATGTAAATATGTGCATATATGTTTGAATGAGTATATACACATACACACACGCATATATATATGTATATATATGTATATATATACTCATTCATACATATATATTTGTAAAAATGAAATTGAACAAATCTGGATTGTTTTGTTGCATCCTAAGCACATCATTTTAGGGGGCACATTGACACATTAACAGTGATTCCCAAAGTAGGCGCCACCACCCCCTGGTGGGTGCTGCAATGATCCAGGAGGGTGGTGATTGCCACAGGTGCATTTATTTTTCCTATTAATTGCTATTAAAATTTAAAAAAATAATTTCTACGGGGCTAAGTAATATTTTTTTTCTGGAAAGGGGGCAGTAGGCCAAAAAAGTTTGGGAACCACTGCATTAGAACATATTCAAAGTCAAGACCAGACTAGTTTAGAGGAATGAAAGCATGCCAAAGGCAGAACATTTGAAGGAACAAGACATTGTTGGGAATCTAGTGGCATCTTAGGGAAGACATGACATACTATAGAGGCCTGAAGTAGGAGACAGTGTGAGTAGAGTGGAAGAAGAAAAATCTACTAAGTAAGACAAAACTTCTAATGATGAAACAGACAAATTCAAAATGAGATGCTTTGTAAAGCAGTGAGTTCTTCTTCTATGGAAGTCTTCATTTAGAATCTGGATTATCACTTGTTAAGGACAAATATCCCTATTTGGACATTAAATCAAGTAGATGGACCTATGGAGTCTTTTTCAACTCAGAGATAGTGTGATCATTCAAATGAGACCATTTTGTTACTGAAGCACTTATTTTAACTAAATTTATAACAATTAGATTTCCTTCCTGACAGGAATGAAAAGATGCTTGATATGTAAAGAAAGAAAATTTTGAGGAATTACCAAGTTTGTTGAGTTTTGGCTAAAGCCAGTGTCTTTAAGACAATATTGACATTTTTTCTTTTCCCGTTTAATACAATGTTGCCCTTTGACAATTTCAGTTTTTTTTAAATAGTGGTAGAGATCTCCTCACTGTGAGATATAGAAATTGGGAGCTCAACATCTCTTCCTATCTCCTATTAGTCAGATCTGGGATTAAGTTTACTATTTTAATTAAAAATGGTAAAAATCTCTGTGACAGTCAGTGATCATATTTATTTTTAACGGGTAGTGTTGTTGAATGAAAAATAAGGAATTCCATCTATTTAAAGTTACTCCTGACTTTTGTGTTAAAAAAGTAGTACAAGTGAATGTTTGGTTTTATGATTTGAGTATGCTGCTTTGAAAATGAATTCATAAATTATATTATAATTGAGCAGAAAAGATCAGAATTATTTTAAAATAATGGACTATTTTCATTAGCCTGCAAAACAAAACTTCTTTTCTTGTTCTTTTTAATTTAGTGTATAATGATACACTAAAATGGGGATTGGACAAGAAGTCCTTAGTACTAAGATTTGCTTTTGGTGGTTTGTTATGCATAGCATGCCTAGATATTCTCTTTCTGGTTACAATCAAAAGCATAGACCTTTGGAGCCTATTTCTAGTCATATGTGACTGAGTAGTTGATACTGGGTGAAGACCAAAAAAATGTTTCCCAATTGGCAGTAGAACTAGAAGAACTGATGACTCAGAGGGTGTTGGACCAGAAATGCATGAATGTGTACAGTGGCTTACCCATTTTTATTTTCTTGTACTGCAAACAAATAAGGAGAGGACTAGTATGAGCTGCTGGTATTGAGAACTAGTGATTGCTCCCTGCTTCAACCAGCCACTATGTGTCTAAATACATAGTTGTTCTATTTTTATAAATATTTCTTTCCTATTCTTAGGTAACCCAGCATTCTAAGAGGGTAATATTTCAAGGCAATTGTATGAGTTTTTGAGAGGAAGAAATCCCATTCAAATTCCCATTGGTGATCAGAGCAGTAGCTAAGAAAACACAAGTGGAAAAAAATCAAATGAAGAGAGAAACGTGGAAAGTCATCCAACAGTAGTAGTGGCCTCAGAAATTATATGTTCTTGTTACAGTGAGAAAGGCTGGACATGAATTTTAAATGGTACTGATTCTTTAACTCAGCAATGAGATATACCTAAAGTGAACTTCATGAGGCTTCTGCAAATGGAAAAAAAAATTCTGGAGACTGAAATAAGAAGGCATCCCTTTGGTACACAACTTTTCTACCAATATGCCTCATTTCTATTGTATTTTATATGTGAGCTCATCATACCTTGGGATCCAGTTAGGAAGGAGGAGAGATTGGCAGTGGGGGTGAAAAGATTGCTTTACTTTTATTATTTTCTTTTTTACTTTTATGAGATACTTTTTTATTTATTTATTTTATTTAAAATATCTTTCCATAGTTACATGATTCATGATCCCCCTCCTTCTTTCCTCCTGAATCTGATAAGCAGTTTCACTGGGTTATACATGTATCATTATTCAAAACCTATTTCCATGTTATTTGTATCTGTAGTAGCTTAATCCTTTAACATCAAAACCCAAGTCATATCCCTATCCCCCTGCCCTTTTTTAGATTTAATCACCCAAAGTGTACACGCCCCACTTACACTAAGTGGGGGAAGTTTGAGACCCAAGTGAGCAATAGTGGGTGACAAATCAGAATCAACTGACTGCCCATTGGGCAGTCCCAAGCAAAGTTTTAGCTGTAATTGGTATATGAAAATAGAAGGAAGGTACATGAAGTGATGAAAGGAATGGTCTTTAAAAGTGGCTAGAACTTCCTGGGAGACTCTCTTTTGCCTTGAAATGGACCCTGGAGGAAGTCTGGCTGTGGACCTTGGACTGCTTCATATTTCTCCTTAGAACTACCAGGTGGGTAAGTGAAAAAAAAAACTGACTCTTTTCCTGGATTTTCTGAAGGGACTAGCCTCAGGAGAGACTTTCTGTTTTGGGAGAGGAATTGTGGCTGAAGCTTTTGCTTTATTCATCACTGGGCTCTCAGCTCAAGGCTGAAGCCCCTCCAGCTGAGGACTAATTAGCCCTGCCTGGGTTGATTCAGGGGCAGGAGCAAAATATTTTGCATGTTAGGTTTGATATGTATTTTTTTAGGCAATGGGGGTCAAGTGACTTGCCCAGGGTCACACTGCTAGGAAGTGTCTGAGGTCAGATTTGAACCTAAGACCTCCCATCTCTAAGCTTGGCTTTCAGTCCACTGAGCCACCCAGCTGCCCCCTAGGTTAAATATCTTGCCCGATCCTCTCTCTGATTTTCTTGTTTTTACTCTCTCTCTCCTTTTGAAAATAAATTACCATAAAAATAATTTGGAATTGAGTAATAAATTCCTGGCAACCCTACTCTTAAATGATTTAGTCCAACTTTTATTTTTACCCCTTACACATTTCTCCCCCTTACAGTGTACAATGTTCTCCTGGTTCTGCTCCTTTTGCTCTGCATCAATTCCTGAAAGTCTTCCCAGTTCATATGAAATTCCTCCAGTTCATTATTCCTTTTAGCACAATAGTATTTCATCACCAGTAGATACCACAACTTGTTCAGTCATTCCCCAATTGATGGACACCACCTCATTTTCCATTTTATTTATCACCAGAAAGAGAGAGGCTACAAATATTTGAGTACACATATTTTTTCTTATTATCTCTTTGGGGTATAAACCCAGCAGTTGTATGGCTGTGTCAAAGGCCAAACAGTCTTTTAAAAGTCCTTTAAACTAGGCATAGTTCCCAATTGTCCTCCAGAATGGTTGGACCAATTCACAACTTCACCAGCAGTGTATTTGTGTCCCAATTTTGTCATATCCCATGTATCACTTTCCTTTGCTGCTATATTGACCAGTTGGCTAGGTGTAAGGTGGTACCAGAGTTGTTTCAATTTGCATTTCCCTAGTCAGGAGGGATTTAGAACACTTTTTTTCATGTGCTTACTGATAGATTTGATTTCATCATGTGAAAACTACATATTCATGTCCCTTGATAATTTGTCAATTGAAGAATGGCTTGATTTTTTGTAAATTTGACTTGGTTCCTTACATATTTTGTGATTTAAACCTTTGTCAGAGAGTTTTGTTATAAGAATGTTCTCCCAGTTTGTTACTTTCCTTTTAATTTTGATTGCATTAGTTTTGTTTGTACAAAATCTTTTTAATTTGATATAATCAAAGCCATTCATTTTACATTTTTGCAATATTCTCTTTCTCTTGCTTAAATTCCTTCCTTTCCCATAGATCTGACAGGTATACTATTCTATGTTCACTTGATTTATTTATGATTTCACTCTTTATATTTAAGTCACATTCCCATTTTGAATTAATTTTGGTAAAGGGTGTAAGATGTTGCTATAAACCTAATTTTTCCCCATACTCTTTTTCAATTTTCCCAGCAGTTTTTGTTAAATAGTGGATTTTTGTCCCAAAAGCTGGAGTCTCTGGGTTTATTGAACACTAGCTTGCTGAGGTCATTTATCCCTGTCTATTCTATTTAACCACTCTCTTGCCTCTTGGTACCATATTGTTTTGATGACCACTGCTTTATAGAACACTTTAAGATCTGGTACTGCTAAATCACCATACTTTACATTTTTTTTTCATTATTTCTCTTGATACTCTTGATCTTTTGTTCTTCCAGATGAACTTGGTTATAATTTTTTCTAATTCTATAAAAAAGTTTTTGGTAGTTCGTTATGTTTGGCACTTTATAAGTAGATTTATTTGGGTAGGATTGTCATTTTTATGATATTAGCTCATCCTGCCCAGGACCAATTAATGTTAAATAAAAAGTGGTATAAATCCCACCTGATCATAGTGAATAATCCCCGTGATCACTTGCTGGAGTCTTTTTGCTAGTGTTCTATTTAAGATTTTTGCATCTATGTTCATAAAGAAAACTATGTAGTTTTCTTTCTCTGTTTTTGGTCTGCCTGACTTTGGAATCAGTACCATATTTGTGTCATAAAAGGAGTTTGGCAAAACTCCTTCATTATGCATTTTGTCAAATGATTTATTTTGTATTGGGATTAGTTGTTATTTAAATGTTTGATAGAATTCACTTGTGAATCCATCTGGTCCTGGGAATTCTTTCTTAGGAAGTTCCTTGATGGCTTGTTCAATTTATTTTTCTGAGATGTGATTATTTAAGTATTCTATTTCCTCTTTTGCTAATCTAGGGAATTTATGTTTTTTGTAAATATTCATCCATTTCACCTACGTTGTCATATTTATTGCCATATAATTGATCAAAGTAATTCTTAATAATTACCTTAATTTCTACTTCATTAGAGGTGAGATCACTCTTTTTATCTTTGATGCTATTAATTTGATTCTCTTCTTTCTTTTTTAATTAGATTAACTAGTACTATGTCTATTTAATTTGTTTTTTCAAAGTACTAGCTAATATTCTTATTTATTAGTTCAAGAGTTCTTTAATTTCAAGTTGACTAATTTCTCCTTTAATTTTTAGGATTTGCAATTTAATTTTCATCTGGGGATTTTTAATTTGTTCTTTTCCTAATTTTTAAGTTGCAAGCCCAATTCATTGAACTCAGCCCTCTCTATTTTGTTGTTATAGGCTCTCAGAGATAGACATTTTCCCCTGAGTGCTGCTTTGTCTATCTCCCATAGGTTTTGATATGATGTCTCCTCATTGTCTTTCTCTTTAATGAAGTATGTAATTGTTTCTATGATTTCTTCTTTGACTTTCCTGTTTTGAAGAATTAGATTATTTGGTTTCCAATTAATTTCAAATTTGCCTTTCCATGGATTCTTATTAATTATAATTTTTAATGCATTAAGATCTGGAAAAAGTGGAATTTATTATTTCTGCTTTTCTGCATTCGTTTGCAATATTTCTATGCTCTAGTACATGGTCAATCTTTGTATATGTTCTATATACTGCTTAGAAGAAGGCATATTCCTTTATATCCCTCTTCAGGTTTCTCCATATATTTATTAACTCTAATTTTTCTAGCATGTCATTTACTTCCCTTATTTCTTTCTTATTCATTTTTTGGGGTCAATTTATTTAGTTCTGAAAGGGGAATGTTGAGATTCCCCCACTAATATGGTCTTACTCTCTATTTCCTTCTTGAGTTCCTTTCATTTTTTCTTTAAAAATCTAGATGCTATACCATTTGGTGAATAAATGTTTAGTATTGATATTAATTGATTGTTTATAGTACTGTTTATCAAAATGTAATTTCCTTCCTCATCTCTTAATCACATTAATTTCCACTTTGGCTTTGTCTGGTATCATGAGTGCTACTCCTGCTTTTTTTTACTTTAGATGATGCATAATAAATTCTGCTCCAGCCTTTTACCTTAAATCTGTGTGTGTTTCATCTAGCCTCAAATATGTTTCTTTTAAAAACATATACTAGGATTATGGATTTTAATCCATTCTTCTGCTTCCATTTAATGGGTGAGTTCATCCCATTCACATTTAGCATTATGGTTATTAATTGTGTATTGCCCTCCATAGTGTTATTCTCTCTAGATTCTGCTTTATTACCTTTCACTCTATTTCTCCTCATCAGTATTTTACTTTTTATCACCATCCTATTTCCCCCTCCCTTTAATTACCTTCTCCTTCCCTTGTCTTATTCCCCTCTACTTCTCTGTAAAATAAGATAGAATTTTATACCCCACTGATTATATCCTTTTTTCCCCTTTCTGAGCCAGTTACAATGAGAGTAAAGTTTAAGCATTGCCTGTCACCACCCTTATCCTCCCCTCATTGTATTGATTTTTCTCACCTCTTTATGTTATATAATTTATCCCATTCTATCTTTCCCTTCCCTTTTCTCTCAGTGCTGTGATAATGAGATCAAATCTACCTTGCCCATTCTCAAATCTCATCACTAAAAGTGTAAACAACTCCACTTAACTCTAAAATTGGGAGGTCTGTGACCCATGTGTGCAAGAATGGGTGATGAATCAGAATTGACTGATTGCCCCTTAGGCAGTCCTAAGAAAAGAGTCTGTTTGATTGGACACGTAAAATAAGAGGAAGGCACAGGATGTGACAAAAGAAATGGCCTGGAAAAATTGAAAGAACTTCAGGAGTTCACTTTCTCTTGGCTCCTCACTTCTTCTTGTGGTGGGTGACTAGGACCTGGAGTAGCTCCAACCATTGGCTGAGGCCTTGGACTAAATGAGACTGCTGTTAATCTCTCCCTTAGAATTACATGTGGTGAGTGTAAAGACTAAATCTTCCTGGACTTCTCTAAAGAAACTGCTCTTTCAAAAGAGACTCTGACTGAAGTTTCTGTTTCATTCATCTCTGGCCCTCCAACCCTCTGGCCCTCTGGACTTGGGCTCAAGGTTGAGCCTTCTCCAACTGAGGATTAATTAGACCTGCCTGTGTTGAATCAGGGAGCCAGAGGAAAATTACTTAGTGTGTTAGATTACTTACCCTATCCTTTCCTTTCTCTGTTTTTCTTATTTTGTCTTCCTCTTCTCATTTGTAAATAAACTTCCATAAAAGTCATTTTTACTTGTGGTTATACTTTAATTGGGGATTGATAATTATTCAATTCCCTGGCAACCAAACATTTTAATATTCACCCAACCAAAAAACTTTATTACCCCTTACAGTACAACCCTCTCTTTCAGCCCTTGATTGATTGTTTACATGTCGTTCTTATGCATATGTATCATTTACATACATATCATTCCAAATCATCACATTTACATATATGTCATATCATCATATATCATCAGATGCATCATATTATCATAATCAGCTTTCTTCTTCATCCTCTATCTGAATAAATTCCTTCTATCTTATTTACTACTAAGAGTATATTTTTAAAAAATTATAGAGATTCTCTTTCCATGTAGGCATATAAACATTTTGACCTTAAGTCCCTTAAATTTTCTCTTTCCTTTTTACCTTGCTTGGCTTCTCTTGTGTCTCATATTTGACATTCAATTTTTTTAGATCTCACTAATTCCTCTGAAATGCATGGAAATCTTCTATTTTATTGAATTACTATTTTTCCCCTGAAAGAATATATTATTTTTCTGAGGTGGTGACTCTGGGTTGTAAACCCAAATCTTTTGCCTTTCTGAATATCATATTCCATGCCTTCCAATCCTTTAATGTAGAGTGGGTCCAGAGTGATCCTGATTGTAGCTCTGTGCTATCTGAATTGTTTCTTTCTGGCTGTTTGAAGTATTTTTTCCTTGACTTGATAGCTCTTGAATTTAGCTATTACATTTCTGGAAGTTGTCATTTGAGAATTTCTTTCAGGAGGTGATTTCTGAATTCTTTCAGTTTCAATTTTATTTTCTTGTTCAAGGATCTATCTCTGGGCAGTTATCTTTCGTAGTGTCTTGTAATATGACATCCAAGTTGTTGTTTTTTATCATCACGGCTTTCAGGTAGTCCAATAATCTCATATTGTCTCTCCTAGATCTATTTTGTAAGGTCAGTTATTCTTTCAATAAAGTATTTCATGTTTTGTTCTGCTTTTACATTCCTTTGATTCTACTTTATTGCTTCTTGATTTCTCATGAAATCATTAGTTTCTAGATGGCCAATTATGATTTTTAAGACCTGACTTTTCTCTGTCAGTTTTTGATTCTCCCTTTTCAATTGTCCTATTTCTTCTTGCATCTACTTTCCTTTCTTTTTGCATCAATTTCCTTTCTTCTTGCATCACTTTCATTTCTCTTCTCCACTTTTCCTATACCTCTCTTAATTTGTTTTTGAAGTCTTTTTTGAGCTCTTCCAGACTCTGTGTCCATTCCATATTTTACTTTTGGACTTTGAATGTGTTTCCATCGATTTCTCTGTCTTCTTCTGTGTCTGCACCTTGCTTTGTCTCCATAATAAGTCTTTAGAGTTAGGTGCTTTTTTGGTTGTTTGCTCATTTTTTCCTAGGTAGGCTGTGTTTTCTCAGAAGCTGGAGTACCTTTTAAACTTCAGCCCTTCCTTGATGCTATTTTCTGCTTATTTTCTGGATTGTTACTAGTTTACCAGATGGTCTGAAGGCTGAGGACTTTGATAGTCCCTTCCCAGTGCTGATTCAATTGATCCTTGAGATGCTGATAGACTTTCCTCAGACTTAGGTGTAAGCTTTTGATCTCACTCTGTACTTGGTCAGGTTAAGTGCTGATCAAATTCTAGCCCCAGGCTTAGGCTCAATTTTATTTTTATCTCAAGGTGTCCTTGATTCAATCAAGCACACCCTTGATTGCCCCGTCCTGCAACTCTGCCCTTAGTTTTGGGTAAAGAGATCCTGGGGAAGTTCTCCCTGAGAACTGTGCCCTCACCTTAAACCATGGATTATGTCTTCATCCTACACCTAGACTAGGAATCCTGGCTATACTCTGGGCCCACATGGATCTGGTCCCTTCAGCCCAGATTGTCCTGTTCTACAACTCTGAACTTATACACAGGTTTGAAATTTCAAGAAATGTGAGTTGGTTTGGACCACTAATTGCCCTGCCAGAATCTCAGAGTCTGCCCCATAGACAGGGCTTAAGCTTAGAACCTGTGAAAGCAGATGTTTTGAGGTGGGGGTGTGGTTTGCTCTCGACTTGCTCTGGACTCTCTCCTATGACTTCTGCTAGCTCCTCTTCCCTCTCACCTCAGTTACCCAGTTGGTATCGGGGTAAATTTTGGTTTTCTCCTCTTTGAGGGTTGTTTCACTGTCTCTTTGTTGATTCCTATGCTCCTGTATTTTATTCTTAGTCATGGATGATTTTTGTGGTAAAACTGCACTGCTTTCTAGTTACTCTTCCATCTTGGCTCCACCCCCAGAAATCTGCTTTATTTTTTAAAAGTCTTCCTATGCCTTCTTAGAGTTAATAGAATTAGATAGAATAATAATAGATTTTATATAGAATATTATAGAATAATAATAGAATAAGATAGAATCTTAAAGTTAATAGAATTCAATTGGATGAATGATAATGAAGATCATCCTGGTGAGGGGAGAGGGAGAGAGGGCTCATGAAGAACAGTACTAGAAAACCCAATACATTTAGGTTATTCATAGAACCTAATAGTCATTTACTCTTAGGGACCTTAAACTAATTTTTCAAGTGTTAATATAGTGGGTCCAGAGGAGGTATTAACATAGAATGAACCATCTGGAAGGACTTCAGAGCCCATCTAGTCAAATTCCCATACCCCTTACAGATAAAGAATCTAGTATCAAGAGAGATGACGAGATGACCAGGGTCTCTTAATCAACTACCTGGTAGAAGTGAAATGTGAAGATAAAAGTCCTTTAGTTATATTTCTCAAACCATATATATTTTCTATAACCAATTTCTCTGAAATTTACCCTGGCAATAGGGTTGGAGGGAAGATGTGACAGTGATGCATCACTCTGCCTAATCATCTCATCTTCCTTTGTAAAAGTAGGAATCCTGGGTCATTACTTATTCCTAGGCCAAGATCAGCTATCATAATTACTTAAGAATCTGGCTACCTTTTACTGTATAATGTATACAAGTTTTTGAGAGTTGTATAATCTGGACTGGTAATTTCACAGGCTTAGTATTAGAAAGCTCTCTATCAATACAGACTAGAACCTGCTGCTTAATTTTGCAGAGAATCACTTGGGGCACTGAAAAACTTAAGATACTTGGCCAAAGTCCCTCAGCTAGTATATATCAGAGCTGGTATGGATTTCATGTTTCTGATTGAAGTCGGTTCCTTATCCACTAAGGCACACTTCCTCTCATAAAACCTCAGCAAAATTTAATTTACATCACCTATGTATGTTATTCTCTCTCCTTAAGTGACCTAATGATTCATAAAAATCTTTGATATTCAGTTAACAATTTCAGAGCGGGGCCCCAAGGACTGAAAATCCTTCCTTTTTAAATCTTAAACTAATTTTGTATCAAAGATTAATGAATCTCAAGCATTTAATTCTGGTAATCTCCACAATTAATGGTTTCATTTTGTTATATTCATTAAATCAGTTAAAATGTGCTCTTTGGTCTTTTATGTATGTATTTCCAGTTCTCTGGAGAGGCCTGCAAGAGAAGATGTCCCCAGTGAAATAAACTGACAAAAAAATTAAATTAAAGGAAGGTAGTCCAGGAAATAGATGCTTTTCAGAGGGCTAGGGTTAGGTAGAGGAATTATTTACAAGCAGTGATCAGTTCCTCTGAATGCCTTTCATATTACTTCCCTACTACATTTTTTGAAATTTATTTTTTAAAATTTAGAATATTTTCCATGGTTACAAGATTCATGATTTTCCCCACCTCTCTTCCCTCCCCCTTCTAAGAGCTGACAAGTAATTCCACTGTGTTATATGTATATCATTGTTCAAGATATATTTCCATGTTACTCATATTTGTAATAGAGTGATCTTTTAACATCAAAACCCTAATCATATCCTCATTGAACTATGCGATCGTTCATATGTTTTTCTTCTGCATTTCTGCTCCCACAGTTCTTTCTCTGGATGTGGATAACGTTCTTTCTACTAAGTTCCTCCGGATTGATCTGGATCATTTCATTGCTGCTAGTAAAAAACTCTATTACATTCGATTGTACCACAGTGTATCAGTCTCTGTGTACGATGTTCTCCTGGTTCTGCTCCTTTCACTCTGCATCAATTCCTGGAGGTCATTCCAGTTCACATAGAAATCCTCCAGTTCATGATTCCTTTCAGCACAATAGTATTCCATCACCATCAGATACCACAATTTATTCAGCCATTCCTCAATCAATGGACACCCCCTCATTTTCTAATTTTTTGCCATGGCTATAAATATTTTTGTAAAAGCATTTTCCCTATTATCTCTTTGGGGTATAAACCCAGGAGTTTCTCACTACAATTTGAATGCTAAATGGCACTTTACTCAAAATCTTCTGCTAGGAAAGATTTCATAAATTTCCCCAAAATTTTGGCTATTTATTACTGTTTGTCAAACTGGCTCATTGATATCAATTGTTTCCTATATTTATATTTTGATATAAACAATTCTTATGTTATCCCTAAAGTCCAAGGGAAATATATGATTACTGCAAATAATAAATCCCTTAAAGTAGTCAAATTATTTCAGTTCATGCCGTATGTTTCCATTGGGCTGAAATCAATTTTGATATTTTACATATAATTATACTTAGTAAAGCAAAACCAAATAATGTGACCCTTTCATAGGATTTATTATTAATGCTATTTGGGACCTACCTGTAATATCTCAATTTCAGGGCTCATTGAAGAAATAGATGTTCAAATACTATTACAAGATAAATTTTCTATGGTGGTAATGGTATCTTCAATATGTGCCATAGTGCATGGAACATACTAGTCACTTATTAAGTGTGGGTTTTACTAAATTAAATGCAAATGCAAATCTGAAGGTGGAGGAATACACTTTTAAGCTCAGGTACTGAGGAGACTAAGGTTAATGGATATCTTGAGTCAGGAACTAATCAGCTTTAGGAAACTCTTCCCATTAAGTGACTGTATTAATATTTCATCAATATGATAAGACTTTGGAAGTGGTACCTGGGTGAGGAGTGGACCAGGTTTTATCTTAAAAGGGGCAAACTAGCTTAGGGTAGAAATAAAGCTGGTCAAAGCTACTGCATCAATCAGCACTGGGATCAAGCTATGAGTAATTATAGGAAGAGCTAGATTTTAGAGGGGAAAAATAGAGAACGAACAATATTTGTGTTAGGAACTTGAAAAGCTCTAAGATAACTTGTACCATGGCTTATAAAATAAAAAAAATCTATGAGATTAACTTGTAAAATATAGGACCTTAACATTTTTGTGAAGCCTTTATGAAAATAAAGATGCTTTTAAATGGATAAATTAAAATAAAACTGAATTACAAAGGAAATAAATTATATTCAAATATATTTATTAATTTTTTTTAAGTTCATGGACCTTAGGTCAAGAAAACTTCCTAGTCTTAAAGAAAGTGAGGGTCATTTGAAATTCCTTTCTCATAAGTTTTTACAATTTAGAGATGAATAGGCAATCTGTTATCCCAGGTCTGAATGAAGGCAGGTCAATATGACCTGAATGGAAGGAAAGTTTTGTAAATCATAGGATCATAGATCTATAGCTGCAAGGGATCTAAATAACAATCTAACCCAAACTCCTTATTTAATGGAATACTAAAACCCAGGCAGAAAAACTCAGTCTCACAAACAGTAAGCCTTAGAGATGGAATGCAAACCTAAGTTGTTTAAATCTAGACCCAAAGCTTTTTCTATTTTATATGATGATTTAAATATTCGTTTTTAGTTTATTTTCTTAATTTGCCCTTTGGGACACTAAGATTGGAAGGAATTGCAAAGAAATAATTTAAGATTATTTAAATATGCTTATTCAGGAGCTCTAAATAGATCTTTATGAATCTCTAACAAGACATAGTATCCTATATAATCAGACTAATGGATTATCTGTTATTTAGCCAATATTCCAAACATTAATTACAACTGAAAACATCTGGTTTAGGGAAATAAACATAAACAAGAGAGAAAACAAAAAAAAAATTTGTGCTTTTTTCAATGTCTAGCCAGTCTTTTGCAGACTTTATTCAAATATTTCAGTTTACACAGTTTAAATTTTTGCTAATAGGGGGCAGCTGGGTGGCTCAGTGGATTGAGAGCCTGGCCTCGAGATAGGAGGTCCTAAATTAAAATCTGACCTCAGACACTTCCTAGCTGTGTGACCCTGGGCAAGTCACTTTACCCCCATTGCCTAGCCCTTCCCACTCTTCTGCCTTGGAACCAATACACAGTATTGATTATAAGATGGAGAGTAAGGATTTTTAAAAAAAGTTGCTAATAATCTAGTATGACTGGTGTCCATTATATGGTGAGTAGCTGAAGCCATTATATACAGTGGTTGTAGGAAATCTTTTGGTTTGCCCAAGCTCATTAGGAGCTAGAAGATTATGAGAATTATATAAATCCTTTCAAACTATATTATTTATTATTGTGTACATACATTTTTTATGATTGAATATTTAATGTGGAAAGAAATACTTACTGCAGTCAGCTTCATCTGAGCTATCCATGCAGTCAGGCTTGTAGTCACAAACTAGTTGGTGTTCAATACATTTCTTGTCTTGACACATGAAATCCGTAGCTTCTAGGCACATCTCAGAACTCTCTGCAGCTGAAACCAGAAGGATACACAAGTTAATAGGATAGTGTGATAATTGGATTAAGTCTACACTGCCCATGTTGAGATTTAATCACAAAGGTGAGAGCATCTCCATTCTTGGGAGGTCAGTAACCCATGTGTGCTGGAGTGAGTGATGAATCAGAATCAACTGACCTGCCCCCTGGGCAGTCTATGAGAATTGTCTATTGTGATTGGACATGCAAATTGGGAGGGAGGCCCAGGACGTGACGCATAAGTGACCCCTTTAAAGGAGAAGGTCCTCAGTCAGCTGAGGTCTTTGTGGAAGAGAGTGTCCGGCGAAGGACCTCTTCTGGTTCATGGAGGAGTGTTGGAATGCTGAGACCCTGGTGAGACTCCTTTAAATACCTTCTTTGAATTGTCACATGAGTAAGTTAGGCTGACTCTCTCTCTCCTCCCTTGGTGTTTCTGGAGGCTCTAACCTCAGGGAGGCCTCTCTTGACTCTTTAATTGTGAAAGGCCTTGTGGCTAGAAGCCTTGTTTAATTAACCTCTGTGCCCCTCTTCTGGGGCCGCTAAATTTTTATCTGGTCTGGAGCAGAGTTTCTCTCTCTCAATTTCCCTATCTTTGACCTTCCTAATTGTAAATAAATCACCATAAAAGTCAATTTTGACTTGAGATTATTCTTAATTGAGGATTGATAATAGTTCAATCCTCTGGCAACCATCTTTTAATATATTGAACCCATAAAACCCCCTTTTCACCCTTATAATAGGGATGGGAATAGGGAAAAGGACAGGGATGGGGAAAGTACTTGTGGTTTTATGAGTATAGAGAAATCCTAGATGCTAATGAAGAACAACCACCGTCTTTTGACTCTAGTGTATCATGAGTTCATGATCTTAGAGCATTGTCAGGGACTGACAGTTTAAGTGATTTGCCCAGGACTTTATCAACTTCATTTGATAGAGATGGGAGATGAACTCAGATCTTTCTTATTCTGAAGTCAACTCTCTATTTGCTACACTTGGCTGCTTAAGACATCTATTTAAGTCATTACTTTAATTACATTAAAGTATACTCCTTCTCAGAGGAGAATAATACCCTGGATTTAGATTTATAATCTCTTTAATCATTTACATAGCACCTACTATGTGCCAGATACTGTACTATGTGCTTTAAAAATATTATCTAATTGATACAAGCCTGTAAGGCAGATCCTGCTATTATCTCCCTTTAGTAATTGTAGAAACTGATACAAATAGAAGTTAAATGACTTATCCATGATGAAACAGCTAGTAAGAATCTAAGGCAAAATCTGAAGTCAAGTCTTCTTGACTATGAGTCCATAGTTCTATCTATTGTGCTACCATGGGATATCTGAATTAATTTACTCTTAACTCTTTCATTTACATATGGGGAAACTGAGGTCTAAGGAATATAAGTGACTTATCCAAGGTCATACAAATAAAAAAAATCACAGTATTTATACCGAAGTCATCTGACTTAATTTTGGCAGTTTCATTTTGATTGAATAATATTCTAAAAGAAACTACTATAAATAACCGAGGTTTAACATTTTCTTTTTCATAGTTTCTTACTGCTGCTGTATTGTTCATAGTCAAGCTAATGCATGTTATAAATGATTTTTATTTATGTTTATTTGTTTTTATGTAAGTAACATCCTCTAGTGTCTCCCCTCCTACCAGAGAATCATCTCGTATAACAAATACTATTTTTAAAAGACAAAAAAAGAAAAAGAAAAAAGGAGGAAAAAATTCTCATAGTTCATCAATAAATTTAACAGTTTTGAAAATGTTATAATGTATAACAATAAAAAAGTAACTCTTGCCTTCCAACTTAGAATCAATACTATATTTGGTTCCAAAGAAGAAAAGAAGTAAGGTCTAGCAAATGGGGGGTAAGTGACTTGCCCAGGATCACCTAGCTAGGAAGTGTTTGAGGAAAGATTTCAGCCCAAGACTTCTTCTCTAGGCCTAACTCTTAATCCACTAAGCTCTTAGCTACCTCAAGTAATGTACAATATTCATGGACCTTATGCCTCTGTCAAGGGTTGGAGTGGAAACGTCTTTTCATATCTAAGTAAATATGAGTTAACATTAATTTGAAATTATTACAACTATTTTTCAACTTTGTCAGTTAGACATTTAGTCACATAGTAGATAAAAGGGAAGATGGAGTGCTAATCTCAGTCTTTCATAATACTAGCTTTCCTCCTTAGTCTATGCTAATCCATATCATATCAGAATAACTCAAAAGTCTTTAGTGACATTCATCTTGTAAATCAAATGCTGGCCCCTTATTTAATCATGACCCTCTGTTCCATAGTGCAATTCTTTTGGTTTCAACTTATCTTTCCTTTTCCTCTTCTATGCAGCTATGCATTGAGTACACATGAATGACAAAAATCAATACAGTTTTAATTGGATTGTATGCTTAAGATCCTTAGCAGATGGAACAGGGCAGGAATGCAGACAGAATATCATAATAAAAGCTCAAAGATATGATTCAATAAAATGGTAAAGTTTCCCTATACTTCTTACTAAAGGCCATGTAATGGTAAGAGTATTGGCCTGGATTTAATTCCTATATCTTGCAATATCTAGAAGTATGTTAATTGTTAACAAATGCCTATGCCTTTCTGTATCTTCCATTGCTTGTTTGTAAAATGAGAGAGCAGAACGTATTGAAAAGGGCAGGCTTTAAAAGATCTTTAGAGATCAGATCATAGGGCCAAATTTAATAAAGTTGAAATTAACAATGAAGAATGCAAATGTAGTTTTATATTTGGATTTTAAATAGTGTCTCCTAAGACCAAAATGACATTATGGGGCTCTAGTTTACAATGCAAATATCTGAAGGTTATAGAAGAAAATGAGCAAGTATGCGTTGTGACATGACAACCAAAACAACCATGTGATTGTGGATTACATTTAGAAAGGCAAAATTTTATTTTAGGAATATTTAGGAATAATGAGCCAAGAGGGCTGTTGTACTTTGCCCTGGATGACTGCAAACATAATATGGTGTTCAGTTCTGGATATTACATTTTAGGACAGATATTGATAAGCTTGAGAATAACGAGAAGAGGGTAACCAGAATGGGAAAGGAGATCAAGGACGTGGCAAATGAAGATGTTTTAAAAAATGAGAATGTTCAATCAATAAGAGAAGAAAAGGGGGACTGTATGAAGAACATTTAACACTTTACACAGTGTCAGAAATAAAGCAACTGACTAACACATAGTTGTCTTCAATGTGGAAGATTTTCGTGTGGAAGATTAAGTTTAATTTTAACCAGAAGGTAGCAATGGGTGGATATTACAAGGAGGAAAATTTAGGCTCAATGAGAGGAAAAACATTATAACAATTTAGAACTATTGAAAAGGCACATGGAAAACTAGTGTCTCAGGGAAGTTGTGGATTCCTACACTGGAAGTCTTTAAGGAAAAACTGTACAAATTCCTGTGAGATATTAGATAGATCATTTTATTTATCTGGTCTGGGTTGGACTAACTAGTCTTTGTGGTAAACTCTAGTATCTATTAAATGATAAGTATATATTTTCCAACCTCCTTTCTATCCCCATGTTAAATTAGTGTTGAATTGAAAAGCCTACAAGGCTACTAGATGTTAACTTATTTATGTCTTTATACAATTACGATTAAAACAAAGTAATTATCTTCACAAATATGTACATATTATTGTAATGACTTCAGTGGCTTAAGGGTCCCCTTTGATAATGAAAAAGCTTTAGCCTATAGGATCAATTATTAAATTATTTTTCTTCCTGTTTTAAAAAAAAAAACTTTTTCACCATTCTTAGGACTCAAGGTGTTGTACTGTAGGCATGATGGATTGTCCTGAGTTATGCATTCTGACACAAATACTGAATGATGCATCTGGTTCTATTATGAAATGTTGGCTCCTAACAGTCACTAAAAGTGTTATAAATGGACCCCTTTCTTTCTAAAATGCCATTTACCATCTTTTGTTCTTTCTTTCTATAATCCTTATAATGCACAGCTGTACTATCATTCCCATTTTGCAGATGATAGAATTGGGTCAGGGAGAGGTAGAAGGATATAAAAGGTGACACAGTGAGAGTGGGTCTTCCATCAAAGTGCAAGCCAACCCACAATAAGAATAAATTATTTCATAGTTTCAAAGTGACTTGCATTTAGAATATATATTTAAATTAATGAAGTCTAGGAATATTTCCTCTTTATAGATAATTATTATTCTGAAGTGAAGAGGCCTGGGGCAAGGAGTACTTTGGCCAAGGTTGAGCAAAGTGTGAAGAGTTCATTTATAGAAACACTTGATGACTGAAAGTGTATTTTCCTAAGTAATGGATTCTTTTTGGGGATATACTAGGGAAAACAGCCCAGTTCCCAGAAATCCCTTAAAAATAGCATTTCATTTAAATAAAGAAGTATAAGGAATTGTAACTGAAGCATCACCAATAATTCAACCTGGGAGCAACATGAAAATAAAGAACTCGGGTGCACGTATTCATTTAGGACTCCTGCCATGTATTTTATAATTAATACCAATGTGAAATTCTCAGTTAACTCAGGGCAGCAAGGTGACCTTATTTCATATGATCATCTCTATATTTGAGTGCATTTGTATTTTTCTATGCCCTAAGAAAGAAAATCACATAATTATGCTGGAGGAGGGGAATTGAGGCCAATTTGAATAATTTGTTCTTTGGCTCTTTTAAATATACCTAATGTAGAATATATTACTGATATTGCTCAGGGTAAACCTAACCAGAACTTGTGGAATCAAAAGGACCCAGAGAATTTAAAAAGCAATGATGCTAATGAACCAAAGCAAGAAAAGAAACATTTCCTACTGCAAATGACATTATGGTTACATAGATATAGGTAGTAGAAATGTACCTTTGCTTTGTCACAGGGAAACCTTGGTGAAGGAAATGTCCCCTTACATTTCAGGGAAACTATGTGGTAGAACACTGGGCTTGGATCCACGATGACCTTAGTGCATTCCAAATTTAGACACTTATTAGATGTGTGACCTTAAATAAGTTATTTAACCTCTGCTTGCCCTTAGTTTCTTCATCTGTAAAATGGGGATAATAGCTTCTATTTCCCAGGGTTGTTGTGAGGGTCAAATGAAATAATAATTTTATCGCCCTTTTGACAGTGCCTGATACATGGTAAACACCATATAAATGTTGGCATTTATAATTATTATTAGTGGTAGTAGTATTATAACTTAGAGATTCTTTAAAGCCCTCAGAGGCAGACACTTTCCAGCTTACATAGCCAGTATCAGAGATAAGACTTGCCCTGGAGGTTGTTATCTATTATGCAATCATGCCTTTCTCATTTTATATGGCTCCCTGGGGATTCACTATTCCAAGCCTATCATTTAGGACTCCTCTTGCTCTCCTCTGAACTTCCTCCCTTCTCCACAGCAGCTAGTCCCTAGGACTAGTAACTTCTCCCAAAGCAGCAAGTCCATGGGACTGCCAGCATAAGACTCCATAAATTATTAGCTGCCTTTTCTACTTGGTGTTTCATTATGTGAGCAAAGGTGACTAACCCAAGAGCATTCTTTTTTGCTTTTAGTAACTTTGTGTGTGTGTGTGTGTGTGTGTGTATGTGTTATGCTAATGAGTGTTGTGGTTTCAAGAGATCTAGAGAAAGACCTTCTGATGTCTGGGAAGACCTTGAGTAAAGGATTTATGGGGGAGGAGAAGAGAGTACATAGGGAAAATGGCTTGGAGGGCTGTGAGGGAAATAACTATAATCATTGAATAATCATTGAGATATAGAGGGAAACTGTAAGTACGTGATTCATTTTTGTTGAATAAACAGCATTCAAGGGAGGAAATACAGGAGGAAAAAGCAAGGAGTGGGGTTGCAAGTCAGTTATATTAGGGAAAAACTCAGAGTAGAGAGACCAGCTCAGAAATCAGTACAATAAACCAGGCAAGCTCTGATTCAGACTTGGCCAATCTGGCTAATGATGACAACAATTAGAAAGGGTTAGTTCAGAAAGACAGAGAACAACTTGCGATTAGGACTGGGTACAATCTTGTCATTTTTGTCTCCACAGCACCTTTTGGGTGTGATTCCTTTGCTACATTAACATAGGCATGGGACTAATTCAGCGCCTCATCACCTCTTTCCTGGATTATGGCAATAGTCTCCTAATTGGTCTCACTACTTCATATCATTTCCTTGTCTGTCCTCCCTAGAGCTGCCAAAAGGATTTTCCTAAAGCACAGGTTAAACAATGACACCATTATATTCAATAACATTTAATGATTTCCTATTATCTCTAGGATAAAATATGAATTCATTATTTTAACATTTAGAACCCTCCATAATGACCCAAACCTACCCTCCCAGCTTTCGTACATTCTTTTCCCCTTCTTACACACTGTGAGTCCATACAGACTCTCTCTCCTACAGTTCCTCAGATTTTACATTCCATCTCTCATCCCCTTGCCTTTTATCTAGCAATAGATACAATCTCTCTTTAAATCCACTTTCCAACATCTCATGTTTTCGGAATTCAGCCATTATCTTCTACATGAAGCCCTTCCTGATCCTCCAGCTATCACTTATTTGGAATCATTTTTATATAATGTATTCCTGCCTTGTCTTCCATGATCCTGATACAGCTTCCTCCTCTTGAATACAACCCAATTGGTCTCAGCTTCACTAATGCTGTTTCTTAGACTGAAAGCATAAAATGACCAAGTCAAATGTAATTAGAGTATCTCAGACTTGGTGGATGCCTCAAACCAAGTGAGTGACCATACTCGAATGACTAACCACTCAGATGATGTTTCCAGATGGAGACAGGGATGTCAAGGCCAGAGGAGGCAAGTACTGCTGTATCTTTGTTTCATATCCTGTATATGTTAATACAAAATATTAACTTGTGACTTCCTTGTAGTGACTTGTGACTATTCCATTTTGTCTCAACATAGAATCTGAATTAAGAGGGGGCTAACTAACACATACACACACACACACACACACACACACACACACACACACACTGTAACCCCCTTGTTAAATTATAATCTCTATAAAAACAGGTACTGTTTTACTTTTATGTCTGTATTCTCAGAAACTTGCACAGTTCCTATCATATAAAAATGCTTAATACATGCCTTTTGATTGATTGAAGAAGATAAAGAGTCAAAGGACACTCAAGGATTACATGCTTAGGTGTCAGGCTGTACTTACCAAGAACCAATGCTAATATTTGCTTCTGAATTTTTCACTTCAGACAGATATCTCCAATTTTCTGACTGTATAAGCACTAACCTATTCCAGTTTTGATCATTGGCTTCTACCAAAGGAAAAAAAATGAAGAAAAATCTAAAAACAGGTGAAAAAAATCTATTTTAACGATCCTCATTCATTTGGGAGCACCATATAGGCAATTCTTCATTTTCCAAATAGCATTTAATATTCATATATTAAATGAAGGAAGGAAATAACCTTAACACTGAATGGAACAAAGTACTACCATATTCCTTGAATTCCTACAGTTTCTCTTTGATCAGAAGTCTTTTCTTATCTCCTTAGCTGCTAGTGCCCTCCTCTCCCCCAAAAGACTTGTATCTATTTCAAATATCTCTCTCCCTCTCTATATATCTATAGACATAGATATAGATATATATATTTGTCTCTCTCTGTCTCTCTTCTTTCTCTGTCTGTCTACACACATATATGTATATATAAATAACTATTGGTTTACTTCATATAATATATAATTCATATAATTTACCTCCAGGTAAAAGGCTATTTTGTCTTTGTCTTCATATACTCAGTACCTAAAATAATGTCCGGTTTATAGTAGGCTTTTAGGTTGTTTGATTTTGTGGCCTGCTATGATCCTTAGAATTCCCTAGAGCAGTGATGGCAAACCTTTTAGAGACAGAGTGCCATGCCCTGCCCCCATCCAACACCCCCCCACTGAGTGCTGGGCATGCCACTCCCCACCAACCCCACACAGGGGATGGAGAAAATGCTCCCATTGGGCTCCTGGACAGAGGGATGGGTGAAGTGAGGAATTTCCTCAGCCCAGGTGGGGAGGGGAAAGAGAGCTGCTCTACCTGAGCACCTCTGCCTTTCTAGTAATGAACTCTGGAGGGGGCAGTGAAGAGGGGAGGGTAGCCACATGCTCATAGAGAGCACTCTGTGTGCCATCTTTGGCACCCGCGCCATAGGTTCACCATCACTGCCCTAGAACTTTATCCCTTCTTACTGTCCCATCTCCTAGGTTATTTGGTACTCTGTCTCTGACACTCTTCTTCAATGCTGAGTCTTGGCCTATACAGGTTCCTGAAGGTCCTGTGTATATTTCTGTCTTTTGCCCATTGTGTTGCTGACCCATGGTTGGGCTATTTCTGATACCTGTGGCTCCTCAGTTTGCTGTTTCTTTGTACCATTCCCTACCCTTGGCACTTGTTAGTCTCTTTGGATACCAGCTCTCTACCATGACCTGAGATTCAGACCACTATAGCATGTAGACAGGAACTCAAGCAGTGACAACAATAATTCATGCCAAAATGTTAATTGAGAAATTTCAGCATGATACATAAAGAAAGTAAGATTTGTGTAATTGGAAAGTCATATTTCTATAAAGGTAGTGAAAAAATACCAAGAACGTTAGATTTAAGAAAAAAATAAGAGGACCAGATTTTTTACAGAATTTGTTTATCAGTTTAAAAGTCTAAAGCCACACAGACTAAATATTTTAGAGGATTTAATTTTAACTATTTCCTCATGGCTCATATCCATGCTTAAATCTGAACTGAAATAAGGAGGACATGTGAAAAGTTTGCCTGTGGCACCATATACACAAAAAACACCATTTTTCAACATGTCATTATGAGGTAAACAATAATGACTTCCACAATACAAACAGAACCCATCATGACATAAGCAACATAGAAAGATGAAAAATCTGAAAGCTACAAGAGAGGGTGAGCATTTCAGGCATTGGGGACAGGAAGAAAAAATGCCTAGAGCCAAGAAATAGAGTATCTTATTTGTGGAACAGGAAGGAGATGAATATCATTGAATCAAAGAGTATTTATAGAAGTATAATATATAAGAAACCTTACAAAGACTGGAGAAAGCTAGTTTGTGAAAGACTTAGAATGACAAACATCATTTTGTATTTTATTCTGGAGGCAATGGGAAGCCATTGGAGCTTACTGACTAACTAATGTGGTTATATCTGAGTTTTAGGAAAAGCCCTTCAGTGACTGACAGGAGGATAGATTGTAGTGAGGGAATACTGGAAGCAGGTATACCCACCAGCAGGCTATTGTAATAATGGAGGTGTATGGTTATAAGGTCTTATACTAGAGTAGTCCCATTTTCAGAGGAGAGAAGGGGATATATATGAGAGATGTGCAGAAGTGAGACCAATAGGCCTTGGCATGAACTTGAGTATAAAAAGTGAAGGATAATGAGGAATGTAAGTTGACTTTTAGATTGTGAGTCAAATGGACTAGGAAGATGATGAGTTTTGCCTCTACAGTAATAATAAAAATTTAAAAAAGTAAAAAAAAAGCAGAGCTGATGAGTTCTACTTTGGACTAATCAATAGAATCCACAAAGGTGCAACCAAATGAAAGGGGAATCAGAATTCATTTGACTCCAATATAATTAGGATCTTTAGTCAACTTTTGCCAGAGACCACTGGCAGTGTTATGTAATTCCTTTTCTTTTTCCTTTTTTGAATTTAAATACCATAAATCTTGTCTGGATGGGAAATGCAGGGCTATGCAAAAGCTCAAAACCACTAATAATCAAAACAGGAGATTTGATCTCATTTTTCCAACTTAGATTGGTTGGCCCTTTACTTAGGCAACCTAGAGGCCCATCTGCTCTGGGACACTTGCTATATTAATGCCAAATCAGAAAACTGATTTAAAAAATAACTGTCTATACTTTAGAACTCCTGACTTCAAATGATCTAGCAGTCTCAGTCTTCTAGGCAGAACCACTACAAATGGCTGTCTTTTTCTTTTCTTACTCAACTCCCTTCCATCCTTTCTCCCATTTTTACTGATTTGCAACATTATGAAATTGAATGTAAGAAGTTTCATGTTCTCAAGATTGTACCTTAAACTCCCACGGCAGTTGTGATCTCTGTTTCTAACATTGTGTTTTATAAGTCTACAAAGGTCAGGTAGGAATTCTGGGATGTGGTTATCTTAAAATATTTAAGAGGTTGAATACCCATTAACATGATACATTCACACAAGCACAGATACATGAATGTTAGGACTGAAAGTTCCTTTTGTTATCTTCTGCAGTTAAAAATCAGTTGGTTTCTGTGTGCATGTGTATGTATAAGTGTGTGTATGTGTGTGTGTGTGTGATTTACACAAATTGTAAAAGCCTTGACAAAGAATCCTAAAAAATATCTCTTTCGATTCCAATCAGTATTTAAAAACACATTTTGCAGTCTATTGGAATTCATGTCAAGATGAGAGAAGAGGCAAATTTTTTTCTATAGCACACACAAATCACTGTTCTCTGTGCATCAATAGCCACTATTTGAGAAGGAAAAGGAGGAAATGCTCCACCAAGATAAGAGAATGGCCAGCCAGTAGGCACTAAAAGTAATCCTATCCAAAGACTTCATCAATTTCCCCCTAGAGATAGTTTCAGATCTCATCCTAGCTTACATTACTGCAGCCAAATAGAGAGGAACTAAAAAAAGGAAGTTTCAAATCATGATGTCTGAGTTGGAAGAAAAAAATAGCATTTCTTTGCAATTCCTCCCCTTCTTCACTCTCTTCTCAACTCCTCACAATATTAATTTTGCCCCTGTAAACTCTACTGAAATCATTATCACAGAAGCCACCAAAGACACATTAGTTGCTTAATCAAATAGAGTTTTAAAAATTAGTCTCTTTCCTCATTAAAATCTCCACACCATTTGGCATGGATGATAACTTTGCCAAATCATTTGGGATATTTTTGAATTGTCTTGAGTTAGCTAGGTGACAATGTACATTAAGTACCAGATTTGGAGCAATCAGAAGGAAATGAATTCAAATCTTGCTTCAAACACTCCTCACTGCCTAAGTTGTTTCAGCACAATCAGTTAACATCTCTGACCAATTTTTTTCACTTTTAAAATGAGGAAAATAGTAGCACCTAACTTACAGGGATGTTGTGAGGATCAAATGAGATGATATATGGGAAGCACTGTGCAAACAGTAAATTGCTATAGAAATGGGAACTGCTGTGATTTTTCTTATTACCCTGTGATCACTATTATTGTGATTATACTTATAACATCACAATCTCACTCTACTCCAAGTTCTTTAATGAATGTATCTGTATCTCTTTGTAGACTCCTACTTTCCATCAGGATCCTTTCAGCTAAATGTTTCTGAAGATTATAAGTGGCCCTCTTCTCTCTTACATTCTCTTCTTGGGATTATTTCATTCAGGTTCCATGGATTAGCAGTGATTCCCAAAGTGGGCGCTACTGCCCCCTGGTGGTTGCTGCAATGATCCAGGGAGTGGTGATGGCCACACTTATTTTTGTATTACATTCTATTCTGAGTTCAATAAATAGTTTCATAATTTCCAGGGGGCACTAAGTAATATTTTTTTCTAGAAAGCAGGCAGTAGGCCAAAAAAGTTTGGGAACCACTGTATTAAAGCATACATTCTGTTCAAGTAACAACAATAAGTAAGCATTTACATTGTAAGTAGACTATATTAATAATAAGCATTTATACCAATATTAAGGTTTATGTAACACTTTGTAAATATTCTCATTTTTTCCTCATAAGATAGATACTATTATTATCTCGATTGTATAGATTGGAACTTGAGGCAGAATAACAAAATTGATAAGTGTCAAAGGTCACATTTAAACTCAGGTCTTCCTGAATTCAGATCCAGTGCCTCAACCATTTAGCTGCCTCAAATACTATCATACCTATATCTGACCATTTTCTTGAGTTTCACATCTTGCCCAGTGAAAATCGCTACTAGGAAGGAAGGAAGAAAGGGAGCAAAAGAAAAATGGAGGGAGCATAAAAGGAGTTAGAAAGGAGAAAGATCATTTGTTGAGTACTTACTATATGCCAGATACTTGTGATCCACATACAAAAGCAAGACAGTCCTTGAGCTTCATAGACCTTATATTTTAAGAGGGGAAAATAACATTTAGGCTAATGGTAAGAAGTCACAAGGATGATAAGAGGAAAAATAAGACAGTATGTTTAGATAACTCTGGAAATAATTTAGGGCTGATGTGAGGATAGCTCCTAAGGTAAGATGTGAGAAAGGGGGAGGAAAATAGCATGGTTATGTAGTGAAAAAAAGACCAGGATGAAGAAGCCTGGTTAGCTCTGGGTCAAATGTCCTCTAACAGGTGCAGAAGCTGCAGGACTATATCCCATTAGTAACTTAAACTCAACCTGCCCCTAAATTGATTTTTTTAATCTTTTCTCCAAACAAGCTCCCCCTAACTTTACTATTTCTATCAATGGAATCACCACCTACTTGGTCTCCCAAAAGCTGCATTACCTTTAATGTCTTCCTCATATTCCACATTCAATCAGTTTGCAAATCTTGTCAATTCCAAGAAAACTCTGCCTCCTTGTCTCATCCATCTAGTTTGCTTGACATTCTTGATGTCTCAGCTTAATCTTATCTTCTACAAAAAGTCTTACCTGCTCTCCCTTGATGGTAGTGCCTTCACTCTCATGATTATATCCAAGTTGTTTTTCACATGTCTGCCATTAGTCTGGGAACTCCTTGAGAAGAGAGATTGACTTTTGCCTTTCTTGGTACCCGAAACAATTATATAGTTCTTGGCATAAAGTAGGTGCTTAATAAATGCTTTCTAATATACTGATTGCATTTGGTTCTCAGTTTCTCTAAGTCACATTCTATTTCTTTCATGTACCACTGCCAGAATATAACTTGGCATTAATACCAGTATAAGAAAGATATATTATAAAGCAGAAGTAAACATGGAGAAGCAAAAATTTTTAAAGCAATCTGAAATTGTATTTTTCTACCCAAATCTCAACTTAATAATTTTAAGGAATTGACCTTTGAATAACGTGTTATTTACGTGTGTGTGTGTGTATGTGTGTGTGTGTGTGTGCATGTGTGTGTGTAGTGTCTTGGAGGAAGGAGAGGATTTGAGTTTATATTATTTTCATTTTATAGTGCATTTTTTTTATTTTTTAAGTCTTTTTTTTTAAACCCTTAACTTCTATGTATTGGCTCCTTGGTGGAAGGTAAGGGTGGGCAATGGGGGTCAAGTGACTTGCCCAGGGTCACACAGCTGGGAAGTGTCTGAGGCTGGATTTGAACCTAGGACCTCCCATCTCTAGGCCTGACTCTCAATCCACTGAGCTACCCAGCTGCCCCTATAGTGCATTTTTTAAAAGAAATTAATAATTGATGTTTTTTATGTTAAATTATTTTTCAGTCATGTCTGACTGTATATTTGTGACTTTATTTGGGGTTTTCTTGGCAAAGAGACTGGAATAGTTTGCTATTTTTCTTCTCCAGCTCATTGTGCAAATCAGTAAACTGAGGTAAACAAGATTAAGTGACTTGCCCAGGGTCACACAGCTAGTAAATGTCTGAGACCAGATTTGAACTTAGGAAGATGAGTCTCCCTCATTCCAGAATTGGCACTTTAACAACCTTACAACTTTGCTGCCCCAATTTAATATATCTTTCTTGAAAATAAATAACATAAAATGAAAACAAAAGTGTAGTAAGCATGCAAAATAAAACAGCCTATCTATTAAATTGTCTCTCCAAGTATAAATAAGCCAAAGAAAATTAAAAAAAAAAACAATCCTTCAGGGACTTTTCTTACACTTTGAATAATTCAAGGTTTCCTATCCTTTCCTAAGCATTTTTTTCTTGGCTCTCTCTACATATATTTTTGGTGATTTCCTCTGCTTTCATGTTCAATATTCATCTCTGTACAAATGTAAGCGCCTTTAAGTTCTTTGACAGCAACTCTTTTTGTAAGCCCAACATTTAGCATAGTGCTTGACACATAGTAAGTTTGTAAAAAATGTTTGCTGAATGGATTCCACACCTTTATATCCAAATCAAGTCTTTTCCTGAATTTCAATCATGTAAGGCCAAATGCCAATAGGGGAAACTCTGTGTGCATATTCTGGATATCTGAAATTGAATGAATGATCTTATTGTTTCCATGCTTGAACTATTCTTTATTCAAAACTTCCCTATTTCTTTTGAAGACATTCCCCCAACCAACCCTTGTCACCAGTTCTGAAAACCACAAGGTAACTTTTATTCTTCCTTACAATTCAGGTTCAATCCATCCTGTTGATTCTACTTCCACAACTTCTCTCAAAATCATCTCCTTGATATTTACACCCTCACCTCCTTGGTTTGGGCTCCCATCCCCTCACCTCTAGCCAAACCAACTTGTTTTTTCCTAACTAGTCTTCTCGACTCCTATCCCTCCCTTTCTCCATTTATTGTTCACAAAGCTGCAAAAACATTTTTCCCTGAGCACAGATATGACCATATTTCTCCCCTCTACCACTCTTCTAAATTTTCAGAAACTCTACTGCTTCTAAGGAAATCCATGAACTCCATAGCCAGAGACTACACATCTTCAGCAATCTAGCTTCCACCCACATTTCTAGTTTTCCTTTATATCACTCTCCTTCAAGTACTCTACATTCTAGGAAAAATGGATGGCTAAATTTTTTTCTTATTCTTGGCATTCCATTCTATGGTTCAGGTCATTCCACTGAATTAGACTCCACTGTCCTCCTTTTTACCCCTCGAAATCCTTATCTTCTTTCTAACATCACTTCAAGTGATTCTCATTCTTTGAAACCTTTATCAGTCACTTCAGAAACAAAGCATATCTATGTCATTTTTTCCCAGAACAGCTTGTGTGGATCTCTCTTTTGTCCCCATCATTTCCCATCTTGTCTCGTATTTCTGTGTCCCTATCTCCTTTCTCCTCCACTCTCTCCATTGAAATGAAAGATCTTTCAGGGAAAAAAGTCTAAAAATATCTTTAGAGTATAGTAGAAGAAACAGTAGTAGCAGTGGCAGTCAAGGCACTTATAATAGTAGTAATCATTGGCAGCAGTGATGGTGGTGGTGTTGGTGGTAGTAAAGGAGAAGGAGAGCAAGAAAGATAAAGAGGATGAGGATGAGAATGAAGAGGAAAAGCAGGAGGAGGAAGAAAAGATAAACAAAAAAGAGAAGACTTTTTATACCATTACAAGGTTTGCAAAGTATTTTATATCTATTATCTCATTTGTTGCTCACAACAACTCTATGAGGTAGGTGCTACAATAATCCCCAATGACAGAAGAGTGAAGCTAAACTACATTAATGACTTTCTCAGTCACACATTTTGTATATGTGTAAGAGAGGATTGGACTTAAGGTATTCTTGATTTGAAGTCCACTACACTCCCAGCTGTATGACACCATGATATGCACTCGGAAAACTAACATGCAGCTAATTAATCTCTGCTTTATTTAATCGAAATGTGGAGACTCTCCCAGGACCTATTAGGATATACTCAAAAATCTTCTTGTGGTGTCAGAATTCTTCAGGCTAGTTTTCCCCCACATCCCCCCAACCCTTGCCTTTTCCAGAGAAGCTGCTCTGGGGTCTAAGAAGACTTGCCTGCTGATTCCTACTTTTCTCTTGCTGGCTATGCACAAGTTCGGCATCAAAGGCCTCAATCAGAATGAGGTTTCAAGAATTTCTCTTTAACATTGGGTTAATTGCCTCTAATTAACTTCCTCAGGATTACTATTTGCAAAGACATCTAGCCTCTCACTGTGGCTTCTTCCACTCCAAAGGCTTTTTAAAATTGGTCCTTGTCTTTCGTTTTTCCTTCTTCCTGCAAAGTCCAAGGGGAGGATGAAAAAAGGGGAAAAAATTCTCTATTTCTTGCTGATGCTTTCATTTCTTGACTAATTCAGTCCCCCTAGTTTCCAATTAGAATATAACTGTTACCTGGGTAACCAATCTTCTGGATCGTTAAATAATTTTCCTATTCACTCTTTTGGCCACTAAACTTCTCTGTAGTGAAAGGTTAAGAAGTAACCCCTTAGTAAATCTGAATATCTCTAGCGGTGGGTGCAGTATTTGGGACAACATTCTTTGGCTCCATCTGAAAGTATAAATATGATATTGACACACAATCATTTCCTTTCTTACCTCAAGCTTGCCCCTGGTTTCAAAGGTGCTTCCTACCAGCCCATTTTATCCCTCCAAATTTGAGTTCTTCATGGCACCAGGCCATTTTTCTTTCTGAACATTTAAACATTTTTGAACACACTATACAAAACATGTTTTAAACAGCAACACACTGGTTTCCTCACAGCCTCAATTTCAAAGTCAGCAGAGGCTGCATTAATGAGACTTTTATTCTTTGGGTTTATAGAAAAAAACTAAAGAGTAGGCTGGTCAGACCCTACAGATGCTGGTGATTGGAAATGGCTTCTATGGATGCTTTGCAAAAAGGTCAATATTTTTATTCTCTCTTCAAACACAGAGAGTTTCTGTTTTCAGAAATACAACGTCCAAATAAAGAAACTAATTGAGTTTTAGTGCAAAATGGGGCCAAACTCCAGGGTGGGATGAGGGAGAGTGGCTCTCACAATATTTTTACCACTTGTCCATAGAACAAAAATTTTAAAAAAGCATATTTATAATTTTAAAAATAAGCAACTCATAGACTATTTCTCTAAATCATGAATTTCAAAAGTCATATAAAAAGGCATATAAAATATAGTTATCTTCCCCAGAAAACACATTAACTTTTCAAAACAAATAGTGCTTCTTACCCATCATAAACTCTTATCTAAACAAATTTATTTTAATGCATTTAATGAAACAATGCTATAAAGAACAGAACATGGATATATGTGCTGCTCTTTTATCTGAGTTTAAGAAAATATCCTGAAGGTTCAATTTGATTTTGACATGTTAGTGGTATTTCAAAAATAGACACATATGCCTTTACATGTATACATTTTTATATATGTTGTGCACATACAATATTGTTATAAATAGCATAGGACAACATACATAATATATTGTTTGTAAATATAACTATATGCTCATATAGTTATATTATATACTCATATATACCCACATACACATAATATATACATGTAAATATTACTTGCCTTACTGTGAATTTGTCAGAGGCAGAAGATACAAATTTTTAATAAATATAATTTTAAATATGCTTTTTTGAATTATTTTCACAGCTGCCCACATACTACCACTTCTGGCCAAGATACTAGTAACTCACATATATGGCAAAGTCACCTAGCTTTTGCATCTTAGTTTCTCCATCTGTAAAATGAGGATAATAACAGTATCTCATCTGTCAAATTGTTCTGGGGATCAAATGAGAAAACATGTAAAGTGCTTTTCAACTCTTAAGACATCATGTAAATCCACTGTCTCTAGCAGTAGCATAGCTCTTGGCACAGAATAACTGGTACTTAACAAAAGCTTGTTAATTTACTGACTAATCAATCCTCCTCCTCCTCATCAAGCTATCCCCATTCAAAAAGTGCTGGCTTTAGAGTCAGAGAACATGTATTTCATGATATTAGAAAAAAAAAACCACATTATTGGTAAAATGGGAATTTGGACAGATGGGGCATTATGTGACCTATGCACCATTTCTAATTTTAAATCTGTGACTTTGTGACCCTAATGAGTTGGTAGAGCAAGTACAATTATCCTCTTCTTATAGATAAAGCAAACAATGTTAGGTATCAGGATTTGAGTGACTTACTCATGGTGACAAAGCTAGTAAATGGTTAAGTCAGCATTTGAACTCAGGTTTTTGGGTTCCCATTGAAGTATCCATTAAATTATGCTTCATCATTCTTCCAGGCTACTAAAACATCCCTCTGGAACAACAATAGCTAAGGGGCTGTCTAGGAAGCCCAGGGAAGAATATTTTTTATCTTTGTACCTTTGAAGATGCTCATCCTAACTCCCAGACCAGAACTAACTCATGGGAAGGATCAGTCAGCCTGTGTAGTTGGAGGCAAACCTCAGAGAGGACTCAGAGGTCATTTTGCTTTGGAAAAATAATACATTGAATTATTCCTTCATCAGAAACCCCTAACATAGGCTGGGGCTAGACTTGTTTAACAAGAAAGGAAGCCAACTAATTATAATCAAATAAGTTTGGAGGGTTCAGGCAGACTTTGTTAGAGTACAGCTCATACATATTTGCATACAGATGCAACCATATGGGATAATAAAAGGAAAAATATCCAACGGACAAAATGGATGGGAAGGCATAGTCCACATGAGCCCTTTATTCACAGATGGCTTGCCATTCTCATTCAGGCCTATGTTAGTTCTAGAGAATAAATGTCAGAGGCAGGAGATGTAAATAATAATAACGAAAATAAAAGCCCTTAGCTGTAAACTAGAGAAGAATTCGGTGTCTTGAAATATGAACACTGGTAATCATCGAATATATTCTATTTATCCAATAAAATTGACCATGTACTCAAAACATAGACTGGGTATGAAGAGGGGCCAATACACACTAGACAACTGATGCCAAGACCTGCGAAAGTTTGTCTCTCAGCACCTTAAAGCAACAGAAGAAGAATGAATGTTAATGAATTCAATGAAAGATGACTTCCAGAGATTGCTGTTACCTCCAAACAGTAGGAACTGGAGGTAAATATAGAAATTTGATTGTGTATATGGTTCATGAAAGAAAGAAAAAACAGTACTAAGCAAAGGGACCTATAGTGATCTGAAGATCTTTAAATAAACAAGAAAAATATGTCAGAAGCAATTTTCAATAATTGCTTTCAGGTTTATATTTTTAGAGTGACACACTCACTCTCAGATACATATAGCAGACATACTTTTAAGGGATGTGATTTTGTGAGTAGAATAATAGATGTGGAATCAAGGAGACCCAAATTCCAAATCTGTTTCAGTCACTTACTAGCTGTGTTACCCTGGCCATGTTATCCAACTTTCTGGACTTGAATTTCCTCATTTTCAAAATGAAAGTGTTGAAATGCTGAAGTATAGAATGGAAAGATCACAGGATATAGTTAGAATATATGAACTTAAATCCCATTTCTGCCACTTATTAACTCACAGAATTTATTGTAATAGCTTCTTGGTGGGTCAGCCTGTCTCAAGTCTCTCCCCACTTCAATCCAACTTTAATTCAGCAATTGGGGTAATTTTTTCATATAAGTACAAGTACAGTCATTATATTCCCCTACTCAATAAACTCTGGATTGCCTCCAGAAGCAAATATGAAATTTGCTATTATTCAAAACCCTTCACAACTTACACTTCTGCTACCTTTCCAGTCTTTTTACACTTTTATTCCCAACATATATTCTTTAATCAAGTGACATGAGCCTACAGACTATCCCACAAATAAGACATGCCCTCTTTCAGCTCTCTGTATTTTCTCTGTCTGTTCTCTATGCCTGGAATCCTCTTCCTTTTTACCTCTAACTACAGAGTTCCTTGCATTCTTTTAAGTCTCAACTAAAATTCCACCTTCTACAGGAAGCCTTCCCTAACCCCACTTAAATCTAGTGGCTTCCCTCTTATAATTATTTCCTATTATCTGGTACAAAGTTCACTTTATTTATATTTGTTTGAGAACAGAAAGTTTTGAGCCTCTTTTTATATCCCTAGCACAATACTTGGCACATAGTAAGTCCTTAATAAGTGTTTATTGATTGATCTATTAACTTAATGTCCCTGGACCTCATATGTAAAATAAATTGAACTAGAAGACTTTTACAATCCCTTCAAGGTTTAAATCTGTGATCCTGTGGCCCTTTTCATTCTAATTCTCTAATCCTATGATTCTTTTTAATTTCTAATTAACCATTTAAATATACAAGAGCATTGCACATATTTAGTGTTCCTTTGTAAGATTTTTTCCAGTCTTAAGAAACCAGCTCAGCCTGCTGAGCTAAATTTTTGTATAAAATTAAAATCTATCTCTGCATGAATTCACTGATTCAGAGATTTTGATCAAAACATACTTTTTTTTGGTGTTTATTATTAGGACAAAAAACCCAACAACATTTACTTAGATGAAAACTGACTCAGTGTGTGTATGTAGATGTGGAGTGGGGGGTGTCTATGTATTTCAGGGGGTGGGGGAGGTCAGGGTGGAGATGGGTCAACTAAGCAGGAGTTAAAACTATTGGGCCAAAGTCAACATGACCCCCTCTGTGTTCTGAAGAGACTGGTAGGCCAGGGAGACAGCCTGTATAAGAAGAGCAGATGGCTGCTTGGAACAGGGTGAGTGCTGAGCCTGGGCTGAACAGTGAATCTAATTAATTTAAATATATTGGGGAAAGTCATTACTTGAAGCTTCATCATTAGGGATAGTTATGAGAAAGAGTCTCAACCATCCCAAAATAATTTAAAGAATAGATGAGTTCATTGTGCTTGCCAAAAAACTGATACAAATTTGAGGGAGAAAAGATTCAGTTTCTGGGATCTTCTGGCAACAAGACGGATGGCAAAAGAAACATTATACTTCATTCTATAGTTTACTGGGCATATTGGTGAGGAGATGTTTGAGAAGGGGCATAATGGCAAGACATCCTAGAACAAGTAGATAGAATAGCAACCTGGAAGCATCATCATCACCTCCAGTCCCCTTGCAATGCTCTAAACTGGCATGAACTTGCATTAACCCAATGAATTTTTTGTTTGATTGCTTTTGTTTTGTTTTGTTTTATTTTTGTTATGTCCTTATTAACCAGGGTAACACTGGTGAGGACTTTTTTCTGAAATTGTTCATGAGTTCAAAACCATCTATTAGGTACTTGCTATGTGTCATTGGTGTCACAAAGATGAAAGTGATATAGTCTCTCCTCTCAAGGAAATAATTCTGTACGTGAGAGTTTTGTTTTGTTTTTTTACTTTGAAACTGTGAACTTAAAAAAATTCTTCATGAATAGAAAGAATAGGTGGATTCCAGATTCAGCTTGAAAAATACCTTTCTTTATTTCCCTCATGAATTTTTCTCTAGTGTTTTACAACATGACAAGCAGAGAAATATGTATTAGATGATAATAGTTGTACAATCAGTATCATATTACGTGCCTTCTTGAGAGGAGGATTTGGGGGTGAGGGGCAGGAGTGAAAGAAAAGGAAAGAATATGACAAATTTTTGGACATAACTAATGTGAAAATCTGTTTCTCTTGGTAACACAAATTTATTAATTTTTATTACATACAAAAATCATGTGTATTATATCATGTTACATGCTTGTTGTAACATAATGTTACATACATTATTTTTTTTTTATCCTGGGACTCCATTCTAGGAGCATAGGGCAACAACCAGTAGGCAATGGGTCGCTCAGGGTCACCCATCTGGAAAGTGTCTGAGCCCGGATTTGAACCTAGGATCTTTTCGTCTCTAGGACTGGCTCTCAATCCACTGAGCTAGCCCAGCTGCCCCTACTTTAGGTTGCAGTTTCTTTAGCAGATGTAGTTTTTACAGGGTGGGGTTGCTAGCCCCACGCCCAACCCTCCTCCTTTTTCATCCGGGCTAGGGACCTTCCTTAGCCCAGGAGTGGTAAGGGTGGGCGATAGGGGTCAAGTGACTTGCCCAAGGTCACACAGCTGGAAGTGTCCGAGGTCGGACTTGAACCTAGGACCTCCAGTCTCTAGGCCTGGCTCTTAATCCACTGAGCCACCCAGCTGCCCCCTTTTTTTTTTACATACATTATGCTATATATAAAATATATATGCTATATATAAAATAAAAATAAAAGGTAACTTAAAAATGATGAACGGGGGCAGCTGGGTAGCTCAGTGGAGTGAGAGCCCAACCTAGAGAGGGGAGGTCCTAGGTTCAAACCCGGCCTCAGCCACTTCCCAGCTGTGTGACCCTGGGCAAGTCACTTGACCCCCATTGCCCACCCTTACCACTCTTCCGCCTATGAGACAATACACCGAAGTACAAGGGTTTAAAAAAAAATGATGAACAGTGAGCATGTTTCAATAGAATTGGTTTAGTAAGTCGATAACTGCATGGCATATTGTAGGCAAAAATACTTGAATTCAAAACTGGACTTGTACAATAACCAGCTGTGTAATCCTGGGCATGTCACTTTCACCCCTGTCTGCCTCAGTTTACTCATTTGTAAAATGAGGATTATAATAGCAAGTACTT
This sequence comes from Gracilinanus agilis, assembly GCF_016433145.1. Taxonomy (NCBI): domain Eukaryota; kingdom Metazoa; phylum Chordata; class Mammalia; order Didelphimorphia; family Didelphidae; genus Gracilinanus; species Gracilinanus agilis. The sequence continues at coordinate 60,073,776 of NC_058134.1, read as the reverse complement.
CACAAGATGGATTTGGGGATCAAATAAGGTACTCTTTATAAAACACTTAGGTAATACTTGGCATAAAGGAGGAGTTTAATAAATGCTTGTTTCTTTCTTCTCCCCTTCTACCTTCATAATTAGCTTTACTTTTTGCATTCAAGAACATTATTCTGAGTTCTGAGTAAAGAGAGTTTTAGCAGACTGACAAAAGGGTTCATGATACAAAATAAGTTAAGAGCTCCTATTGCAGGGATACATTATCCATTCATGGATAAAATACATGATATAAAAGCAATAAAGACAAAGAGAAACATATGAGGTAAAAAAAGCATGTGGAATTAGGCAAGATCTCTTGAAATGGTGGTACTTGACCTTTAGGGATATAAGGAGACAAGGGGTTCCAAGAGAGAGAAGTAGGAATGAGAACACTCCAGTGATAGGAATAACCTTTCCAAGGTAAGTAGACAGAATATGGAATAGCAATTAAGTCAGTTTGACTGGAAAATCTAGTTCAGAAAGATAAAATGGAGGCAAAGAGTCAGATCATTAAGACCCCCCAAAAAGATTTATATTTGATACAAGAGACAATAGGACCCACTTGTGCTTTTTTAACAAAGGAATGCACAGTCAGAACTGTACTTTACATATAACAATTTGACAAAAAATGGAGGAAATTGGCAGTGGGAGACCAGTTAGAAAGCTATTTGCAAATAGAGATATAATGAGACCCTGAACTAGGATCGCTCTGGTATGAGTGAAGATAAAGGGATAGATATAAGTGATAGTGAGTAGTAAAAGCCCAGATACTTGGGTGGGAAGAGTGATAGTAAAGATGATAAAGAAGTGAGAATTAGACCTAGGTTGTAAACCTAGTTTACTGATAGTTTAGAAGAGCAGTTTCCGTTGCTAGATATTTCATGTCTGAGAAACAAATGACTTGTTCAGTTGGAGATTTCTAACTGTGAACTTGAAATGCAGGACTGGAACTCAGATCTAGAGAAAGCTCTGGATATGAACATTTGGTAATTATTTTCATAGAGGTAATAAATGAACCAATGAAACAAATGGTTCATTCATTCATTCAATAAACATTTATGAAGCATCAAGTATGTGCCAAGTTAAAAGAGGTAAAAGATAGTCTGTGCCCTCAAGGAGCTCACAAGCAAACAGATATCTACAAAATAAGCTATATACAGAATTAATAGAAGATAATTAACAGAGAGAAGGCACTGGAAATAAGAAGGGCTGGGCAAGAGCTCCTGTAAGAGGTGGGATTTTAGTTTGGGACTTAAAGGAAGTCAGGGGCATCAGTAATTGGAGTGGAGAAGAACGACTATTCAAATTATGGAGACAAGAGATTGTCTTGTTCCTATAACATCCAGAACATCAATGTCACTATATTGAAAAGTACTTGTTGGGTAACACAGTATACGAACATTGGAAGGGTAGGATGGGAGCTAGTTTATGAAGAGTTTTGAATGCCACACAAGGAATTTTATATATAAAATTGCATCTCCTGGATGCAATAGGAAAAAAGACCTGTAGTTTATTGCAAAGATGGGGGGTGACATGGTCAGACTTTAATTTTAGGAAAACCACTTTTGTTGCTAATGGAGAATAGATTGGAGTGGAGAAAGACCAGACAGGCAAATTCTTCAGCAGGCAATTGAAGTTTGAGGTGATAATGGTCTGCACTGGCAGTATGGCAGTGTCAGAGGGGGGAAAAAAAGGAGTATATTCAAGAGATGTTGTAAAAGTGAAATCAGCAGGCCTTGGCAATAGAGATGAAGTACAGTGAAGAATCAAGGATTACACCAACGTTGAAAACTTGAGGGACTAGAAGGATGGTACTTCCTTCTAAAGTAATAGGGAAGGGCGGGTAGACAGATTAGTAAAACAAGACAATGATTTCTATTTTATACAAATTGAACTTGAAATGTCTACTGGACATCCAGTTTGAGATGTCTGAAAGACAGTTGAAGATGTGAGATTGGAGGTAAGAGATTGGACAAAAAAAAGGTAGGATTTGAGAATTATCAGCATAAAGATGGTAATTAATTCCATGTGAGCTGATGAGATCACAGAATTGACCTCTTTTCCCCTCCTCCTTCTGGAAGAAAGACTTTTATTCTTTCCAATTGGGGAATCAGGAGGTTGGAGTCAAAAGAGAAGGAATACTGGGCTAGAATTAAATGTATATACACATCTACATATATATACACACACACATATATACTTTTCAACACACATCTATATATTTCATATATGTGATATGTTTTTCAGTTTCAAGATAAACTTCTGATCTGCTTATTAATTGAGGTGAAAGGAGGACCAAGCTTTATACTATGTATGAGTGTTTATTATACATACATACATATATATATATATATATCTTTGTGCTTGACTCCCTTCTTACCAAATACTAATTTGACATTTCCTTCTCTGGATCCTTTTACAGAGGAGGAAACTGAGGGTTAAGTGACTTTCCTAGGATCACAGAGCTTGTAAGTATCTGAGGCCAGATTTGAAATCAGGAAGATGTCTTCCTGACTCCAAACACAGAACTCTATGTCATTATGCCAGGTAATTCAATGGAAAGGAGAGTCCTAGATTTCGTGCAATGGAAAGTTCCCTGAAGTCTCTAGGGTAGCAAGCTGGAGATAATGACATTATGAGAATTACTAGCTCCTTTCATGCAGGCTTCTTCTGAGGATCTTTTTCTTTAGCAACCTGAAATTGGATTGGCATCTTCTATCTTTTTTCTGAAAGCTGGAAGAAGAAGCACTCTAAGTGATTACAAAACCCAACAAAACTAAAGAGCTCAATGAAAATGAAGGGAGATGAAGAAAACTCATAAGAGTGAAGCTTTCTAACTCTGGAAAAATCCATTACTCAGACAAAAGGTTTTAATCTCTTATCAATGAAAATGCCAATCCATACTAATGATCTTTGAGATATATTCATATTTGTCATTGTGACATATAGATATATAAAGAGAGAGAAGAAGATGGGCAGGGGGAGTTAGGGAGAAAGTTAGAGAGAGTGGGAAGAAAGAGAAGGATGATAGGAAGAGAACAGGGAAAATAGGTCACAGTCCTGGGCAAATCCATTGGTAACATAGTGGGCCATGGGTGGAAATCCTGCAAAAGTGATGGAAATAGATCAAAGAAAGCTATCCAGAAAGTGGAATGGTTCACAATGTTAAATACTTCAGAGATGTCAAAAAAAGGTGAGGACTAAGAAAACCCTGGACCTAGCAATAAAGATGCTCTTAGTTCTCTTAGAGCAATCTCAGCAGATTAGTTAGAATAGAAGGGGGACCACAAAGTGTTAAGGAAGGAATAATAGGTGATCAAATAGAGACAAAGACAAAAATGGCCTTTTTAGAGGATGGCAGAATCTACTGACTTTTTTATGTCTCTCTGACTTATTTTTTAAGATTGAAAAAATCTGAATATTTTTTATTGGAAACCAGTTAGCTATTGGATGAGGAAAAAAATGAGAAATATGTATAAAAAGATGCTCAAAGGGTAGCCTTCAGCAAAAGTAAAGATTAAATGAACAAGAAGAGGGAGCAGTATTGGAGAGGAGTAAGGATCCCTTCTTCCACATCTTACACCCTACACTAAGATAAATTCAGAATGGGTAAATGACTTGAATATAAAGAAGGAAATTATAAGAAAATTAGGTGAACACAGAATAGGAAAGGAAAGATTTTAAAACCAAGCAAGAGTTAGAAAAAATTACAAAATGTAAAATAAATAATTTAAATTACATTAAATTTAAAAGTTTTTGTACAAACAAAAACAATGCAACTAAAATCAGAAGGGAAACAACAAACTGGGAAAAATCTTTATAACAAAAACCTCTGACAAAGGTCTCATTACTCAAATATACAAGGAGTTAAATCAATTGTACAAAAAAATCAAGCCATTCTCCAATAGATAAATGGGCAAGGGACATGAATAGGCAATTCTCAGATAAAGAAATCAAAACTATCAATAAGCACATGAGAAAGTGTTCTAAATCTCTAATAATTAGAGAAATCCAAATCAAAACAACTCTGAGGTACCACCTCACACCCAGCAAACTGGCTAAAATGACAGCAGGGAAGAGTAATGTGTGTTGGAAGGGATGTGGCAACATTGGGACATTAGTGCTCTCCTAGTGGAGTTGTGAATTGATCCAACCATTCTGGATGGCAATTTGGAACTATGCCCAAAGAGTGGTAAAAGATTGCCTGCCCTTTGATCCAGCTGGGTTTGTACCCCAAAGAGATCATAGGGGAAAAGACTTGTACAAAAATATTTATAGCCAAGCTCTTTATGGGGGCAAAAAACTGTAAAATTAGGGTATACCTGTCAATTGGGGAATGGCTGAACAAATTGTGGTATCTGTTGGTAGTGGAATACTATTGTGCTCAAAGGAATAATAAACTGGAGGAATTCCATGTGAACTGGAATGACCTCCAGGAATTGATACAGAGTGAAAGGAGCAGAACCAGGAGAACATTGTACACAGAGACTGATACACTGTGGTAAAATTGAATGTAATGACTTTTGTACTAGCAGCAATGCAATGACCCAAGACAATTCTGAGGGATTTATGGAAAAGAATGCTATCCAAATTCAGAGGAAGAACTGCAGGAGTGGAACACAGAAGAAAAACAACTGCTTGAACAAATGGGTTGATGCAGACATGATTTTGGGATGTAAACTCTTAATGACCACCCTAGTGCAAATATCAATAATATGGAAATAGGTCTTGATCGTTGACACATGAAGAAACCAGTGGAAATACGTGTCAGCTAGGGGGCTGGGGGAGTGAGAGGGAGATAACAAGAACATGAATCATGTAACCATGGAAAAAATATTTCTAAAAAAGAAAAGAAGAAAATTGTAAGGTACTACACTAATTGAGAAATAAGGGGGGGGAAATTGACCTATGATTAGCAGAGAATTGTCTTCAGAATATTTATAGAGTGGTACATCTGGATGAAATGAATCTTAAAGGAGAAGGGGTAGCTAGTTGACTACTCTTAGGGGGAGGATAGGTATGGCATTATTCCAGAAAAGGTATGATATGATAGCCTTTTCTATTCCTATAGGTGCCTCTGAAATAAGAATTTGCATAAAAAGAATAAAAAGGAATGAGAGGCTAGCATTTCTGCTTGTATAGACAATGACGTATATCCTAGCAATGGGAGAAAAGACCCACACTTAAATAGTATCATAAATCAATAATGCTTTGTCAAAGAAAAAAAACTATCAACATGATTTCAAATATGCCAAATTAGACAATGCCCTAGAAATAGCAGACTGATAATGAGATTAAAAGACCTTTATAAAGAATTGGAAATTATCTGACACTGCCATATGATTTTACATCTTTTAATAAGTTCCCTTGGCCTTCTATTTATATATTTTGCTCACTGCAGGTCTTGGTTACATGATTTTCAATTTATGTGCAAATTTCAGGGTTAATCAGTGGTCAAGTTGTGTTTTTCTGTACAAAAATGAATACAAACAAGCCTAATCGTAGTCTGACATTATTCTTGCCCCTTCCTTTCAATATTCTGGTAACTGTCAGAATATAAAAAATGAAATCACAGCTTTTTGGATTTTAGAATTTGTTTCATCTTTCCAGAAATTTGATGGAATTAATATAGATTCATGACATCTGAAATAACAGAATATTAAGAAATATGTATATATATATGAATTTTAGTAATTAATTTTTAAAAATGATTTAAGAAGAAAAATATTACATTTATCTATTTATTTATTTACTTATTTAAGGAAGTACAAAGATCTTCAAATTTCCCTCAGACTGGATAATTTCCAAAAAGGAAACAAACCCAAAACCAAATAATTCAAACTATAATGCTATGCTACTAAACTTTTCATTGCACTTTTTAAAAGTTATAACCTTTAATATGTCTGTAAACACAATCCTTCTTTGAAATCCTTTATCTTTGCACATAGTCTATATAATATAATGTTTTTTATCTTTATATCATTAAGTATTCCTAATTTGATTCAATCCCTACAATATCCCTTTCCTTTAGGTTTGGGTTTGTTTCTACAAATAGCTTCTTTCTTTACTTTCTCTTTTTTCACAGAGGTCAATATTTCTCTCATCTCAGTAACATTATATAGATGCTCATTTCTTCATACTCTAAATCAGTCATATTCTCACTGCTTAGCAGTACCAGATCTTAAACTGTACTATAAAGCAGTAGACATCAAAACAATATGGTACTGACTAAGAGACAGAAGAGTCAATCAAGGGAATAGACTAGGGATAAATGACCTCAGTAAGCTAGTGTTTGATAAACCCCAAAACCCCAGCTTTTGGGACAAGAACTCACTATGTGACAAAAATTGCTGGAAAAAATTGAAAAACAATATGGGGAAAAATAGGTTTAGATCAACACTTTTTACCCTACACCAAGATGTATTCAAAGTAGGTAAATGACTTAAATATATAAAGAGTGAAATCATAAATAAATTAGATGAACATAGATTAGTATACCTGTCAGATCTGTGGAAAAGGGAAGAATTTAAGACCAAGAAAGAGAGAATACTGCAAAATGTAAAATGAATGACTTTGATTATATCAAATTAAAAAGGGTTTGTACAAACAAAATCAATGCAACCAAAATTAGAAGGAAAGCAACAAACTAGGGAACATTTTTATAATAAAACTCTCTAAAAAAGGTTTAATTTTCCAAATATATAAGGAACTAAGTTAAATGTACAAAAAAATCAAGCCATTCCACAATTGACAAATAATCAAAAGACATGAATAGGCAGTTTTCAGATGATGAAATCCAAACTATCAAAACACGTGAAAAAGTGTTCTAAATTCCTCCTGATTAAAGAAATGCAAATTAAAATAATTCTGAGGTAACACTTCACACCTAGCAGATTGGCCAATATGACAGCAAAGGAAAGTGATAAATGTTGGAAGGGATATGGCAAAATTGAGACTCTAATGCAATGCTGGTTGAATTATGAATTGGTCCAACCATTCTGGAGGGCAATTTGGAATTATACGCAATTAGCTTTAAATGAATGCCTGCCCTTTGATCCAGCCAGAACACTGTTGGATTTATACCCCAAAGAGAAAATAAGGAAAAATACGTAGTATTTATACTTACGCTTTTTGTGGTGGAAAAAAATTGGATAATGATGGTGTGTCCAAAGATTGGAGAATGGCTGAACAAATTGTAGTATGTGTTTATGATGGAATATTATTGTGCCAAAAGGAATAAAGAAATGGAGGAATTTCATGTGAACCAGAGCAACTTCCTGGAATTGAAGCAGAACAAAAGGAGCAGAACCAGAAGGACATTGCTGACAGAAATTGATACACTATGGCACAACTGAATGTAATAAACTTTTCTACTAGCAGGAATGCAATGATCCAGGACAGTCCATAGGAACTTCTGAGAAAGAATGCTAACCTCATCCAGAGAAAGAACTGTGAAACCAGAAATGCATTAGAAAAATATATGACCAATCACGTAGTTTGATAGGGATGTGATTAGGGTTTTGATATTAAAGGATCACTCTACCTCAAATATGAATAATATAGAAATAGGTTTTGAACAATTATACATGTATTACCAACTACTTGTTGGCTCTGGGAGGGGGGAGAAAACAGTGGGTGGGGAGGAGCATGTATCATGTAACCATAAATATTCTAAAAAAAGTTTAAAAGTAATAAAAGAAATAAAAGGGGAAAAAAGCAAATGAGGATAGCCTGACAGGACCTATTCTTATTTAAATGTTATTTGCTCTTTGTAATCAAAGCTCCCCCTCTCAGATGTTCACCAGTCATTTAATGATTACTGATTCTCTAGAATTTAATGATTTTCTAAAATTTCTGTAGGAACTAAAGTCAAGGTCACAAGCTTGTAGTTTCCACACTCTTTTCTTCAATATTCTGAAAATTGGATGATCATTTGCCTTTCTCTCTCCTTGGAGGATTTATTCCTCTCTCCATGATCTTTCAAATATCACTGACAATGATTTAACCATAATATAAATCCATTATTTTAGTACCCTTGCTTGCAGTTCAACTGGGAGCAGGGACAATACATCAAAGGCTGCTAGGAGCTTTCATAGAATTTCTTTACTTATTTTGAGCATCAGTTCTTTATTAGTCATTTACTTTCTATTATTTCAGAATAGATGTCATTCTTTGTAAGAAAAATAAGGAGCAAAATGGACATGATCTGCTTTCTCTTTGTTGTGAATTATAGTTATCCCACCCAGTACAAGTAAAGGTCTTAGTCTTTCTTTGATCACAATTTTTTTTCTTTCAGTTTAGGTAAACAAATGTCTTTGTACCATCATTATGTCAATTCAGAGAATAATGAATTTCAACTCAAAATAAATGATACTACTTACTATTTATGCCAAAAAACTCTAATTCAAAAATTGAAATAATTAGTAAAATCAGTTTGAATAGAAGCCATCCCATTTATATTTCTCTAGTCCACAGAAGTTAAAAATATCAATTAGTGGTGAAATTATGTATTTCTTAATTGCATTTACATTGTTTTCTATCATCTACTTTCCTATTATTTCTGTTGAGTCATTTTGATTTATAAAAAAAAATCTTTTTTTCTGCTTTGAACTATGCTTATTTTTAAAGCAATTGAGAAAATGAAAGTGTCTCCTAGCCAAATTAATTCCTGTGAGCATTTGATAATCAGAATAATCACCTCATTCCACATTTCAGTTTCCACTAAGGTAGGACAATTAAGAGAATTCTAATTACCCATTAAGAAACAAACAACCAAAAACCAAATCCAGGATCTCCAATGATGCAAAGCAAACACACACACAAAGAAACTGAAAAGGTGGAGTTTTGTTTTTCAAGAACATATATTGCACAGATACATGAATTAGGGAGGTTAGGAGTGTAGAATATTGCCCTATTACATACTGCGTAGAATTTTGAAAAGTTGTTGGCTCTGCCACTCATACATTAATAACATTTACAACTATGAACATGATTGGTACTCACACTTCAAAACTTACACACATGTTTTTGAGAGGTATTCAAATAGTGTTCATGTTATGCAAAATAAAACAGTAGAGGATTGTGTTTAGATCTAGAAGGAAACAATGGCCTTTTCATTTTAAATTGATGTTTGTTAAATTAAAATTCCCAGATAATTCCCTTTTTTCCTCTCTCCTTTCTTTCCCTTCTCACAATAAAGAAGGCATCATTTGACTAAAAGATTTATGTATATATAAAATTATGTCTTGCTTGTTTCTATTTATCAGTTCTTTTTCTGGAGGTGGACATACACAAATCATTCTTCAAACAATATTCCTGTTGCTGTATATAATGTTCTCTTGCTTCCTTTCATTTCACTCTTCAGAATTTCATGTTGGTCTTTGCATATTTTTTAAATTAACATGCTCATCATTTCTTAATCTGATAATTCCATCACAATCATTTCCACAATCTGTGTAGCCATTCCCCAACTGTTTAGCATCCTCATAATTTCCAGTTCCTTGTCAATTCAAAGATAGCTTCTAGAAATATTTTTAGAACATATAGATTCTTTTCTTTTTCTTTGATTGCCTTAAGAAATTAAGCTAATAGTGGTGCTGCTAATTAAAAAAGTATACACAGTTTTATAACCCTTTAGGCATAATTAATGATTGCTCTCCAAAAAGGTTGGATCAGTTCACAGTTCCACCAACAGTGTATTAGTATCCCTATTTTCCACATCCTCTCCAAACTTTATAATTTTATTATTTTACCATTTTAGTCAATCTAATAATGCATGAGATGACATCTTAGAGTCAATTTTATTTGTATTTCTCTAATAAATAATAATTTAGATCATTTTCATACAGCTTTACTTGGCTTTGACTTCCTCATCCAAATATTATCCATTCATAACTTTTAAACATTTATCAATTGGGGAATAGCTCATATTCTTAAAAGGTTGACAAAGTTCTCTAAACATTTTAGAAATGAGACCTCTTTCTGAGAAATTTTGTAATTTTCCTCATTTAATGCTTTCCTTCTTGCCTTGACTACATTAGCTTTATTTATACAAAACCTTTTTCATTCAATGTATGAAAATAAAGGATTAACACTGTTAACACAGCAAGGAATGCTGCTGCCCATTATAGCCAAGGCCAAGATACTCCCCAATTTGGCTTTCTGATAAGAATCTAGTCAAAATTCAGCCTTGGCCTTGGTCTATTCTGAAGCCAATGTTTTGTGTTTTGATGTGACATAATGTGTAACTTCTGTGCATCTGCAAAGTTTCAGGGGGGTTCTTTTGTGTGAAATGAGTCTTGAAACATATACAATAAACTCTATGCTCCTGGAGCCAGAGCTGGAAGCATGAGGTAAAAGACAACTCCCTTGTCCTGTCCTTATTTCCTTATCAACTAAACTGTCCTTATCAGAGATGATAAAGAGATCTCCACAGGTTTTTAACAATGATCCATGTATTATTACCCAGTGGAATTGTTGTCAGCTCCTGGAGACGGGATGGAAAAGGGGTGGGAAAAAATCATGAATCATGTAACCATGAAAAATATTCTAAAGTTAAAAAAATTTTTTTAAAAAAGTAAAAAAATAAATCATTTTATTTTAATTCTTATCCCAAAAGTTTAGATATTTGCTTTTGTAAAACATGACCTTATAATATTATTTGCGTGTGTCTGTTCTGTTTTACTAACCTGCTTTTTTATTCTTAGCCAGCACCAGATAATTTTAATAGTTACTGCTTTACAGTATAGTTTTAAACCTGGTACTGCTAAACATTCTTCTTTACATTCACTAATTCTTTTGATATTCTTGACTTTTTATTCTTCCAAATAAATTTTATCACTATTTTTCTAGTTCAATTAAATGATTTTAAATATAAAGGAACTGAGACTGAGAATACTAATGACTCACCTAAGGTCATATGAGTAACTAGGTAGCAGGTATGGCAATGTTGCAATGTTGTGTGATCAATACTGGAGGACATATACAGCACATATATATTATAATCTAACTATGTATTTAAATAAAATGAACATGACTGTGTACACAAAATGCTTAATTTCAAAAGCTCTCATTTAAGAAAAAGAAAATGCTTTTGATATCATTAAATAAATTCTATAATGAAAGTCTCTCTTTCAGTAACTATATTTGCCTGTTTTTCCTACCCTGCTAATAGTTCCTTCTCGCTGTCCTTCAGAGGTTCTCCCTTTTCCTCCTACCCTCTAATTATAATATTCCCCTAAGTTAACAATACATTAATATGAACTAGAGTAATAAAATATTAGGATAAATTATGGGACATGGATAAAATAGAATAGTATTGTGCTAAAAGAAATGACAAACATGTAGGCAACAAATATATAAATTTGAAAGACTGATACACAGGGTTAAAAATTAGCATTGAAGGAACACATAGAGTAATTAGAACTATGTCAATAATAATTACTAAGAATCTGGAATTTATTACACAAGGAGAACATGTCAAATGGGGTGAATTGAAGGTTAATTTGTTAAATTTACTTTATAGATTTTGTTAAACAAACTGCAATGAATGGAAATTCACAATGATATGTGCATTTTTTTTTGCCTCTTTTTGTTTGTATAATTCAAGGCTTCTTATTCCCAAACAGAATAATTGAGTTGATGAACACCATGAGGCTTCAAGATTTTTGAGTTGCCATCTCATGCTTTTGACTCATACTGATTGCAGTGTGTAGTTTTCATTCTCCAGTATCTCCTGACATCTATTTTAATTCATATTTGTTGCTTCCATCATATTATATTTTCATCTCACTCTTTGCTGTCCCCTTTTCCTTTTTCCTTTTATCTTTTCCAACATCAAGGTCCTTTCCAACGAGTCTTGTCTTCTCATTATGAACTTGATGTTTAACACTTTCTTATGGTGGCTGCTTTTAAGTTCACAGTGGTGTTGTATTTATCATCCAAATTATTTAAGCTTCTATATTTGACTTTCTAATGAATTCTATAAATTAATTTCTTTATTAATTGATTTGATACCCTTGCTGTCCAAAGGACTCTCAAAAGTCTTCTTCAGCACAACAATTCAAAAGGATCTTTTCTGTGGTGCTCAGCTTTCCTTCTTATCCAACTTACACAAACTTATATGGCTTCTGAAAAAAAAAAAGCTTTGACTATATAGAATTTTGTAAGATGATATCACTGCTTTTTAGTATGCTGTACAAATTTGCCATTGATTTCTAGGGATCCTAAATATAAAGATCACTGCACATGTGATATATGTGTATATATCACATGTGCAGAATATGTATATGATATTATATACATATCACATGTGCAGTGATCTTTGAGCCGTAGAACTATAAAATCTGATGTTGGTCCCATTTTTCCTCCCTCTATTTGCCAGGAAGTGCTGGGACTAGTTGCAAAGATTTTTTTTATATTAAGTTTCAAGCCAGTTTTTATATACTTCCCTCTAGCTCCACTCAAAATGAATCTTAATTCTTCACATTTTTGCAATCAAGATGGCATCGTCTATATATTTTGATATTATTATTTCTCCAATAAATCTTAATTGTTTTTTGATTCATCTAGACTTGTATTTTACATGATATACTTTACATATAAGTTAAATAAATAAGGTGACAATATATGGCCCTATCATACTCCTTTTCTCAGTGTTAAACCAATCAGTCATTCAATGTTCAACTCTAAGTGTTGTTTCTTGGCTTGCATACAGATCCCTTAAGAGACAAATAAGATGGTTTGGCATTTCCATCTCTGTGAGTTCTCGCCACGTTTTATTATAATACACACAGGCAAAGGCTTTAGTGTAGTTGATGAAACAGGACTAGAGTGTGTGTGTGTGTGTGCGTGTATGTGTGTGTGTGATTTTCTTGCTTTTACCATATCACAGCTAATGTTGGCAATTTGGTCTCAAGTTCCTTTGCCTCATTGAAAATCATATTGCTCTACAATAATTAACAGTGAACAATTTAATTATTATCAGTAATGCAAAGATCCAGGACAACTCCAAGGGACTCATGGCAAAGAAGGCTAACCAATACCATAGAAGGAAGTGACTACTCCAAATGTAGACTGAAGCATATTATTCTTTGTTTCCTCCATGAATTTTTCTCTAGTGTGATGTGTATTATTTTAAAATTTGACAAACATGGAAATGTTTATTGTATGATTATACATGTATGACCAGTATCATATTATCTGACATCTTGGGGAGATTGAAGGCGTGGGAAGGAAGGAGAGAATATTGATTTAAAATGTCAGAAAATAATTATTTAAGATTGTATCAACATGCAATATGGGGAAAAATTACATTAAAAAGGAAATGAAAACCAGCTTGTTCTGCTGGTAATTCTCTGTTCACATATTGCTAATGCCTACATTAAAGAATCTTAAACATAACTTTGCTAGACTGCTTAATATACACAGTTGTTTGGTAATTTGAACATTTCTTGGCATTGTCCTTCTTTAGCATTGGGACATAAATTAATCTTTTCCAAACCAGTGGTCATGTTGAGTTTTCTAAATTTGTTGACATATTGAGTCTATCACTTTAACAGCATCATTTTTTAGCATTTTAAATAACTTCCGAAATTCTCACTCCCACTATCCTTATTGTTAGCAATGCTCCTTAAGGCTCACTTAACTTAATTCTCTAGGAAGTCTGGGTCTAGATCAATAACCAGACCATTGTGGTTATCAATGTTAGGATCATTCTTGTATAGTTCTTCCATGTATTCTTACCACCTTTTGTTAATCTCATCTATTTTTATTAAGACCATACTATTTTGGCTTTCTGGGCATCTATGGTTGAGCCATAGACTTGTATTATAATGATATTGAAGAGTCTGCTGTGGATTCAGAAAGATTATCCTGGACTTTTCGAGATTATACTACAACACTGTTTTTCTCAGTTTGTTTTTTCATTGACTATGAAGGCTACTGCATTTATTCTAAGAGACTCTTGCCCACAGTAGTATATGTAATGATCACCTGAATTGAATTCACCCATTCTCATTTATTTAAATTCATTGATAACAAAGATTTTGATGTTTATTTTTTAAATTCCCTATCTCACCATATCCAAATTACCTTGGTTTATAGACTTAGGTTCCAGGTTCCTATACTATAATAATTTTTATAGCACTGGACTTTCCTTGTATCACCAGACATATATTCACATCTGAGTTTCCTTTTGGCTTTGGCCTAGTCACTTCATTAATTCTGGAGTTACTGTAGTTGTTCTGCTCTCTTCCTCAGTAGCATGATGAATGTCTTTCAACCTAAGGAGCTAATCTGCTGGTGTAATATCTTTTATAATTTTAATACAGTTCATGGGCTTCTCTTGGCAAAGATACTGGAGTGGTTAGCTATTTCCTTTTCCAGTGGATCTCCTTTTGTCACAGCTCTTTATTATAAACTGTCTATCTTAGCTAACCCTACATGTCATAATTCATAGTTTCATTGAGCTATTCAAGTCCTTATGCCACAAAAAAAGCAGTGATCTAGAAGGGGCTTTCAGTTTCTGGATTCTATAGTCTCAGGTAATTCCATATGTTCAAATGCTTTGAACCTGAACTATTGATAACCCTACCACTTGCATTATCTAATGAGTAATCTTTTCATAATAATAATCACTAAACAAGGTGGAGGTCATCCACAGGATGAGTTTTTAACAGGATGAGGGGGAATAATACAAAGGTATTATTGGTATTATAAAGGTATTATTATTGAAATTGGGAGAGCATTTTTGTTTAAATATTTTATTTTCTGTCAACCTTTCTATGTCATGGATCCTTTGGCAGTCTGGCTAATGGACACATTTTCAGATTGTTCAGGGTCTTTTAATATACAATACAATTCATGGAATTACCAAGGGAAATATTTTTTATTTAACATTGTTATCAATATTATTTTAAAGTTTCATCAACTTCAGATTAAGAATCAATGGAAATACTTGTCATTAATAGAGAAACAAACATATTAAAAGTTTTCCTAATATTTTAATGCTGTCCTTGATCAGCTTCCATAATTCCTGTGGGGGTTCTGATTTCTGACTCTTAGTATAGTCACTGAAAGACCACCTGGCTGAGCCCTCTTGAATCTCCTTCACTGTCTAGTCTTTGATTCAGCGATACTCAGAATCCTACTGATTTATAAAGTTCCCATTTTCCTTTCTCTGTCTCATCATTAACTGTAATCTGACATCAGAGTTGTCTAGAGTAGTGGTACCAAATTGAAGTAAAACCAGGGGCCTAAACACTATACAAAATACATAAAGATTCTTGCAGAGATATATTCACTTAGAAACTCACATTGTAGTAATATCTATGTTTTGTTGTATTTTATTAGATATATTATTACATATGACATCACCCAATTAGGTTTTAATCTGGTTCAAGCCACACTTAGGAATGTTGTGACTGGAAAGTTGTGAAAATTAAATTAAGTCTACACAAAGGTGAAAGCACCTTCCAATTCTGGGAGGTCCTAACCCATGTGTGCTAGAGTGAGTAACCAATGAGAATTGACACACCGCCCCCTACACTTTCTATGAGAAAGCCTCTATTGTTATTGGACACGCAGGCTAAGGGTAAGCCCTGAAAGTGACATATATGTGACTGCTTCCAAAGAGGGGAGGAGGGAGGCTGCCACTGGTGTGGTGAAGGGGACCTGAGGGAGCTTTCCTGGTTCGGGACCGAGACTGTTCCATGTGGGTAAGCTGGCTGACTCTCCTTCTCTTCCCTTGGCTTTCTGGAGGCTCTACCCTCAAGGAGGCCTCTCTTGCCTCTCTAATTGTAAAAGGCCTTGTGGCTAGAAGCCTTGTTTAATTAACCTTTGTGCCCCAACTGCTGGGCCTCTAAATCCTTACCTGGTCCGGGCCTCTGGTCTGGGCCAGAGTTTCTCTCAATTTCCCTATCTTCAACCTTCCTAATTATAAATAAATCAACATAAAAGTCAATTTTGACTTGAGATTATTCCTTAATTGGGGAAATTTCCCCTGGCGACCACCTTTTAATATATTAAACCCATAAAATCCCCCTTACAATGCTCCTGATGAACAGTGGAGTGATACATTTTATCTAGAGATTTACATATAAGCTTTTGAAAATTATATTAAGGATCTTCCCAAATTTGGCCACATAATATTTTTCAATCTCATTGCCTGCTAGTAATTCTCTACCTCATTTCTGCCAGATTAGACTGTTCTCTGTCCCATAACATGCATCGATGATTCCTGTATCCCTCAGCCTTCTTAATTTCCTAGAACAAGTATGCTCATTGTCACCACTGTGTTATCAAATATATTACTCTTCTTGGGGTTGAGACTAAGCATATTTTTCTTCTTTCCATATACTGTTCCCAATTTTCAAGAATGCCTTCTTTCTCTGAATTCTCATTGTGTTTATTATTTAGATTATACATTTGATGGTTCTTATAAATTAAGATCGCCTTATATCCTTAGAACCTGAAGATGCCTCAGAGCAGTGATAGCAAAACTTTTAGAGACTGAGTGCCCAAACTGCAACCCTCATGTTTGTTATAATGATTTTGACAGAGATATTTGGGAAGCTGAAGATATGCCAGTGTTCAGTACCTTGCTGAACTCACTCTAACCCCACTGACTGGCTTGAGTGAAGAGGGAGGGGCATAAACTGGCTCAGTGCTCCTTCTCCCCCCTCCCAACAAGCAGTTAGAAATCAGTTGGAAATGGAGGTTTGATCTAGACTCTTCTGGCAAGGCTAGGCAAGGCAATTCTATAATGATATTGTCTTTTCTCAATTTATTTCCCCACAGGTTTCACTAAGGGGTAGTAGGAGAAGCTTGGTGTCTTGTAGTTATCAGGGACAGACAAATCTGACTTGAAAGGGCTGGACAGCTGAAGGAAACTTAGCTGAAGGTGGATGTGAGTATTCCCAAAATAATAGATAGGCACTACTCCCAAAAGATGAAGGTTTACTGATAAATGAGGAAGGGAAGGAAGGGAACTTTTGTCAAGGATTAGGATAAGATTTGGGAAGCCCTGAAAGGTTAGATAGAAACAGCCCCTCCCCCCAGGAGGGAGAGGCAGTCTTTATAACTATCTTGCCTTCAAAGCCTATAATTAAACACTTCTAATATCTAAATAATTAAAGGGTAACAATGGTGCTATTGCTGGAAAGGTCTAGTTCAGCTAAACAGGCTAACTGCAGAAAAGAACCAAAATGTCTTTTACCATCAGGCCTCCAAAGCTATCCAGAACTGGGATTAGCAAAGAGGGTGATCTACTCACTTCCAACCCCAAGAACCAACTGCCCTAAACTGCACCCTCACCCAGAGTTCTCGAGGGGGGGGTCCCCTGGAATTCTGGGTGAGGATTGACCCTGTATCTTGCAGGAATTCCACTCTGCCATCTCCATGTTACATGTTGCAAGTAGGTTACCCACTTTACCCCAGACAGGGGAATGAGAAATATAAATTAGACATGTGAAAAAAGAAGTAAGGAATATGAATGAAACAGCTTCTTTCTTTGATGGATGAATTATGTTCTCAGTGTTTATAATCTCTATGTAGCACTTAGGAAGTAGCTACTGTTTCATAATTTAGAAAAGTCTTATTAAGAGCTTGGATTATAGACATCTTAATCCAAAAGTAGTATGAAAAGAAGAGCCTTTGACTCTTGTATTTACATGTCTGAAACAACTAAATAGAAATAAAAATCACAAATCTCAGAGCCTACCCAGGGATTTCTCCCCCAAATAGTGATATCTAATTGATATCTTTAACTCAAATTATTCCCACTTTTCACAATAGACTCATTCACTATTTAGAGCTAGAAGAGACTTTATAGTTCTGTGATGGCAAACCTATGGCACATGTGCCAAAGATGACATGCAGAGACCCCTCTGTGGGCATGTGTGCCATCTCCAGTGAGGTAGTTATTAGAAAGGCAGAGGGATTCCAATGGAGCTGCTCTCTTCCCTCTCTCCACTGCTCTGAGCTTAATTCCTCCCCTGAATGGAATGCTCAAACCACTCCCCTTCCTTTCTCCCTCCCCTGTCTGGGTTAAAGCAGCAGGGGGGGGGGGGCACTTGGTCTCTGGGGGGATGGGGAACTGCATGCAGTCTAGTGGTGGGGCACAGCATGAGGTCTCTGAAAGGTTCACCATCACTGTTTTAGGCACTTTGAGTGAAGTTTCTCATTTTCCAGATGAGGAAACTAAAGCCCAGTGATGTTAATATCAACTATTTCTCCAAACTTGGCTAACCAAGAATATGTATGAATCCTCACAATGAATTCTGCTGGTACAACAATTCATTGTATTTAGTATGCATTCAATAAATATTTTGGAATTTGGTTAATTTGTCATTAAGACTTTCCTTCCACTTGAAGAGGTTTCTTGACAGTATCTGTAAATTTACATTGTCCCCATAACTGATCTGGCATATAATTACTGGTGATTTTGTGCTGTCTCATAGTGTCTTGAAGTATTAGGAAGTTCTTTAATCACTTTTAATATTCATATCTCATTTCTACAGTGGAACTCCTTACAGGGGAATATGTCATAGGCTTCTTGCACCATCTCTCCTCTCTGAACACAGACACAGAAACACTCATACTCATACACACACGTAAAGTTTATGAAATATTTTAATGTCTTGAAAATATATGACCAAATAAGGCAAATATATAAGATTATTTCCTTCAAAAAGCCAATATAAGCAAGTTTATGGATGCAAAAACATCTTATATATGTATACTATAATGTTTTTCCAAAGGTATTCATATAGTCTAGACTGTGTCACTAGTTAGGGTAGGCAAGTCACAGTTTCACTAATTTGTAAAATGAGGGGGTTGGCCAAGATTCTTGGTAAGGTCCCTTTTGAGTTCTGAAGTCCATGGTACAATTAATTCCTAGATTTATTCAGGCATTCTGCTAGAAACTTCAAAACATCAGATTCGACTATTATCAGTAGTGATACATGTGGTGGAAGCTCTGAACTCCAACATTTATGAGATAGCTTCGGAAAGCAGAAAATGGGTCAAATCTTAATGTAAAGAAGTCCTAGAGATATATCCAAAATTCTTCATGAAGTGACACTCTTTTGACAAATTATCCTTTTTTCTATATACTTTATATATTCATGTATTCTGCTTTAATGGTAACAATAACTGTGACATTAAAAAAGCATTTTAAAGTTTGCAAAGAACTTTACATATATTACTTTCCTTGATTTTTATAACAACCTACTTATATGTTATTACACTTTAGAGATTAGAAGACTGAAGCTGAAATTAAGTGACATATAGAGTCAAACAAGTAGGGATGGCCTGAGGTAGAATTTGAATTCATTACTTTCCTACTTCAAATGTAACTACTGGGCCACCTACCTACTTCACTACTCACCCAAAATGCATTATTTTGGAATCTCAGCGAATATGTATCTTTAAAGGCCAAGTAAATGTTCAATACAATTCTAGCAATATGGAATATGGAGAAAAAGGATGAGAAATCAAACAGTTTTTGAGATTATGCATCTTAGAATTTTGTAGAAGAGAATATCCTCACATATTTGAAGAGAGACAAGAGAGCTTAACTCTTCAGAATTACGACTAACCTTACAGGATAGTACAACTAAGATCCAGAGATAGTAAGTGGGATTTTTTCAAGGTTACAGTGATAATTAATAATAGAACTGCTTCAAGAATTCAGATCTCTGGAGTATCAATGCAGTGCACTTTTCACTGTATGATATTCTCTCTCTAACCACCTAAAGTAAAGAAATATGTTGTCTAAAGTGGGACAGAAAGAAGTAGAGTTTCTTTTATTTTTATTCACATATATTTCTTAGTAGACTTAAATAAAGATCATTTAAGAAAATAATATTCTCGACTTTGGCCCAAGGTACCATTATACATCTAGTTTCTGAGGACAGAATAGTTAAAATTCAGGATGGGATGTTCTTTGATAGAGGAATTGTGATTGTAAATTGAAATAGAAATAGAGGTTTCATGAAAGCTGAAAGAGGGCAGAGTTCTTCCTATGAAATGATGGGAAAGGAATATTTCCTGTAACTATATTTCTGTCAAAGAATAATGAATTTCCATTTCCTCAATATGAAATATCTGACCATTCACAGGTGTTTATTCATAACCATTTGGTATGCTACAAATTAAGCATTTTAATTCATTTTGTAATAGTTGGTGACACCAAAAATAATGACTATTCAGAAACTAATGAGACAAGAGAGTGGAGAATCAAGTATTGCCATGTATAGTTCAGATTAGTAGTACTACAGGAGATTAGATAAGGAAGATATTAACATTTAGTTGAGTAGACGTTAAAGGCTCAATGAAGATTGTTGGTCATGATATATGAATTTCTTTTCTTGCTGTCTCCTTACCTACTATATGTTTCCTACCCATTTCCCACAGGCATTCTTTGAGATCAGAGGCCCAATTTTTATTTCTCCTTAAACTCCTTTAGATCAAAACATTAGTGACAGGGTGCCTCAAAGTTTCTCATAAGGTATCCTAGCATAGGCAAATGAACATATTAAAGTGGTCTGTAAATTTGGATGAAAAAAGTAACACCTTTATTTCAAAATAACTGGTTTCCTTTTTAATCTTATCTCATGTGTTTAATTTTTTTCTGACTTAGGCTTCATTAAACTGTCAAACATGTCCATCATGCAAAAGATTAAGAATCTCTCCTATGTGTAGATGACATTCAGTTCAATGGGTGATATTTACATAATGTTGTCTAAAACATTTTTACTATCTCAGGTAATCTTCACAAAAATTCTTCATCCACTTGGTCACCTTGTTTTTCTTGTATTGATGGTTACGCCAAACTCTTTTGTGTGGTGTTGCAAATAGGTGTATATCAATCACCTTATCATATATAGGGAATCCCTCTTCATCTCAAACTTTCTGCTAGAGCTCATCTATCACAGTGATAAACAACTTTGCATGCACATGCCATCTCCTGAGATTGATAGAGGCTTTTTGAACAATGTTTAGCTCAGTTAAATCCTTCAAGGAATCTTGAATAAGGTTGACATATGTATATATCTTATTGGAAGAGAACATTTAAAACAGTATGATCAAGTGTGAATGACTATTATCAGAAATGCCAGGACCTAGATTTGCTCCAAGGGAAACATAAGGAAAAAAGGTCATCCAATGCTATTAAAGGAGCTGATGAAGCCTGAATGCAGATTGAAACTTATCAGTCTTCATTTTATTTCCTCCATGAATCTTTCTCTAATGAAAATGATAGGCGTCTTCTTTCACAACATGATTAACATGGACATATGTATTATATAATAAAACATGTACAACCTTTTTCATATTAACTTCTATTTTCAAGGAGGAAGAAAGGTGGCAGGGAGGGAGAGAACATTTCCACAAAACATCGGAAAACAATGATTAAAAATTGCACCAACATGTAATTTGAAAGAAAAAAAAAACTTTAAAAAACCAAGAGAGCATTTGAGGTGACATTTTTCTCTAGTGAATTCAACATTTCAAAAGAAAATAACAAGAAACTAATTGAAAAAGACTTTGCATTATCTATATATACTATATATATATTTATATATGTGTATATATATATATATATATATATATATATATACATATATATATATACAGCTTACTATTTGTTAAGTAAAGACATAAACTTTGTACCAGGAAAATACAAGTTCAAATTTCCTTTTCTGAGGGTTTCTGGCTATGTGGCTTTGGGAAAATTACAATCTCTCTGAGCCTTAGTTTCTTCATCTACAAAAGGAGAGGTTGAATTTGGTGATATCTAAGATCCTCTCCATCTCTAACTGTATGATACCATGTGAAAATATATCCTATTCTGTAAAACTTTTTTGTAAAACCATGACTGTTCATTATTTTTATCTTAATCAAGGACATCTTTAATACCTGTGTAGATAATTTTCATAAAACGTTTATAAAGATATGAATCTAGGCTTAATTCTCTTGAGTTGTTCTCTCAAGTCTCCTCTTTTTCAGTTTCTCTGCTATGTACAATACTACTATCCATAATTTTCCATTATCCTCCACAGATTTTACAAATATTCAGATATTCTCAGAAGCTCTGTTGCTTTAACCAGAATCTTTATGCAATGTACAAATAAGTCTTTGCTGACTAAGGCACTTTTTAGGCTCTTTTGGTTTCCTTGTGATTGTAAATCATTTATAATGCTTAAATTTCCAACTAACAATATCAAGTTTATGTTTATGTCTTTTCTTCTGGCTATTTTAACAACTTGCTGTAGTATTGAGGTGATTTTTTTCATGTTATGTCCTATTTTGTATTGCTTGCCTTGTGTGTATCTAGATGTAGATGTACATATATATATATGTGTGTGTATATATTTATAGATAGATAGATAGATAGATAGAGAAATCTACTTTTCATTCCTTATTTCTTGTTCATATTAATTTTGTATGTGCTCTAACAAATTGGTAGGTTTCACAAAGATAGCTCATTCTGGAATGATTTCTAGATCAGTAATGAATCATTACTTTTCTTTTAAAATAAATTAGATTGCAAGCTCCTTCAGGGCAAGGTCTTTCTTTCTTTTTCATATTTGCACCCCTGGTATTTAGCATACAGTCTAACACCTAGTAGATGCTAAATCAAGATTATTTGACAATGACTATGATCAGTCATTGTGTTCTGGACAGAATGTCAGTGATACACAGCTAATGCCTAAGTTAAAATACTCCAAAAACTGATTGAATCTTAGCAGGCTTTGCTCTCCTTTTTATTGCTATGCTTTCATTGGTATAGCCAATGCAAAAGTGTTTCCTTTCATAGGAATGAATATCATTTTCTTTTCTTTTTATCTTACAGAGGTAAATATAAATAAATAATTCATTACCCTGTACTCAGTCTGCTGGTGTTGAATCTCCTTTTAGTCTGCTGTACTGATCATGGAAAGTAGATTTAGTAGGCTGTCAAGATGCTGCATGTGTTATTTCTAGTAATGAATAACCAGCCCTGCTTACACTTAATTGGTATGTACTTTTACAATTCAAAGGAACCTCTATGATATGATAAGTGGGATTTTGTGGAGGATATGTATCCATACATATACAAATGAAGCTTTGACTCCTCTTAAATTTCAGTGTGACATCCATAATTATTAATTATCCATTAATTGGTAAGTCAATCAGTAAACATTTGAGTGCCTACTATGTGCCATTGTGCTTTGGGGTATACAAAGATAGGTAAAAGACAACAGTTGCTCTTAAGGAACACACATTATAACTTAAGAGATGACATGCAAACAACTATGTGCATGAAAACAACTATATGTAATCTATAGACAATATGAGTTTTACTTCCTTTACAAAGTCTTCCCTAACCACAAAAGATATCTCTTCATTCTGAACACTCTTGGCAAATATTTTCTGTATCATTCATTTTCCATTTAAAGCAATTTTTTAACTTTTCATATGATACAATGGATAGAAGTTGGGGTTTTTAAGTTAGGAAGGTATTGGTTCAAGTTCTGTCTCTGAACATATACTAAATATGTAAGCATGAGAAAGTCACTTAACTACACAGTTGCTTGTATCAGCTCTGATGACAAGAGAAGAGACAGCAAATAGAGGGAGTTTTCTCACTGGGAGTTCTTTATGACAATGAATCACAAGTCTTACTCTAAAACAAAAATTAAAAAAAAACTTTTCAGATGCTTAAAATGCCATATCTTGAATTTCCTGCTTATCCTAGATATACTCATTTTTATTCAACACCAACAAACTGGGTACTTTACATCTTTTTAATGTGTATATAAAATAAAATAAAGATAATTGCTGATGAGATAGATCTCACTGTCTACTCTTATTGAATATGCAGTTCCATAAAAATGGACACTGGTATTTTCATCTATAACTTAAAGATATTGGAGTAGAAATATTCTATGGTTCTTTGCAGTTCCAAGTTTTAGATTCAATTCTAGAAGTATATGTAGTTAAAGTCTCTAAGGTATATGCTTGTTTTTATACATGAAATTCAATTCTATATTTACTATGTAGTTGGCCATAGTTTTAAAAAATAATTTGAATTCTCTATATTTAGAATCTATTAAATTTTATCTATTTCAGTTGGGTCCATACTTTTGGCTCCTCTATATCTTTTTGTGTCCTATATCCTCTACAGATGTGATAAACAAAATCTTTATATCTTCATGTGAGTTACTAATAATATTGAATAGCTGAAAGACATAAGGATGGGGCCACAGATCTCATTCTAAAGATATTTCTTCAGATTGGCATCAATCCAAACTAAAAAAAACTACAAAAATTGTTTCAGACAATACACTAAACATAATCAATGCTCACATATTCAGAAATTAATGACATCTCTACTTTCTTTATAACATAGAAAACAAGAAATATATTTCACATAAAAATGACATATATTTAAGACATCAGTATTCACCTCATATATTACTTACTAAAATATATTCCAACCAGCTACTTAGATTCCATATTGTCACAAATAATCTTTGTAATAGCCCTCTTAAACCAAGAAGCAAATATGTAAATGTTCATTATAAATAAAACCAATCTCAATTAGAAATTGCACGAACTATAGATAATGCTAGCATTTAGATTTGTAGTAGTCCTCTGATACACTTGAGGGTAACATAAGCAATTTAAATCTCACTGAACATTCTGCTCAGGTAATTATTATTCCTGAACATTGTGAATGAAGACAGTCATAGTCCTCTGATTGGGTTATAATCACATAACCAAATTCATTTCAAAATTGAGTTGGATTTCATGATTAAAATTATACTGTAAAATATGAACCTCTGACATAGCAAACTCATTTTCTATGCTTTTTCAGCCAAGAAAAAAGCAGTGTCCAAGATTTTCAAGGTATGTGACAAATAATTCTCTTGCAATATCAAATTAATTTGATTTCATCATGTTTCTGAATTTCCAAGTTTGAAACAGATACACTAGATCACAGTTCTTCTTTAATCATGACTATAAAGTTCATGTGCTTAAAACATAAATTGACTTATATAACTAAAGAGTTATAAAACTGTGCAAACTTTTTGACCCAGTCATAATATCATTATGTTTATTTCCTAAGGTGATAAAAGAAAAATGAAAAGAAACTATATGTTCTAAAATATTTATGTCAGGTCTTTTTGTGGTGGTCAAACAACTAAAACCTAAAGAGATGTCCATCATTTGGGGAGTGGCTGAACAAATTGTAATATAGAATTGTAGCAGAATTGTATTGTGGCATAAGATATTTCAAACAAGATGGTCACAAAAAATGTAGAAAGACTTGATATGAAATAATGCAATGTGAAGTGAGCAGAATCAGAAGAATGCACACAGTAACAGCAATAAAGCATGATAATCAGTGACTTTTATCAAAAAAGCAAGGATTCAGGACAATTTCAAGGGACTCGTGATAAAAAAAGGCTATCCATAAAAGGAACAGAGTCAAAATGCAAATGGAAACTTATCATTATTCACTTTATTTCCTCCATGAATTTTTCTCTAGTGTAAGCAATGTGTCTTGTTTCACATGATGAACTTGAAAAGGTATGTCATGTTGTAATATGTATATAATTTGTATCATATTACCTGCCTTCTTATGAAAGGAGAAGGCAGAGAGGGAGGGAGGGAAAGATTGAGACAAATTTTTGAACATAGTGTGAGAATTTGTTTCTCTTAGATAAGTAAGTTTATTATAATTTATTACATACTTAAAACACATGTTATTATATTATGTTTTGTATTGTATTATACTATATCAGTGGTTCCCAAACTTTTTTAGTCTACCACCCCCTTTCCAGAAAAAAATATTACTTAGCCCCCTGGAAATTAATTTTTTTTAATTTAATAGCAACTAATAGGAAAGATAAATGCACCTGTGGCTATCACCACTCCCCTGTTTCGCTGCAGCACCCACCAGGGGGTGGTGGCGCCCACTTTGGGAATCACTGTGCTATATATAAAAAATAAAATGAGCAGTAACTCAGGAAAAAAAAAACATAAGCCAGGCACTGGAATATAAAAATATAAGAAAAAAAATCTGGTACCATGAAACTTGTCAGGCCCTTATTGTTATAAAGAACTTGGGCATAGAAGCCCAGACCAGAACTTCTGGTCACTCAATGACCTTTTGAGACATTAATATATTTATTTGTGAACAAAATCAACAGTGTCATTATTGGTATTAAATATGCAAACCCATTATGTCCAATATCTATGATCCATCTATGACATTATTTGTGTATACATGAATATATACATGCTTTAGTTGATAATGAAGTAAACATAGAAACATATTAATTGAATTTTATACAATATTCAAATAGATATATAAATAATAATGCTAAATAAAAGATATTAGTCTAGTGAAGGAAAGGGAGGCAGCATGGCAAAATGGAGGGATAGATAAGAATTCCAGTTGAGGTTCTGACACATAATATGTGATCCTGGACAAGTCATAGAGCCTTTTATTGCTTCAGGCATCTCTTGATGACCTTAGTTTGCATGGAAGTTGCCAAACTACAGTGATAGGGGAAGTTCCTAACTGGGAAATTCTTATACCAATGAAATAACAGGTCCAGTGCATTTTTCTATGTCAGGAGGAAGCAATAGATTTGGAAATGGAACTACTTCCTCCTGTGTAAGTTTCTCTTCACTTCTCTGTGTCTCATGCCAAATAATGGAGTTGAACTAAATTGTTACTAAAATTCCTTCCAACTTTAAATTCAGTAATTCAACATGGGAGCAAAGCTATTTAATAATGGTATTTGTCTATATTTCATCAAAATATCTGAGTAGAGATGATAGTAAAACCTCTCTTCATTCTCTGCCTTTGATTCCCAATATTCTTCTCATCCACCTCTAATACTTATACATACATAAGAGAATGAAGTCACAATAGGAGGTTAATATCTATTATCAGATGAGGTAGTGATTTGGGAATGTCTGTAACCATAGTAAAGGCTGGCTCTAAAACTCTAAAACAAAAAATGTTTACCTGTTACCATGCAGTCTTGTCTTTTTCCTACATAAATCTTCCACCATACCCTAAACATCAATTCCCAAAGTTGTCACTGATGTTGTGAATCTCATACTCCCACCCTTATCAAGGCATCATATATTTCCTAAGAAATAACCAATGTGTTTCACCTCTTCTCCCCTTTCAAAAAGGCTCGTTTCCTTGAAAATGCTAGTACTCAGATATACTCATTTATACTTTTGTTACTCTGACTCATAGAAGCTTTCCTTTCTAGAGATAAATGCATCTTTAATATATGGGTTAGAAACCAGAATAATAAGTATCTAATATATAATTTCAAGAACACTTTCCTATGGCCCTCATATTCTTTTATATTATTTATACTGGTGTATCTATCTACCTATACAGAAAGAAGGATAGAAAGATATAGATAGATAGATAGATAGATAGATAGATAGATAGATAGAAATTTATATCTATTGGCAATTAGCAAACATTGTGAGTAGAATACTGAACTTGTAATTAGGAAAACTGGAATTCAAATTTAGCCTCAGACACGTATTAGCTCTTTGAACTTGGACAAGTCATTTAACTTCTCTCTGTCTCAGTCACTTCATTTATAAAATGGTTTTAACTAAAGCATCTACATCCCAGCATTTTTATGAAGATAAAATAACAAAATATTTGTAAAACATTTTGAAAATACATATTAAGGCATTTTGTGAATATTAGTCATTTTTGTTATTATCATTATAGACTGTCAGGTGCCAATTCCTCTATAAATACTGTCTGCTACAGTGATGTATGGGGGAAGTTTTGAATGAAGGGTGAGATTTTGCATAAGAAAAAGATTAGTAGCAGTGTTTTGGGTTGCTAGAGACTGGGAACTCCTTGCAAATCATTGCTTGATGGTGGGGAAGGAGAGAAAATGATTAAGTTGAGAGTTTTATCAACAAAGGAGTCTTTCCCCTCTCCAATAACTAGTGCTTTTCCCTTAGTATTACCACTGCTTCACTGAAAATTACCTGCTATTTGCTTAAGATTTTAATTATGAAAACAACTAGCATTTATATAATACTTTAACTTTTTCAATATCTATAAATATTTGGCCATAAATATTCAGAGAATTGAAGAGAAATTTAAACAGGAAGCAAGTAGCTCCCTCTTGAAATCCAGTGCTCACTCCACTATGCTTACATAGGAAAAGGCACTGAACCTGTGATTTCATTGGTATAAGAATCTCTCAGTGAGGAACTTCCTCTCTAACTAAAGTTTGGTGTGCTCACAAATTAAGGTCATCAAGAGGTGCCTGAATATTTATAAATATTATCTCATTTCGTCCACATAATAATTCTGGTAGATGATATTGCTATCACTATTTTACAGGTAAAAAAACTGAGAGAGACAGAGATTAAATGATTTGCTCAGTATAACACAGCCTATCCATATCAAAGGTCTCTCCTCTCCCTCCCTCCTTCTCTCTGTCTCTCTGTCTCTCTGTCTGTCTGTCTGTCTGTCTGTCTCTCTGTCTCTCTCTCTCTATATATATATATATATATATGTATGTATATATATATATGTAGACATATATATAGATATAGATAGATATAGATAGAAAGATAGATATAGATATAGATACACACATACATATGCATGTGTAATTTGTATTATAGAAACTGTAAGCTCTATGAGGACAAGAGTTATTCCATTTTAATCTAACTCTAGCACCTGGCTAATAGCTGTCAGTCTATGTTGACTGATTGAGAGAGAAATAGGGAAGGTATTTTAATTCTGTGCTTTAAATAAATGTGGGTCATATGGACCATATACAAGCCAGCTCAAAACCTGATTTGCCCCTGGTAGTAGAAGGGGTTGAGTTCTACTTCTGAGCAGACAGTTAAGAATAATGAAAGAGTTATGAGGTGATGGAAAGAAGGTAAATGTCTATCAATACAGTAACATGGTGAATGAATGTGATAGCTACTTTCTATGTGATTTTTAATCTGTTTCTCCTTGCCTCGGAGATTAGTCAGCCATTATATCACCATAGTGATTTTAATTTCCTTGCTAAGAACATATTAACCTGTCTCCCTAGATAATGCCATTATAATCTGGTTTGTATTAAACAAAGTAATATTGGTATCTTAAAAATTCTTATGATAACAAATAGCAAATCAGGAATAATCTGAATCTTAAAATGATATTTCTCCATGCAAAGTATTAAGAATTCATTTTGAAACATGAAAAAAAATCATGCTTTATTAGGCAAAGACATCACTACCTGAATACTCAGTTCTTCTGTTTTATTGTCAAATGAGTAAAAATTCATTTATTTTGTGACTTATTTGAAGGTCATAATGGTTCATCTTTTGTACATAGAAGCATCATCTGAGAATTGATTTAACTGACTCAATGAAGAGGAAATAGTCAAAATATTATATTAGCAACATAGATCATAATATTTCCAAATACGACCTTGGCAGGAGAGCTAGATAAGATATTTGCCGAAATGTAAAGTCGATATCATTTTAAATAAAACCTTCTTTCTGTTAAGAAGCATTTGGGAATTTTATCCAACTAATATGTCACATGAAGGGCCAGATCTAATTTGAAGATATACATTGACTCTGACATAAATGGTAGATTTAACAAATTATATCAATTCCTGGCAGAAAATTTCATCTCAAGGTACAAAAGGTGCACTGTGATTTGCAAGAAGGTTCCAAAAAAGAACAACCCTACGAACAGCTAAACAAATCAACCAAGCAGCTGCCTGAGTGCCAGAAATAAACTGGAAACAGTTCAAGTTCTCTAGAAGTTCACTTGAGAGCTTCTTAAATTTCCAAAGTGACCAGATCTCAAAATAAAATCAGTCAGGGACATTGTGACTTGAGTGAATGTAAAAGGGCAGAGGAAGACTCAGAAGCTAAAAAAAACCAATTTCTTAAAATGTTATGTCAAATACCATGAGTTAAATAAGCATAGACATGGAGACTAAAAGGAACAAACAAGCAGGAATAAATATTCTTTCATAAGACATTCTAGCCTGGTCTTCCATTACTTCTTTCTATCTACTTTGTTTCAATCAATTGAGTAACTTTTTAACCATCTCTCACAAATATACACCGTGTTCTCAAATCTTTCTGTATTCAAGGCATTCCCTATGCCTACAATATCTGACCTCTTTTTCTTCGTATAGTGAGGTAATCAGAAGTAGTCACTAATCTTTGAAAGATATATCACAAACTCCCAAGGTTCTCATCATTTCTAATTCAGCAATATGCTTGTTAGTCAGAATGGGTCCAGAGAAGGAGTTCTTGTTGTTTCCTCTATTTTATAATGAATAAACTATCATTAAAACTACCTAAGAATTGCTTAACTAATCAGATTTTTTCTTAGGGGCTGGAATAGAAAAAGAGAAAGAAAAATCAGAAGAGAGAAGGGAAGGAAGAAAAAAGAAAGGAGAATTCAGTGGAAAGGAAGGAGGTATAACTAGAGGGAAGGAAATAAAGGAAAGAGAGAAGTTTGCGGATGAAAACTGGTAATTTCCAGAGAAATGATTCTCAGATTGTTCATCTATTTATTCCTGTAGTCCAGAGGGTTTATAATATGTGCTCAGAATATTGTTTCTTTCTTTGTCTATTCATTTTGAATCCAATGTTTTCCACCATGTTTTTTTTATACTTCTTATCACAAAATATAAGTTAAAGTGGTCACTTCTTTCCAAGGACCCTATTTCTTTTATTTCATAAATCTGTTCCTGCTTTTGTACTATTCAGACAATTATTTCCCTGACCTGAGCCAAAGTCAACTTCTACCAATGGATGAGCCTGGGTGGCCTTTATGACACAAGCATAACCGTCCTGTCTGTAAAACTCCCAGAGAGTAGGTACCAGATTCCCAGTGAGAAACTACAGAGTTAGTAGTCAAAATACAAACTCAGAACAGAAAATTCAGAGCTAATCAGTCAGTAATTCTATAATCATTGTTGAAGGGTTAATTTTAGAACCAAGAACAATGTCCAATGGCAGCAAGTCAAGAGAGACTGTCTGAGGTCAAGCGCAATGGGTGAATACTGAATAAGCAAAAAGGTGCAAGTTTAAAACTTTTTTTTTTCAGTTTAGTGTACTCTAGATTCTGAAGGCATATGTTTTCATGCTGAACCATGAACAGTTAGACCTTCCTTCAACTTAACCTTTCTAAATTTATTGCAACTGAACAGCTCCTACTATTATCTCTATTATTTTCTATGGCAGCAGCTGTCCTTCAGTGAATACAGGCAATTTCTAGATCTACATTCTGTAATACTATAAAGGGATATATATTCTTTTTTGTCCTTTATTTCATTTTTTCTCACTTATAGGAAAAATTAACATTCTTTATTCAATTTTTTTTAGTTTTAATTCTCCTTCTAACTCTCTCCTTGTTCCTCTTTTAGATGGTAATAAATTTGATATAGATTTTATATGTATAGCCCCATACAAAACATGTTTCCATATTATCCATGTTGCAAAAGAAAATGTATTAAAAATAAAAATGAAGGAAAAAAGTATGTTTCCACCTGAACTCAGAATCCATCAGTTATTACTCCAGAAATAAATAGCATTTTTATCACAAATTCTTTAGAGTTATCTTAAATCAGTGTACTGATCAGAATAGCTAAATCATTCACAGTTGATTATGGTACAATATTGATGTTACTTTGTACAATATTCTTGTTCTGCTCACTTCACTTTTCATGAGTTCATGTAAACTTCTCCAAGTTTTTTAAAAAGCATTTTGTTTAGCATTTCTAACAGTGCAATGGTATTACATCACAATTATACACCACAATTATTCATCCATATCTTAATTGATAGACATCCCCTCAATTTCCATTTCTTGGCCTGTGCAAAAACGTACTATAAATATTTTTCTATATATAGATTAAAACAAAACTTTGACTTCCATTTTAAAATCAATACTGTGTAATGGTTCTAAGGCAGAATTGTGGTAAAGGCTAGGTAATGGGGGATAAGTGACTTATCCAGGGTCACAAAGTTAAGAAGTATTTGAGTCCAGATTTGAACCAAGACCTCCCATCTCTAGGCCTGGTTCTCAATCCACTGAGCACTCCTGCTGCCCCCTCTTCCCATATAGATCTTTTTTTTATTTTGATCTCTTTGGTATGTAGACATTGAAGGGGGAAGAGTCATATATTCTTTTTTTTAATTTTTTAAAGAATATTTTTCCATGGTTATATGATTTATGATTCCCCCAGCTCTTTCCCCTCCACCGTGAAGCCAACAAGCAGTTCTACTGGGTTAAACATGTATCATTGTTCAAAATCTATTTCCATACCATTCTTATTTGCAGTAGAGCAATCTTTTAATGCCAAAACCCCAATCACATCCCCATTGAACCACGTGATAGATCATATATTTTTCTTCTGTGTTTCTACTCCACAGTTCTTCCTCTGGATGAGGATAGTTTTCTTTCTCATAAGTTCCTCTGGATTGTCCTGGGTCATTGCATTGCTGCTAGTAGAGAAGTCCATTACATTTGATTGTGCTACAGTGCAGGTTCTCCTGGTTCTGCTCCTTTCACTCTGCATCAACTCCTGGAGGTCTTTCCAGTTCACATGGAATTCCTCCAGTTTATTATTCCTTTGAGCACTGTAGTATTCTGTCACCATCAGATACCACAATTTGTTCAGCCATTCCCCAATCGATAGACAAAAAAGCCATATACTCTTCAGCAGAGATTCTCAATATGAGCTGTCTTCACAGTCAGAGACAGAACCAAGATGATAGAGAGGAGATATATTCAGCCATGCTCCCAACATTCCTCTCCAATTTTAAAAAGATGCCTCAAATGAAATTCTAGAGTGATATAGCCAAACAACACAAGGCCAGGATGAGAAATTCTTCCAACCCAAAACAACTTAGGAAGCAGGAAAGAGCTCTGTAACACAGGCATGAAAGATGACCGTGTCTATAAAGAGTATACTCCAGTGTAATATGGACTGTGGGGGTGAAAAAGTTACAAAAGCTATAGCAGCTTCTGGAGCTCTCAAACCAGAGATAATAAGGGGACCTGACAATTTGTCAGAAAGAGATTACAAAGCATCTTTATACTAGCACTGAACACATGGGCAGAAGCTGCTTTGCAACTCCATTGTCTATACTCACTCATGGATCATAGTTTAAGATCAGAGAAGAGCATTTTGGGGATGTGGGGGGGCAGTGAATAAAGAGTCAGAATTGGAGATTCCTAGCTATGTGAACCTGGGGAAGTCACTTACCCTTATTGCCTAGCTCTTACCACACTTTTGCCTTAGATCCAAAACATAGTACTGATTCTAAGATGGAAAGCAAGGTTTTTAAAAGGGTGGAACAATTTAAATTCCAAA
The DNA here is from genome assembly GCF_016433145.1 of Gracilinanus agilis. Lineage (NCBI taxonomy): Eukaryota > Metazoa > Chordata > Mammalia > Didelphimorphia > Didelphidae > Gracilinanus > Gracilinanus agilis. Next base: position 60,040,357 of record NC_058134.1, on the reverse strand, counting down.
CACAAGGGATCAAGGACCCTGAGGAGAAGTACCATATTTAAGGCAGGAAGGGTCTTGTATTGTTTGTAGTCCCAAGGGAACAGGGGACCATCTAGGGCAGTGATTCCCAAAGTGAGAGCTACAGCACCCTGGTGAGTGCTGCAGTGATCCAGGGGAGTGGTGATGGCCACAACTGCATTTATCTTTCCTATTAATTACTATTAAAATTTTAAAAAAAATTAGTTTCCAGGGGGCTAAGTAATATTTTTTCTGGAAAGGGGGCGGAAAGCCAAAAACTTTTGGGAACCACTGATCTGTTTATGTCTGGTTTTTTCTTGATGAATGTTTGGAAGTCCTCAATTTTATTGAATGACCATACTTTCCCCTGCAATAATATAGTTAGTCTTGCTGGATAGTTGATTCTTGGTTGTAGACCCAATTCTATTGCTTTCCTGAATATTGTGTTCCATGCCTTCTGGTCCTTCAATGTAGATGCAGCCAGATCCTGTGTTATCCTAACTGTGGTTCCCTGATATCTGAATGACTTCTTTTTGGCAGCTTGTAATATTTTTTTCCTTGGTCTGTTAGTTTTTGAGTTTGGATATAATATTCCTGGAAGTTGTCAGTTATGGATTAAATGTAGGAGGCGATCTGTGGATCCTGTCAATTTCCACTTTTCCCTCTTGTTCAAGAATTTCTGGGCAATTTTCTCTGATAATTTCTTGTAAAATGCTACCTAAACTTTTTCTTTTATCATGATGTTCTGGTAAACCAATAATTCTTAAGTTGTCTCTTCTAGCTCTGTTCTCCAGATCTTTGGTTGAATCAATGAGGTGTTTCATATTCTCCTCAAATTTTTCATTTTTTCATTTTGTTTAATATATTCTTGCTGCCTTGTGAAGTCATTTTCTTCCAGTTGTTGAGTTCTGTTTTTTAAAGACTGAATTTCATTCCTTGCTTTTTGGTCATCCTTCTCTTTCTGGTCTGATTTTCTTTGTAGATCATCTTTTGCCTTCTTTGCTTCATTTTCAAGCTGGCCAATTCTGGCTTTTAGGACTTTATTTTCTTGTTTTAGCTCATGTATTTCCTTTTTCAAATTGTCTTCAGCCTCTCTTGATTGTTTCTTGAGTTCCTGAAGTTCTTGAATTAATTGAGTTTTAAATTCTTGAGTTAATTGAATTTTGAGATCTTCCAAAGCCTGTGTCCAGTTAGCTGGAACTACTTCCTCTTCTTCTATTTCTGTTTCATTTGGTCTCTTTTCACTTCCTTGAAAGAAGCTGTCAATTGTCATTTCTTTTCTCTTTTTCTGTTGCTTACTCATGTTTTTTTTTTTCCCTTCCTTGTTCTGCTAGTTTGTACAGATGTATTTAATGATCTTTGATGAAAGATCTTCCCCCCCAGGGGCAAAGGTTTGTAGTTACTTTCTCTGCCCTTGGAAGACTTCTCTATCTGTCCAATTGTTGGTTCCAGGAAGATGGCAGTGTAGACTGAGTGAATCTTAAAACCTCCACACCCTTACACACCAAGATAGAAAACAATGTGCTTGGAGAAGAAAGAGGACCAAATCTAATAACGGGACAGAGCAGGGGGAACCCTACTGCAGCACAACTAAAGAGGTACCCCAAGAAAAAGGCTTCAATACTTGAACTATTGGGACTGAGGGCATAGAAGGGGAATCCCAGGATCCCAGGACGCATCCCCCACGTGTTATGCAGAGTCTCCAGTGGCCAGGGAAATCTCAGGGCCTGTGGATGCACTAGTCAGGAGAGAGGGCCTTGCTGGCATAGGACTCAGGGAGTCAAACACAGGCACTGGAGAGGTGACTGGAGGAGAAAACCAGAGAAACCCAGCAAAACGCCCAGGAGATGGTGGCTTAAAGAGAGCCAAACCCCAGAGCGCAGACAGCTTGGCTTCCTCATACTGAGATAGAGAATGCAGGACTTCAAAAGGAAAGAAAACCAGATCAAACACAACGGATAGCTCAGGGGGACCCCACTGCTGAAGAGCTCAGTTCAGAGAAAACACTCCTTCTTGTCACTCCAACTTTTTTGTTTTTTTGTTTGTTTGTTTGTTTGTTTTTTCCTTCCCTCTAGGTTTTGAGGTTTTAGCCTCAGGGCAGATTAATCCAATCAATACAGGATTAATCCCAAAAATGCCTGAAAATTGAGGCAGAGAGCTACTCCTTAAAAAACTGAATTGCCCAAATGCAGAAGGCAGTACAAAAAAATCACTAATGAAAACAATTCCTTAAAAAAGCAGAATTAGCCAAATTGGAAAAAAAAGTGGTACAAAATATTGCTAAAAATATGCTTAAAAATTAGAAATGGGTAAGCAGAAGCTAATGAGCCAATACACAGAAGTTAAGGGTTTAAGAAAAAGAAAAAGAGTCAACAGTTTGGTAAGGGGAGACACAAAAATTTTTAAGAAAATATTTCCATAAAAATAGAATAGTCCAATTGGTAAAAGAAGAACCAAATCCCCTGAAGAGAAGAACTCTTTAAAAAGGAGATTTGGTAAAAGAGAAAAAATACTGCATCCACTGAGCCATCCAGCTGCCCCCATTACTTTTTATTATACAATAATATTTTTTTACAATCATATACCATATCTTACTCAGCCAACTAATGGGCCTCCTCTCACTTTCCAATTCTTTTCCACCACAAAGTGAGCTGATATAAATATTTTTGTACATATGTCTTTTTATTTTTAAATTCTTTTTGGGATATAAAACTAGTAATACTATTGCTGTGTCAAAGAATCTGTATATTTCTATAACCTTTTCAAAATTTGCAAATTGTTCTGAATATTGGCTGATTCAGTACAACTCCCTCAACAGAGCATTAGTGTTTCAGTTTTCCCAACTCCCCTCCAGTTTTTGTCATTTTCAGTCATATTAGATAATCCTATAGGTGTGAGGTTGTACCTGATAGTTTTTTAATTTGTATTTCTCTCATTTATAGTTATTTAAAACATTTTTCACATACCTATAAAACAGCTTTGATTACTTTATCTGAAAACTTCCTGCTCATATCCTATGACCATTTATCACTTGAGGAATTCTTATATAGTTGAATAATTTCTCTATGTGTTTGAGAAATAAGGCCTTCATTAGAGAAACTTTTAATTATTTTTTACTTTAATGATTGCTTATGTATTAACTTCCATCCTATTTTCCTCTGTTTATCCTACAATTTCTTCCTTCAGCCTGTCCATCCTGAAAAGGTTTTTCATTTTGTTTTTGTTTTTTTGCTGCTGATCACCATGTCCCTCAATTTGTCCTTCTTTCTATTGTTCTGTTCCCCAACTTATCTCCTACCCTTTCTACTTTCCAGTAGAGCATGATAGATTTATATATACAACTGAGTGTGTATGTTCTTCCCTCTTTGAGCTAATTCTAATGAAAGTGTTTTACTTTCCTTTCTACTTTCTCTATCCCAGCCTCCTATATAAAAACTCTTTTGTGTTTCTTTAGGAATCATTTACTTAATTCTTTCTCTTTTCCTTAATCATTCTCCCAGTGTATACTTCTTTCTCACACTTTAATTTTATATTTTAGATATTTTCCCACTGTATTCATCTCACACACTTGTCTCTCTTTATATGTATTTTGGGAAAGATATGTTGAAATGGGATTTTTTTTTGAGAAATGGTTTCATTTTTGACCTCCAAGAAGAGTTATCTTTAAAGATAAAGCAATTTCTCCTTCATGCTAGGAAAGTAGGTAGGTTGGTTCTAACAGGGTTAAAGGCATATCACCTTGCCTGCTGGATTTTATTACAGGCAAAGTAGAGATCTATTCCTTATTTTTCTGTAAAAGACTGGATTAGGTAATTAAGTTGGCTATGCACCTGCTGGGTAAGTAGTTCTTGCTTCTTATCCTACCTCCTTTACCCCATCAAATATAATATTTAGGTCCACTAGTAATTTAATTTGAAGCTGCTCAATTTTGTGTTATTCTGACTGTGGCTCCACAATATTTGAATTATTTATTTTTTTGTTTATTGATATCTCATGGAGTCATTATATTCTTTCCCAATTATAATTTTTAAGGAACTATTTTCTTCAGCAAACTTTTGCATTCCCCCCTCCCTGCCTTTTGCCCCCAATTTGGCCAATTCTACTTTTTAAAGATATTTCTTTCCTTTTCTTGTAAATTTATGAACGTATATTCCCATGTGACAAATTCTGCTTTTTAAAGAGTTTTCCTCTTCAGCGAATTTTCATGTATTTTTTTCTCTTTTACCAAACCTCCTTTTTAAAGAGTTCTTCTCTTCAGGGGATTTGGTTCTTCTTTTACCAATTGGACTATTCTATTTTTATGGAAATATTTTCTTAAAATTTTTTGTGTCTCCCCTTACCAAACTGTTGACTCTTTTCCTTTTCCTTTTTCTTTTTCTTAAACCCTTAACTTCTGTGTATTGGCTCATAGGTAGAAGAGTGGTAAGGGTGGGCAATGGGGGTCAAGTGACTTGCCCAGGGTCACACAGCTGGGAAGTGTCTGAGGCCGGATTTGAACCTAGGACCTCCCATGTCTAGGCCTGACTCTCAATTCACTGAGCTACCCAGCTGTTCTGTTGACTCTTTTTCAATGATCTTCTTGCATCACTCATATTACCTTTCCCAATTTTTCTTCTACCTTTCTTTTTTATTTTAAAATCATTTTTGTGCTCCTCCAGGAATTGTTTTAGACTTGAAATCAAATCACAATTTCTTTGAGGCTTTGGATGCAGCAGTATTAGCTATGTTATCATCTTCTAAGTTTCCATTTTGTTCTTCCCTGTCCCCAAAATAGCTTTCTACATTAAGTTTCCTTTTTGAAGGTTGTTGGGTTTTTTAAAATTCATTTTCCAGGCTTTTAACTTTAAAAAAATTGTTAAAGTTGTACTCTTTTCCTGTGGTGAAGGGGTCATTTTTCCAAGTTTCAGATTCTTTGTTCAATTACTTTCAGAGCAAGCTCCTGGGATTTGTAAGTTTTCAGTATTTAAGAGGTGTGTTTCAGTATTAAGAGGTGTGTTTAATACTATCCTGGTCTGTATCCTCATCTGTAAGTGTCCACAAATACTCTTTTCTACCCAAGAACTGTGACCAGGCGCCCATACTCCATTCTGGCTGCAAACCCTGTTATGTGAGTAGTACTCCTCACCTTGAGACTGAGATATGGGACTGTGTCCCAGCAGTATCACCAAGATCTGAGTATGGATCATGTAAATGTATCTTGTACCCAGAGTCAACAATAGGACTCCTTTCATCTCATTTGACAAGTTTTCTGACACCCACCATATGTAAGCTGAGAGCTCTTAATAGTCATCATCTAATTTAGCCATTGCCAATGTCAACACTGGGTTGTTGAGGTAAGCCCTGCTTCAGTATACTGATGTGCCCTCTCCTATCACTCTGATGCATCAGATGTTTCTTAACAATTTTCTAAGTTATCTTGGACTTAAATTATTTTTTCATCATTTCTTTTTGTTAGTTCTCTTAAAACAAAATGTGTTTTAAGAAGTTATATCAATACCATTTTAGGGTGATTTTTTTAAAACCCTTACCTGCCATCTTGGAATCAATACTATGTGTTGGTTCCAAGACAGAAGAGTGGTAAGGGATAGGCAATGGGAGTCAAATGACTTACCCAGGGTCACACAGCTGGGAAGTGTCTAAGGCCAGATTTGAATTTAGGACCTCCTGTCTCTAGGCCTAGCTCTCAATCCACTGAGCTACCCAGCTGCCCACTTTAGGGTGATTTTTTTAAACATTTTATTTTTTTATTTTTTTTAACATTTAATAATATTTATTTTTTAGAAAATTTAACATGATTACATGGTTCATGCTTTTACTTTCCCCTTCACCCCTGACCTCCACTCCCCATAGCCGATGTGCATTTCCACTGGTTTTAACTTGTGTCATTGATCAAGACCTATTTCCAAATTGTTGATAGATGCATTGGTGTGGTAGTTTCAAGTCTATATCCCCAATCATGTCCACATCAACCCATGTGTTCAAGCAGTTGTTTTTCTTCTGTGTTTCCACTCCTGCAGTTCTTCCTCTGAATGTGGGTAGTGTTCTTTACCATAAATCCCTCAGAATTGTCCTGTGTCATTGCATTGCTGCTAGTAAAGAAGTCCATTACATTCAATTTTACCACAGTGTATCAGTCTGTGTACAATGTTCTTCTGGCTCTGCTCCTTTCACTCTGCATCAATTCCTGGAGGTCTTTCCAGTTCACATGGAATTCCTCCAGTTTATTATTCCTTTGAGCACAATAGTATTCCATCACCAGCATATACCACAATTTGTTCAGCCATTCCCCAATTTAAGGGCATACCCTCATTTTCCAGTTTATTGCCACCACAAAAAGCGAGCCTATAAATATTTTCATACAATTCTGTTTAGGGGTGATTTTTGAGAGATTAGGAGGGTCACTATTCCTTACCTGCCAACATTGAGGAGATATAATTTAACAATTATTATATTGACTCGCAGTCAATATCAAAAATAGCATAGCCTATAATTCAAGAAACAATCAGTGAAATGTTCTTTGTAATCCTGGAACCAGAAGTTAAAATAGAAATTAAAAGAATTTATCAATGAAGATGAAATTAAAGGAATTATTAATAGTTATTTTATCCAATTATATGACAGAACAGAGAATATAAGTTTTATAGATAGTTACAAAAATATAAATTGCCTAGATTAATAGAAGAGGGAATAGAGTACTTAACTAATCATAACATAGAAACAAAATTGACCAGACCATCAATGAGCTTCCCAAAGAATAATTCACAGGGTCAGATGGGTTTACAAGTGAATTCTACTAAATAGTTAATAAGAGCAATTAATCCCAATATTATATAAACTATTTGGAAAAAATAGTTAAAGAAGGAGCCCTATCAAATTCCTTTTATAACACATATTGGTAAATCTTACTTTCCAACTTAGAATCAATACTGTGTATTAGTTCCAAGATAGAAGATAGCTAAGGGCTTGGCAATGGGGATTTAGTGATTTGCTCAGGGTCTCACAACTAGAAAGTGTCCAAGTACATATTGTTTTAATGCCTAAACCAGGGAGACCAAAAACAAAGAAAAAAAACTATAGACTAATTCCCTAAAGAATTTCAGTGCAGAAATTTCTAATAAAAAACTAGAAAGGAGATAACAGCAATGCATCTCAAAAATCCCATCCTATGACAAGTATACTAGGAAAACTATCAGGATCATTGACTACATAAATAAAAATAACAACAAAATAACATGATTATATCAATAGGATAAAAAATTTTTTTGACAAATAAAACATCTATTCTTAAAAAAAAATAAGATAGCACAATAATGAATGGAATGGATTCTTAAAATCATAATTCTAAAATCCTAATAAAATGTTAAGGAGAATATATCTGAAACCAAGAGCAAGCATTATCTCTAATAGGATTAAACAAGAAGCTTTCACAGTAAGAACAGGAAAGAAGAAAAGATGTTGATTAGCACCACAATTATTCAGTATTGTACTAAGGATGCTAATTTAAAGGGTAGATAGTTGGCTCAGGGAATAAGAGCCAACCTTAGAAATAGTAGTTCCTGGTTCAAATCTTCCTAACTCTGTGACCCTGGGCAAGTCATTTAACTCCTTTTGCTTAGCCCTTACCATTCTTCTGCCTTGGAACCAATATGTAGTATCAATTCTAAGACAGATGTAAGGGTGTTTTTTTGTTTGTTTTGTTTTGTTTCGTTTTGTTTTTATGCTAGCTAAAAAAATAAGAAAAGTTCAAGAAATGAAAAGAATAAAAATAGGCAGTGAGGAAACAAAATTATCACTCTTTGCTGAGGCCAAGAGTAACAGTACTATTGATAAGATGAAAAACTTGAGCCAATATAATTCCAATAGACCTACGATGTCAAATACTTATTAGGTCCAGGCCAAGAATTCTGAATGTAGGATGAAATGTACATTTTAAACTTTTTATTATAATTATTTATTATTTTATTTGTGTTTTGTTCTATAAATGGCTAATATGGAAATATACCTTGCATGACCTCATATGTATAATTAAAATCATCATGCTTATCTTCTCAAGGAAAGCAGAGGGGTGAGAGAGACAGGACAATTTGGAATTCAATATTTTTATTTCAATGTATTTCCTTGTGCTCCTGTGAATGTTATTTTTATGCATTTGAAAATATTCTTCAGTGGAGTGCTATCTGTGGCACACACAAAAAGCAAGAATCCCCATTCTATAACCATTAAATTTTCAAACATTAAATTTTTTCATATTTACACAGGAAATGAAGTATCCTCTATTTCTGTCTCTTTATCTAAAACTTTTTTTAAAACCCTTACCTTCTGTCTTAGAATCAATTTGTATATTGTTCCCAAGGCAGAAGAGTGGTAAGAGTTAGACTCTTAGTTTTAAATTACTTGTTCAGGGTCACAATGCTAGGGAATGTCTGAGGAGAAATTTGAACTGAAGACCTTCCATCTTTAGGCCTGGTTCTCAATTACTGAGTGACCTAGCTGACCCCTCTGATAATAGCAATTATATAATAGAATTATAATTAATTGTATTATGAGAATTAAAAAATAACATCTATTATTTTTGTGTGGCTTTAAGGTTTATAAAGCACTTTACATATACTATCTCACTTGATTATTATGACAAACCTTTATATCTAAGCAAAACACAATTTTTTTCATCTATAATTGATAAGAAAGGTAAACCTTGAAATCAAAGATTTCAAGTTTCTATGTATTGATTTATTTCTTTGTAAACTCTTGAATAGGCAGTTTTCCAATGAAAGCAAACTTACCCATTGTCTTAAGAAAAAACATATGTTTCAAATCACCATTGATTAAATCAAATCACTATTGATTAAAGAAATAAAAATTAGAACAACTCTTAGGTACCATCTCACACCTATAATATTAGTTACTATATCAGAAAAGAAAAATGGCAAATGCTGAAGGGGATGCAGTAAAATTGTTAGTGGAGTTGTGAATTTCTTCAACTTTTTGGGAGAACAATTTGGAACTGTGTCCAAAGGGTTTTAAAATCATGAATATCCTTTCACTCTGTAATAGCTCTACTAGATCTGTATCTCTAAGAGACTGAAGAAAAAGGAATAGGACCTATTTGTACAAAAATGTTACAGCAGCTCTTAATGTTTTGGCAAAGAAATAGAAATTGAGGAAACGCCAATCAGTTAGAGAACAGCTGAAAAAGTTTTTTTTTTTAATATGATGGTGATGAAATACTATTGTGCTACAAGAAATGATGAGCAGGATGATTTCAAGAAAAACCTTGGAAGACTTATATGAATTCATGGAAAGTAAAGTAAATACTACCAAGAGAAATTTGTAGATAGTAACAGCAATATTGTAAGGACAATTCATTGTTGAAGACTTAGCTACTCTAATCAAAACAATGATTCAAGACAATTCCAAAGGAGCCATGAAAACAAATGCTCCCTATTTCCAGAAAGAGAACTGATGAACTCTGAATGCAGATTGAAGCATATTCGTTTAACTTTATTTTTCTTTTATATTTTTAAATTTTTTTCTGTCCTTTCATTTTCACCATGGCTAATGTGGAAATAAGTTTTCCAAGACCTCAAATGTATAATCAATATCAAATTGCTCAGAGAAAAAGTAAGGGGTGTGAGTGAGAGAGATAATTTGGAACTCCAATTTTAAAAAAGTAACATTATTTTGGAAAATATTTAATGAAATAAAATATTTTTAAAAAGTCAGGTGTTCTTAAGGGTTTTGTCTTTTAACCTGTGATAGATCCCTTTGGCAGATTAGTGAAGTCCAAGAAAAACCTTTTCATAATAACATTTTTAAATGCAACAATATAAAATACATAGGATTAAAAAGGAAATCAATTATATAGAAATAGTTATCAAAATATTTTAAAATGTACAGAAGAACTCAATTTAATATCTTTCTTCTTAAAAGAAATAGGAATGCCCTTTCCATTTGGAATAGAAAGGAATTATTAGAGAATAGGTAAAGAAACACTGACATTTTTGGAAATGGAGGAAAGAGATTAACAGAGCTCCCCTAAGGTGAGTAATGTCCTCAGTGATAAAGGAGGCAATGCCATTTTCAATAAGTATTGAATTGACAATGGTTATTGGTGGCAAAGCAGACAATCAAGAAAGGGAAAAATTTGGATTAACCACTGTGGAAAATGATATATGAATACAAATGGTACTGAATGGAAGGATAACTGAACATTAGTGAGAACTCCAAAATTATGACATAAATTAATGGAGGTTTAAATCAAGATGGGATTGTGAATCTTAATGTCAATATTTAAATAATTATAGAAAATTACTACCCAAATGACTATATGTATTAGATAAATAGATATGATTTGCAAGATATTCATAAAGAACTTTTTCTATAAGGCAGTGACAACTAAGAGTTCTATAGACTCAACTTGTGGAATCATATATGTAATATGTATTGTCCTTCAAAAATAAGTGATAGAATATTTTTTCTAAAAAGAACATTCTTTTTGTATCTGAATTTCAGAAAGAATTCTATATTTTAATTTATGGAGAACTGAGGAGATTACAGAAAGCTTTAGAATAAGCCACAGAGAGTGACTCAAAATGAAAGGAAAAATATGGAAAAGTTTTTCTTATTCAGATCAAAGTGAGCATTAAACATGAAAATGTATTTCTCATAATACAAAATTTTCTATCAGATTTTAAATTTGGACTTCATCACATGAGAATGCTAATAAAAGAAATAAAATGCCCTTTTATATTATAAAATTTATAAAAACACAGTTTATGCCACATATTTTGCTAATTTTTAGTTATATAAATATTTTAAAATGAACTGAAAAAGTAATCTATTTACAAAAAATCTTAGATTCAGAATGCAAGCAAAGAACGCAAAGAAAAGTAGAGGCCTTTGGGGAATAGTAAAACAAATTGAGTTATAGTAACATAATGGAATATTTCTATCCTTTAAGAAAAATGAATATGATAAATATGATGAAAGCTGAGAAGATATACAAACTGATGAAAGTAAGTGAGCAGAACCAAGGAAATAATATCTATAATAAGCACAGTGACCCAAGTGTCATAAAAGAATACAATCAAAGTTGAATGTCATACAGAGGTCATATTCATGTCTTGTGCCAAAGAAGAGAAAGAATCTCCTGCTCTGCTTGATTTAGAGAATGAGGAACAGAGAGTATGGAATACTGCATATAATGTATTTGTGTTAGTTTTAATGAGTTGGTTGCTTTTTTCATGATCTTTTAAATTTCTTTGTTAAAAAGGATTACTTTGTGAGGAATAGTATAGGTAAAGTACTTAGAAATGAAGATAATGTGAAACTAAAAGACCAAGTGCTCAAAACTTTTCAAGCATCTCAATCAGTAACATTAATAATGATGATCAACTGTGAATGACAATTGTTATCAAAAAGGCAAGTATTCAAAATAACTAATGACAAAAAAGAATATCCACCATCATAGAAGCAACAGATGGAATACAAATGTAAATTGAAACAGATTATTCTTTTTTCTTCATGAATTTTTCTTTCTTCTTTCATGGCATGATAAATATTGAAATATGTATATATATACATATATATATAATCTCTCTCCTCATGATGCTACAGTAGAGACTCTGAGGGATTTTCCCTTGGGTGAGATCTGAGAATCACTTTTGGTTGAACCAAATCACTTCACTCCTACCATGTATTTTCTGATTTGCATTTTCATATATATATATATATGTATATATATATATCTTCTCTAATTTTATTTACTATGAAATTGGATAAATGAGTTTCTTTGATTAAAAAAGTATTCAACTTTGTTTAAAGATCATAATTCAAAGAGAAATGATTACCTCTGAAGCAGCCATGAATGGGTAATATATTAAGGTGAAAAATAATGAGCTCATCAACTGTGATGTGATGTGAGATATTATAGAAAGAAAAAGGAATAAGAGAAGGAAACCTGAACATAGAAATGTGACAAACAGGAGAAACACAGACCAAATCTGGGATTAAATCTCTCAATTTCCATCTCTTTGCTCTGAATTCCATTCTATCTAATACAATGGAAAATTTGTTTAAAGTTGTTTTTTTTTTTATTCAAGTTACTAAGATCATTTAGAGATCATTTGGAGATTCAATTACTGGCCCCAAGAGTAATAGACTTGGAAGAGTAATAGACCAGGGAAGAATTTGAAACTCTTTTATGATGTCAGATTTACTATATGATGTTTTGCTTTGTAATTCCACATTTTTCTAACAGCTAAGACCAGTCATGCCCACTCTCTCTGGAGACAATCCTCTGTCTACCAAGTGACATGTTCCATGTACTCTGAGTTTCCTATTGTTCTAGAAATCATCTGAGGTTCATGAAGTCTGGTTTTCTGTGATTTAGTCTGTGTTACTGGGAGTGTCTTGAGAAGAAAATTAAAAAAAAAACATAATTGAAGGTTGCTCCTAGGCAGAAGCCTCTGAAACAATGTTCCTTATAAAGATGCAGATACTATAATATCACTGAGAACCCAAACCACATTTTTGAATGGCCTCATTGCAATGGTATTTTAATAGAAGGACTGCAGTTTGAAAACTAGCATTCAGGTTCAATGACTCAGCCACAAAAATGAATCCCCAAGTTACCCTATACAACAAACCTGGTGTCCATGAATTTTTCAAAACATATTTTGATAAATGCATTTCAATATGATTACATAATTGTTTTTTTGTAACCATTCCATTTGTCTTTTTATTTTGTGCATTTAAAAACAATCTGAGGAGCTGTCCACAGGCTTCACCTGACTGCCACAGGGAATATATTTTTTCATATATAAAATATAGTTTTATATATAAAATTTTAAAATTACTTATTTATTTATAAAATATAGTTAAGAATGACTGCCATACAAAGTATATTACTGAGTAGAATGACTAATTGACTTTATCTTAAAAGTATGAATTTACTAAAATTATATATATGGATTTAGGGCTTAGCCTCTATGCTTGATTAGCCAGACCTGTAAGTTAACATGTTGCATTTAAATGGCCTTACACATTATATTATGAAATCATTTGACGCATAAATTCTATTTTACCAAGAGTTTGACTAGGTCAAATATCTATGTACAAATGCTACCCACTTGTAGCCACCTCTTTCTTCTATTTTACTGGAATTTATTTGGCTGACATAAATTTTAATAAATTTAAATTGCTCAAATTTAATTTGTTTATACTAAACGATTCTTTGCTAAAATGTTTCCAAAAGAGGAATAGCAATGCCCAAATGTTAGAATTGCTGGGGAAGTGAGTAATGAAGGTGAGAGAGGAGATTACTTGTGAGAAGTAAAGAATGGAAGTGATCTTCTTTAGTAAAGCTATATGGGGGAATATAGAAATCTATCTGGAATTTGAGAGAATGACAGTTTTAATAAATGACAAGGTTTATAATTTCATATTTAACTATGACAAAATAGAAAGGCAACAAGTGAATTTAATGGAAATTCTTTCCTTTGACTTACCTATATTACAATTCTTAAATTCTATGTCATCAATTGCTGCTCCTCCTCCCAGATCTCTTGTTCTGATACCTTCAAATATAACTTCAAAATTTCTTAATTTTCCTAGTAGGACTTCTGCCTTCTTCCAATTATTGTCAGGATTCTGTCCATCTTCTGTCCATACCTTTGAAAGTCCTTTCTCAGTCTGAAAATGTAAAGTTTCCAAAAAGATAAATTAATTATGGAAAGAGGAAAATTTTCATCTAAAACAGAGAACTACCATAAACTTATCCTTGAAGAATATTGAGTCATAAGTATATTGAGGATAATTAAAAATTATGTTGGGAACCTGAGAGACTCACTCTCATTTTGAGAAAGCATAGTCCTTATCAATGAACAACCCAGAATTATGTAAGAGAAGGAACAGAAAATATGATACCAAAGAAATATACGAATGGAAAATATCTTGGTCCATTCATGAGATGTGAGGGAGAGATAACTGAAGTCCAGATTGCATGCTGTCACTAGTGTCTACACTATATCAATGGTACTAATGGAATGCCTTCAAAATTTACTGTTGAGTGAATCCTTTATAATTGATAGGCTGGTTAACAGATACACCAAATGAAAAGACATGGCTGAATTGAAATCTGCTAAGTTCAAGAGTACCTGCATCAATAAGATCAAAGATTAACTGAAATACAGTCTTTTCCTTCAAACAATGAGGTCATTCATCTTTGATAGTGAATTTTTACTTTTGCTTTATATATTGACTCTTTTGAGAGGAAAATAGGCCTGACCTTCCTTCCTTAAAACAATAGAAGGTTATTATCCTTAAATTCTATATTTCCATTCAATAGTCCAATATTAAAATATTCAATTGGAAAAATTATCTCAAAGATGTATTAATTCCCATGAAGCAGATTACAACTCTTCCATACTTGAGCATCCAATGAGATTCTTGTCCATACTCTCCCATGCATGCCACAATGAAATTAGCTAAAATCCTGGGGCAAGAGGAACAGGTCTTATTTATTTTATCCTGATAATGCAAAGATATCGATGGAACACAAGGTATGCCTATCAATTATCCTTTGTTCTTGGTATGTGACTAGATTTTCTTCATACACAAATTTTTAAGAATATGGATGACTAAAACAAAATATTACTTTGATGCTTTTTCAGGCATTGTCATTTGAGAGTATACTTTTCTGCTCAAATAAATCCAGTTCTTTTACAAACTAAAATTCATTGGTTCTGGTACAATATCAAGCAATGCACAGCAATTTTTGCAATAGATACTGCTGACTGCAAGGAAAAATATCAAAGTAGAAGACTTATTAAAGAAATTACTTTTAGCTCTTCATTTTAATGAATATAAATCTAAGTCAAACTAGTAATATCATTTGAATTACAACCCAACTATAACATGAAGTACTTATAATCAAACAAGTAGAGATCTACGATCTTGTGTAACTCCCATGAATAATCAAGAAATGCAGCTTATAATCATCCTAAAGACAGGGATGTAAGTCTGGACATTATATTTTACCATGTGATTCCTTTTGGTAAATATATATGTTGCCAAATTCATAGCAAAAACTTAACAAAATGAATGTCTTTAATTGGGAGACTGTAAAATAGTGAAACTTTTAAAAATAACCTGAGACACATATATATAAGTGTGTGTATATATATATACATATATATATATATATATATATATATATATATATAT